>NC_143179.1:20958181-21273409 GCF_047325235.1 Durio zibethinus | reverse complement strand
CATGTAAAGTATGCCCCTGGTACCTATCCCCTATCAAGTGATGGTCGGGAAGACAGAATAAATATTTAAATCAAAACCTGCAAGGATAATGCTGCAACTAGAAAGAATAGTGAATAAACAACAATACCAGGCGCTTGAAAAGGTTAACATTGATACTCCAGACGTAAATTGTAACAGCAAGATGGATAAAATATGAGATAGACAAGGTACAAGACAATGATATGGATCAATAAATTATCCCGTTAGCAGTTAGAAATGGCACACTATCCTAACCAAAATTTTAATTTAACAAGACAAATGATAAGAAAAATTAATCTTAAACAACAACAATATTAAAAACATCAGCCAATTTGCAGAAACATATTACCTTGGCAATTTTAACTAGTTGATCATGGTTGTCATGGCCATAGAAGAATGGTTCCTTCCGGAATATCTACACAATAAACAAGTACAACAAACAAATTAAACAACATAACTACTCTATCATGCACCCAAAATTGAAGTTCCAAATGAAAGTTCAATACATTTAAACTAGAATAATGGTATTTCTCACCATTCCAGCAAGCATGCAACCAAGGCTCCACATGTCCAATGAATAATCGTAGTCCTGTAAATCAACCAGAAGCTCAGGCCCTTTAAAGTACCTGAGAAATAAGGAGGGAAATTAAACTTCCCTGAACTGAATCCAGATTGTAGATGGAATAGTAAACTGAAAGAAACGTTTAGAAAGCTATTAAAATGGAACAACATGCAAATCTGCTTAGTTCAGTTGCTTGGAAAACATTATTGGTCTTTCATTTTCTAGAAGGTTCTGGCATCCAAGAATAGCAAGATCAAAAGAATCTGAGCTCTTTCACACCTAGGATGTCGAAACTAATACTGAGTGTATAAAAAATTAAAGAAAAGGCAGAAATTTTCTTCAAGGGCCCAGCTAATAGTTGTTTAAAAGAAAATTAAATGTAGTACCAATCTAATTTCCCTTAGCTTAACTTGTTTAATGAGTTTCATGCTAAATTTTTTATCTGTATGCCCATAATACAAAGCAAATTCAGTTTCCAATGAAAGCCAATTTAAGGTACAAACACAGCAAGCATACGCGTAACTAACCCCCAAAATAATTTTCTTTTTCTATTTCAATCATGGACTGATATTTATGGCCGGTCTGTTTTTAAGGTCTTGAAGGAAAAAACAATCTTGAAAATATACAAAGGTATATGAGCGGGAAAGTTAGTCAAATGGTTCATGATGTCTTTAAAGCATTACCTAGAAGCCACGCGAACATTATACTCTTTGCCAGGATGGTAAAACTCAGCAAGTCCCCAATCAATCAAGCGAAGTTTCCGTAGCTCATGATCTATCATGACGTTGTGAGGCTTGACATCTCTGTGCATTATTCCTTGTGAATGACAGTATTCTAATGCCTACAAAGCAAAGAAATATTTCCTATCATCCTATAATACAAACATGAAAACCACAAATCCTCCAAAAGCTTACAAAAGACCATCAATTTTTGGAATCCAATCAAGTAAAGCATAAAACTACAAACAATCACCAAACGAATACCATGGAGCAAAGTTTTATATATCAAAAGTTTGAATGAGGAGCATAATATTACCTTGAGAAGTTCATATATATAGTAGCGAATGTCATAGTCTGTCAAAGTAGGGCAAAGAACTCTGAAATCTGTACTGTTGACATACTCAAACACCAAGCTAGGCGTTTTCGAGTGCTGATCTCTTACAATATCAAAAAGTTTAACAATATTTGGGCCACCACATAGATTCTGAAGGATTTTTATCTCTCTCTTAATCTGCCAATAATTACAATAATCATAAAGATCATATTTATAATCATCGCAACCTTACCCTAAGATTTTACTTCACATAATTCTATTAAACAATTAATCAAATCTGACAGATATAATAAGTACTAGCCTTCTTTTTCTTGACAGGCTTGAGGATCTTGATTATACAGCGCTCATTTGTATTGACATTTATGCCCTCGAAAACCTCACTGTATTTTCCCCTCCCAACTTTTCGAACAACCTCATAATCATCTTGATCACTAAAGCAGATCATAGTAAAACAGAATACCAAAAATAAATAAAAAAACAAATAAAAAAACCGATCACGAACCGAATCGAACAGTTAACATAAGCATTCAGATTATATATAAAAGGTCATAGAAATGCTTAAATAAGCACGATTAATAAGATTAGAAGATTTCGTTAAGTTAAGCTAATTAGAGAAAATTCGAATTAGTTGATGTAACCCAGTTTAACTTTTAATTAAAACAAATCAAGGACAAACCTAATCAAGGATCAAGGATAATTTCGAGGAATTAATTTAAAATTTACCCCCATTGAACAGTAAGAGACTCGTAATCCCAGTATTCTTTGGGACGAAGAACGTTGACGTCAGCATAAACGCGAGATTTGGACATGATTTGTCTGCGATAGGGACAGGAGGTCTCGTCGATCTTACGGTTATCGTAACAATCGTGGGCGAAGGGAGAGCGGCAGGAGACGATGGCGCAAACTAGCAACAGGCGGAGTAAAAGTGGTTGGTTGGTGGCGCGTCGAGCATATTTCATTCAGTCAAGCCAAGCCAAGCCAAGCCAGTCCATTTCTTTTCTTTCTTTGAATGATTTTTGTCTAAGCTTAGATTCAGAAGATTTTGGTTTTGAAGAGAAATGGAAGGGATGGATTAGGGTGAGGTGTGTGCGCAGTGCGCCTCTGTTTGCTCCGATGAGCTGAGCTGGGATCTGACCTTTTTGTTTTGGAAATATCGGAGGGCAGTTTGGGTTGGAAATATGGGAGTCTGAGGAGGAAAAAGACTTGTACGAAAGTTTATATATGAAATTGGTGAAAAAAAATTTTTATTAAAAAGGAATAAATAAAAGTTAAAATTAAAAATTAAAAAATTTTATGAATAATTATCGATTAAATTTATATTATAAATAATATTTTTAATAATTTTTTATATATTATTGATTTTCACGTTAAACTATTAATTTATTAATTTAAATTTTTTATTTAATTAATTTTAATAAAAAAAATTTACAAATTTCATTTATGAAATTTCATAAGTTGAGAATCTAGTGATGTGACAGGTTATTATTGGAATGGAGGAAAGTTTTTTCTTTTTAATGAAAAAGAGCATATATTTAAAAGATTGATGTTTTTTACTTTCCTTTTTAAGGTTGGCAGTAATTTTACAGAAAAGAACTTGGTCCATAGGAATGTATTCTTTTGGCGTTATTCATCTTGCTTTTTCTTCTTGATCAGCTTCGAAAAGAACTGCTTTTTCAATTTGTTTGATAACTACCCCAATTATCTCCACATTTGTTTCACCCTTTTTTTAATCTGAATCAATCGTGATCAACTATTTTCGTATCTGTCATGGTAATGTCCTAATCATCATCACCACCACATGACAAGTTCACTTGTGTTGTGTTTGGACTATATATCTGCATGTCATGAATGGTAAGTTTCCTGCTAACAAACTTTCAAATAAGGTCAAAACAACCAGGTTTTTAAGAATTTTTACGGTCATTTAAAGATTGATAGGTATCTTTACATTTGAAGTTCTTGTACCTGGCAGTGTTCAGCGCATCAGTTTCAGAATCAGGAGTTCCTACATGATATACTGCTGCAATCTTACTTCCAAATGAATCACTGAAATCGACCTGTTAATTTATCAGGAAATATTTTTGGAACAGTTCACAGGGGATGGGGACAATCTTTGATGGTAGCAAATTAGCAAAATGGTTCTTTTTCCTTTTGAGAGGTTCACCATCATTTTTGTGGCTGAAACTCTTAGCAATTTTTTCAAGTGAGTATGGGGACAGATTCTGGCATGATAAACAGCTTGCCTCATTTTTTGACACGTTTCTGAAATCTATGGATCCCAACTCGGTTCTCGGGTGGTAATCAAACTCATTGCCCTGATTGTGACCCCCAACAAGGTGCCATGTTTCCCATGAATATGATGAAGTGACCTTTTCTATTCAAGTTTTGGCCTTTCCCTTGAACTGGACTGTACTAGAATCAACATTGCTATGAAATTGTCCCAGGAATTTTGTGCGAACTATGGAGATTGAACAAATAGCACTATAAAAGCCCAACCTCACCAATTAGCTTCTCCTTTGTTCTTCTTTTCTTAGGGTTTTGTCCATAGTAGTTGAAAGTAGTCTGGAAAGCAGTACCACTTGATCAACATAGTGGACAATTTGCCTGCAACTAAAGACAAGAATCCTTTTAATCTAGTCTAACCAAGAAGTCCAACGAATGGGACCGGAGGAGCTGTGAAGTGAATTTGAATTATGGACCCGATGCAGTTACTGGATGTGAAATCTTACGTTGGGTTGGAGATCAAGTGATAAATTTTCTGTTCAATAAACTATCAACATAGTTGAAGACTTTTCAGCTAGATAGGTCAGTTTGGAAATTTTGGTGTAAGATATCTTATGTTTGCTTTGAACTTAAACACTATCCTTTCACCTTCTCAGCTGAACCTTCATATTAATGCTGATTGGATGCATTGGAAAGTCGTTAATGCGGTGAACAAGTTGTCACTCACGTGTAGACAGATCTGTTCCACAATTACTACAGGGCTAGACTTGAATGTCGATTTGACGCTTAAAAGCAGCCTGGAACAGTGTTCTGTCCAAAATGTTCCGATTATTACACCGTACAGAAGCATGTGAAGCAGAAAGTTAAACACAAAATTTCTTGATAACAGCTTTTCTTTTAACTATAACATTAACAATCCATGGATTGGTTTCTCATAATTATGAGGGCCATCTGACTTGAAATAAAGACCCAATTAAGCCTCCAAAGTCAGACAGGGAACCATGCTATCTTCTTTTAAATTCCATTTTCCTTTTGAGCCGGATAGGTTTGGTTTTGAACGCTGCTGTTTAACGTGCAATGAAAGATCAACAGAGAACAGAAGATGGAAACTTTTGTGGATGGGAATGTTTCCCACGTGGAAGCTTTTGCCTTTAGCCGCCAAGGAACATGAAGCCATCTTATCTCTTCAACAAAACTCCCTAAACCCACACCACACACTATTATCTTCATCTATGTTCTTATATTCACCTCATTTCATTCCCTTAATACCCAAAATGCCACTCATTTTAAATGTTGTACACCAGTTCTGATGATTGTTTGTAAGGCTGAAATCGGATAATGCAGGTTATTAGAGAGATGAGAGCTTCAGCTTGAGCTTCTATTTCTCATTATTGGGTGGAAGACTTTTCTCATTTAACATTTGAAAAACAAAGGTCAAAAAGAAACAAAATAGTACAGGAAATGATATGTCCTCTGTTCCTAGGCTCTCATTATCTATGATGTGATGGAGATGCAGACATGATCATGATAAAATTCCTTCAGTCTCTGCCATGGTGGATCTTGATCAGGAGGATACTGCACCCACCAGTCTTAAAATGTCCTCTAAAAAGGAGCTTCTGTCTACAGCCACGAAGAGAACCAGCGAGTGGTATGATTAGTATCTTTGTTTTATAACCAGGGATCCATTTTTTCGTGAACTGGCTGCTTAAATTGCTTTTCAGGTAGGAAAAAGAAAAGAAAAGCACACTGAAGTTGATAACTTGATTCTTTTTCCAGGATTGAGACTCCCAGTGATGTCACTGTTCATGTTGGAGGAGCTTCTTTTTCACTGCATAAGGTAGAATGCAAGCACTTCATTTCCTATGTTCCTTTTGAAACGTATGACTCCATTTCCATTCAACAGAAAAACAAACAGCCATAACATGTATATTGTAACAACATATAAAGCAATTCTCGATGTCTTGGGAACCATGGAGGCATAATAGCATCTATGGTTTGTATGGCATCAAGCTCCTAGTTTTGTTAATGACAGAGAATCGTGCATTTTTAAAACTTATTTCCTACTTCAATTGCAGTTTCCATTAGTCTCTAACTGTGGATACACAAGGAAAGTGGCATCAGAATCCAATGATACTGATCTTTCACACATAGAAATTCCTGATGTTCCAGGTGGAGCAGAATCATATGAATTCGCAGCTAAATTCTGTTATGGGATAAATTTTGAGATAAGCACTGAAAACATTGCCATGCTACGATGTGTGGCAGAGTACCTTGAGATGACTGAGGACTATGCGGTTGGAAACCTTGTGGGAATAACTGAAGCCCACTTGAATGAAGTGGCACTTTAAGAGCCTAGCAGGAGCAGTTTCTGTGTTGCACATGTCAGAAAACCTCCTCGCCCTCTCAGAGAAAGTTAAATTGGTGGGCCGGTGCATAGATGCGATAGCATATTTAGCTTGCAAAAAGAACCAGTTTTGTATGTCTGGCAGGTCAGAGAGTGGCAATCATAGTGCAATTTCTTCAACAATTTCTAACTGGAAGCCTATTGTTGATTGGTGGGCTGAAGATTTAGCTGTTCTTAGAATCGACATCTTCCAACGGGTTTTGATTGCAATGATAGCAAGAGGGTTTAAACAATATGCTCTTGGTCCTGTGCTTATGCTTTACGCACAGAAAGCTCTTAGAGGTTTGGTGAGACCCCATACCAACATAATTGACTTGTTTACCTGATATGGTTAATGTCTCAAGTGCAGACTTTTCTTTCATGCAGGAAATGTTTGGAAAGGGGAGGAAGAAAATCGAGGCAAGTCAAGAACATGAGAAGAGGGTTGTCTTGTAGACCATAGTGAGTCTTCCGCCAAGGGAGAAAAATGCAATGTCTGTGAGCTTTCTATCTGTGCTGCTTCGAGCAGCAGTACACCTTGAAACAACTGTTGCTTGTCGACTTGATTTAGAGAAAAGGATGGCCTTGCAATTAGGACAGGCTGTTCTGGATGATCTCTTGATTCCTGCCTGTTATTTTACTGGGGATATATTGTTTGATGTGGACACAGTACAACGGATCATGATGAATTACCTAGAATATGAAACTGAAGGGAGCCATTTTGGCTACAAAGAAGAAGATGGGTATATTTCTCCTCCACCAAGCGACACGGAAAGGGTGGGAAAGCTAATGGAGAGCAACGTAGCTGAAATAGCATCTGACCATAACCTATCTGTCTCAAAATTCATTGGTCTCGCTGAACTCATTCCTGAACAATTGAGGGTAACGGAGGATGGAATGTATAGAGCCATAGATATCTACCTGAAGGTACATTTCTTTTATATAATTGTCCTCATCTTAAGAATCTGCTGCAACTTTTTACTCATTCAACGATTATGATTAGTTAGTGTGATTATATTTTCTAAGCTTATGTGATTACAAATAAGAATACCATTTTCTTCCTATATTCATGCTCTATATGCCAAATATTATTAGTAATTTTCAAATAATCACAGATTTTCGAATAACCCTTTGAATGCCTTAGTTTACTGTTACTGTGCTGGCTATTTCAAGACTTTGAACGCAATGCAGTAATGGTGATTCTGAAGCTTTCTTATACAAGATATTTTACTACTAAGATACACAAATTTCCAATACCATTGGCAATATTAAGATCTTTTTGATCCACAAGTAAATCTGCTTTGTCATAGGACTGTTAGAAGTATCAATAGCACCCTTTAGCGTTTCTTGCTTTTTCCTTCTTTATTTGGATGAATAGTTCTCTCGTATCTTAGTGTGATTCCTTTACTGAATGCAGTCTCTTTTATCCACCTTTCGATAATAATTGACAGGCTCACCCCACTATAACTGACTTGGAGAGGAAGAAAGTTTGCAGCTTGATGGATTGCCAGAAACTCTCTCGGGAGGCCTGTGCTCATGCTACTCAAAACGACCGCCTTCCTGTCCAGACCGTGGTTCAAGTTCTTTACTATGAGCAACAACGTCTTCGAGATGTCATGAATGGAAGCATCTCAAGGGGGGATACCCCTGCCATTTCTACCAGAACGAATTTGTACCCCTCAGATATCCACTCAATTTCAGATGAACTTTCCAGATTAAAAAGAGAGAACGAGGACCTGAAACTAGAGTTAGTAAAAATGAAAATGAGATTGAAGGAAATAGAAAGACCATCATCAGTTAGATCAGCAGTAAACAGTCCTATGGGAAATATTATGCCATCATCTGATAAGCCTCATTTGCCTAGAAAATCATTTATGAATTCAGTTTCTAAGAAGCTAGGACGGCTTTATCTTTTTGTGCGCGCGGATGGAGTTTCACCTTCCGGTGCCAAAGGTCGAACAAGGCTCAGCAAAGATAGGAGGCACTCCATATCTTGACACATTGGTTTGCCTCTACCAGTACTTTTCTGAAGAGTTTTAATGTCTGTGTTGTGCTTCAAGGCTTGAGAAAACTTGTAGCTGTCATCTCTCTTTTTCTTCTTTGTTTTTTGGGGTACCACGACCCTTGGACCCCTTCTGTCTGCTTCTTTTGTGTGGTGTTGCTGTAAATAATATCATCTTTATGTTTTATAAACACATTATTCAAGGGATGGTGATAGCTAGGAAGTGGAATCATGGAGGTTTTTGGCTTTTTGCGTCCTGAAGGCTACTTCTCCGTAGCTGTGATCAAGCAATAGCATAGTCAAAGCAGTAGCCTCTTTTCTCCCCAGGAAATCCTGATGAGTTCAAATTGCCCTTCTCCCAAACTTCTTTTTTTTTTTTTTTAAAGATTAGGGAAAAAAATATTTTTTACACAAAAAGCCACTGGGGATAAAAAAAAAAGTTATAGGTGATGTGATTTAAACTTCATATGTGCTTAACTCTGCAGGACATATAATTCAGAAAGTTGCTGTTTGAGATACAATAGTCTTTGGCTTCAGAAATAAATACTATATATTCATCTGGATGTTAACAACAAAAGAGAGGATTTGAAGACATTTAAACTCAAAATTTCTGGACAACCCTAATCCTATTCCTAAGGAAGTAACTGAACAAAAAAAAAAAAAAGGCGTGTGGAAATATTACTTTCTACTTGCACTCCTTGGACTCTTACTCCCTAAGAGGGTTAAAACAAACAGCAGGTTATATCAGACAGGTGTCCTGGAGAAAAGAAAACAAAAGAAATTGGTTGCCTCTTTGAAGACATTTAAACTCAAAATTGTCAAAACCTAGAAATATGGTTAATTAATGTCCTGAAAGGGTTAGAATCTTAAACTCGTCTTAATCTAAAACGGACCATTTGTACTGTTAATGCAGAGTGTCGGGTCTGTATCTAAATTATTTACACCTTTTAGATAAAGAACTTTGGAAAAGCAATTGCAGCATAAGGGACAGGCTAGCAGTTGTATATGTTGTCTGCGGCAAAAGGCATGCATGAGTGATATTAAAAGATGGTTCCCAAATACTCAAGTTTTCATGGTTTCAGACTTTCTCTAGGCTAGGCATAATTGCTCTTATATCACAAGCCTGGTTCTTGTAATATAGAAGTTTCAGCTGCACCTGATGCCAGATAGACAAAATAAAAAATAAAAAAAAAAGAGCTAATTACAATTGGAGAGAACTAAAAAAAAAAATGTCTTTCATAAAAATTACATGCTCTTGAAGGTAAAGAAAATGCTTCATTTTCAGATTTCTCCAAACTGGTTTGATCATTGATGGCAATTTGACAAATATGTTGCCAGGAAAATCATGTATGGAAAAATGGAACCCTGTTTGACTGTTTCCAAGACCACGGCAACCCCATATGACATGGGCCTGCTTTTCTTTTTAGATTCACTTGGTCTCCTGATTTATTGTAGATTTTTTTTTCTCTTTCTTAGAAAAATGCTAAACAACTGTTATAGCATCTGTTTATACTCAATCTGGACATATGAACAAATTAACTACTCTAAAAGAAATATTTAGAAAGATGCCAGAAATCTCTTTTTGGGATCAAACTTGCACTTTTAAATGTTGCATCATTCAACATAAATTCCCTTCGACAAACTTTTTACATATGTGAGTATTCCTGTTAAACCATAAAAAGTCTTGTGAATGAACTTATCTTTAAATAACATTTAACAGATATAAAATTCAAATTCCAAAACTTTCATATCTTTCTCTATTCCCAACCTTTTTTTTGGTAAAAAAACAAAAATAAAAAGTCCTGTAAATAGATTTTTTAGACTAAAACAATGGTCATACGGTAAAGGTTGATCAAATCAAAGAGAAAAATATAAAGGTGTTATCTTGTACTCAAAAGTCATCCAAAGTGGGACTCGAAAGGATTGACTGATTGGAAAGCTGAGCTCAACAAAATATCAAGTCAATATGTATGGTAATGGGTTTTGCAAGTCAGGGAAATAAGTGATCTTTACAAAAGACTCCATCACCCATTTTTGCTAAAAGAACTAAGCAGAAACTTCCACGCAAAGATCAATCACCGAAAATTAGTCCATAAGAAGCAGTCTAAAATCTAATCATATCAATTTTGAAAGATTTTTTCTTTCTTTTTTTCAAGTCATATTCATACTTAGAACTTGGAAAAGCCAAGGAGGCTGTTTTAATCTCTCCTGTCTCAATTGTTCTTCAAGATCAATATTGTTTTTACTTCCATTTTGATACCCCAATGTCATGTCAGTGACCTGGAGGAGTCCCAGCTCACGCTCACTTAATTCTTCTCTTCTGGTCTGTTTGGTCATGGAACTACTTGTCCTGTTCATATGACTGGATTCAGTGGAAGAAGAAGAGAAGCTTGCTCCAGAATCCGAAGTTAGAGGGGGAGTCCCATGTTTCTTCCTCGGCATGTACCTTGTGGGCCCTAACGTCAGCTCAATCTCGCTCTCATCTATGACTTCTAACATTCTGTTACCATGATCTGATTCTGCTACACTGTATTCCTCAACAGCCGGATGTTCCAAGTCAAGTCTCCTTGAATTCCGATGCATATTCCCAAGCTGACTATTATTCTTCGAGGTAAAGTTTCCATTAGGCCTGCCGCTTTCAAAGCTTTTCATCAATCTCTTCTGGATTCGATATAGACGATGAAGCTCGTAGACCTGAAACATTGATTCGAGCTTAGAACATTAACAAATAATACCTATAACAGATGAAGACAAATACACCATTAAGAAATATATACCTGTTCTTTGAATGTTTCTTCATGTTTTAACATTGCCATCCTCATACACTCCTTATCGTACGGCCTAAGAAGCTTCTCCATTGGAGTTTAATGTAGTTTCTTGTACAATATGCAAATGGGCTTATCCCAAGAAAAGAATATCTAAGGATAAAAAGAGTTGAATTTGGGATTTGATCCCTTTCTTTCCAATAAATTTGCTTAAAAAGTAGATCACATATCTACTCCAATGCTCAATCACCTTTCACTATTCCACCTGTAAAATGAGCAAAATTGCCAAAAATAATAATAATAAAGATCAGAAAAACGCTGAGTATCCTTAATTGGTGATGGATTGTTTTTATTCACAATAGAAAAGGGATGATGGGCATTAATGTTTCCAACACTAATATGAAAGTATGATAACATCAACTACTTTTAGTATAATTTGTCCGCTTGTTCACATGTTTTTGGGCCACACTGATAATCTTCCATACAAAATATCTTCCATTATGCAGCATTATCTATGGTGCATACATATCACATGTGGCTCCAATACATCTTTCCCACACGATCCACACCCATGACTTCAAAATCAATCAGTATTTATCTTTTTCTCCTCTGGTTATATATATATATATATATATATATATATATATATATATATATATATTTCAATACTTCTTTTCTGGTAAACATTCTGAATTTATCAATCATATCCAATTGTAACCATTTTATAACTACATTTACAAAACAATAATTATGTTTAATTATAATTTCCTCCATCTAATTAATTGCATCTTCTGGTTACTTAACAGTGAAATACCATTCAGATTCAGTCTTACATGCTGATCTCTTGTAAATTAAAGTTTTAAAATCAGTAAATAGTTACATAATTACCTAACAATGGCATTCAAACTTAAATAATAGGAGTGGAACAAAAATAAGAAGGATTTTAGATGGTGAGGGACGTCAGTGTTTTTTCTCTCAGGATTTAAGAAATATACTTGGATATATTGGTTATCAGAAAACCAAGAGATTACTTTCAAAGGAATTTTTATTATGATTTTAAAAATTTTCAAGCCCAAATATTCATTCCAGCAAAGAATTCTAGCTTTCAGAGATATATATATATATATATATATATATATTTGACATGTACATCAAACTGCACTAGCATCCATGAAAGTAAATGAGAAGTTTTGGATATGCAGACTTGATTAGTAAGACTGGAGAAGAGAAAAGGATCATCAGTAATCAGAAAATTTATGAAAAGGATCATCATTAATCTGAAAATTCATTCCTTAAGAAGGAAAAAATCATGCAAACATGAAAGGCGGTAATTGTGTGTAATAATAGGATCATTGTATCATGTTGAAAGGAAATTCTTGAAGAATTCTTTTGAGATCAATGAACCTGTTAGATTTCAAAAGATTGAAAAAAAAAAAAAAAAAACCAAATGCATTTATGGAAGACAAGTGAACATCTAAACAAATTCCCTAATATCAAAATCAAACTGTATTTTTATCTCCTTATTCTCTCCTTGAAATGGATTCATGCTTGAGAAAAGAAAAAGGATGGTAAGAAAGACCATATTCTGACCTGTTAGAGATTCTTCAAGAGCTATAGCGATTAAGAAGATCACAGCTTTACGTTACCAACCGGTTGGAGAAGAAACGAAAGAGCACAAGAAAAGGGAACTGTGTTTTGCAAAGGAAAAAGATCAGAAAAGGCGAAAAAAAAAAAAGCTATATAACTCCTCCTGAAGCTCAACTTGAGCCACAGCTTGCTTTGACAGAGAAAGAAGATGACCTTGTCCTCACATTCCTCACCAGTATATAGTGCACAGAACTTTCAAATAAACTACATATAAAAAAGCTGAGGAAGAAGAATTAAGATTCTCTCTCTTTCACAGTACAGAAACCAATGTGCTGGTGCATCTGGGTGTTTTGAGGCATGCCAAACAAATCCCAGTCCCTTAGCCAATGACATTCAAGTTTTGTGGAAGAGATGCCTCAGACAGGTCCAGCAATGCAAGTTATATAATATTAGATATAAAAATACTCAAACATGTATTTGCTTAGATATATATAATTCAGGATATCTACATTTCTATAATTGGATTTGAAGATCACAAGGCCTAACCCTACCACTACTTTGTCCAGAAAATCATAAAAAAGAACAGCTTAGCTTGTTAAGGTGAATCACATGCACCCAAGAATTCCATATCCCTGGTAACAGTTTTCTCTCAATTATATAAATAAAAAATTTAATGTTTTCCATTTTAATGTTAGTGGAAATTGATATGAAGGAGCCGAAGGTGGCATCTCCTGGTCCCCCGACAATTACATCCCTGCCGTACGATAAGTTGGGGGCGGGGGGGTTTACCCTATTCAAAAACTATCCCAAAAGTTAAAGACTGGCCACAGGATCTAAAATCCAACACTGCACAAACTTAAAAGATCTTGATTTCTGATTTATATATAAATATATCAGATATATAGATATCCCAAATGGAAAAATATGCAAAGGCAAATCTTGAATATATTCTATTTGATAATGATTATATTAGTTGAAGAACTGGTGAGGCATTGAAAGAAAGATGATGGATTTTATCTGTACAATGTGGTAGTATAAATAAAGATTGGGGATCATTGGATCTGAGTTGTTAGATTCGGTTTCACCCCCACACCAAAGAAGACCTCAACACAATGATTATAGCCGTTGATTACCCATGTGAGGGAGGGTTGTTGGGAAATCAATCAAGAATCGACGGTCCAGATAAGTGGACCCCTATATTCTCAACAACCAAAAAAAAGGAAAAGAAATGGTACACATTAAATGTACTTGTATAAATCTTTATAATAATAATTTTTATGGCATATGCAGGTCTATACTCTATGGGATATATAGAACATAAAATATAGCTGTACATAGTATATACTGGAGGGGGATTCATCCAGGACCATATAAACGAAGATAAATGGATTTGGTTTTCAGGAATAATCAAAACAGTAGAATTAAAAAAATAAAAAATAAAAAACTTTAAAATGTAACTAAAAATAAAAATCCATGTCGCCCATTCTTGTCATGAGAAGGAAAAAAAATCACATCATCACATGCATGCTGGGCTCTCAGAGTTGTAGAATATGATAATGAATTATGCATTACAAGAAAGTTGGGATTTAATAAAAAAAAAAAAGAAAATAAAAAAATTCGAGAGAGTGACATGGAAGCACGCGTTGCCGGTGAGGGGAGGAGCAACCGTATGGGGCGGTGGGTCCATTGGGGCTGCTGAAAAGTCTGAACAAAGAGCGGGGAGGGGGCCAGGTGATAGGCCTGGGTTGCCATTTGGTCCCACCTTGAAAAGGAAATTTAGAAACAATTAATCACTGTTAGGTACAGTACTCATATACATTAAAGAAGAGAAGAAAAAGCAAAGAAAACAACAGAAAATGTCAAAATTTTCGGGTTTTCACAGTATCAGTGCTACAGAAGTTAGTGAGGAGAGAAGGGTACAAGCTATTTTATTTTCCTTTTTAGTTTCCCCCCTCACCCAAACCCCACCAATTTGTGTTACAGGATTTCAAAACATGATATTGAGGAATCTGATTACTGCCATTTCTGTTTCCTGGATGTCCTCCCTGGATCTTTGAGCTTTCCACACATCAAAATTTGAGTCACAACACCAAAATCATCTTTCCAGGATTCAACAATTCAATGTGTCATCTGCTGTCTGGAAAAGCTTAAAGTAGCTAGAAATTTTGGGGTTTTCAAGAGATTTTTTCAAAGAGAAAAAAGAGGGAAGATCATTATTGATTCAAAGAATACAAGCATTTTTGAAAAAAAAAAATGTAGATATTCTTGAGTTTAACCAGGGGTACTTTAACTAACATCAATTTGATCACTCTGATGCTTACGCAGATGACAAAATCTTGCTACAAATATAAAACATAGACTACAAACGTTTAGTGTTTTCTTTTATTCTTACATTCCGATTGTGGAGATTCGTATCTATACAAGATATTATTTGTTTTAATTATTTTGTTTCATAAAAAATATCTCATTAATTTAAATTTAAATTTTTACGTGTATATATATATATCATTCTATATCAATATATTCTTTCAATAAAAGATCAGAGATATTTTACTGTATAACATTTAATGACTCTCATAATGTAATATTTAATTTTTATTGACTGGTGATAATTTTGATATCATTTGAATTTGAGATATCTCATCATATAGCATTAAGTGATTTTTACGATATAATACTTAATTTTTACCGATTGATGAATGTTCTGATAGCATTTGTAAAGATTTATATCCAATTTATGAAATATCATTTATTTTTATTCGAAAGTTTTATAATTTTATCTTACAAAAAATATCTCATTAATTTTGATTTAAATATATATATATCATACTATATTTATAAATTCTTTTAATATGAGATTGGGCGTTACACCGTTTGATTTGATGACAGTGAAATTAAGGGGAAAGCCGAAGTCACAAAACGTGAGAAACGGAGTTTGTCTAATGACCCCATGTCGTCGGATAAATACACATATAACCAAGATGTAGTGGCAAAGCACTGATCTCAAATGGCTTTCCCACTACCACATTTTCTAATTAAGGATATGTCTTTACGGGACAAAACTTGTTCTTTTTTCTCATTTGCTTCTAATTTCACTAGCTTGCATCTAAACCTGTAATCTGAACCAAAATTTGATTTATTTACTTCCTCTATCTCATTTCTTTTTTAAGATGTCTCAAAATTATATTTTATTTTCTTTTTTAAACATATAAAAATCTTACTTTTTTATTTTTTAATTTTTTGATATTAAAAATTATAACATTCTAATTTTATAAAAATTTAATTTTAATATTAAATATATTAAAATCAATTTTTTTTAAACTCCATAAAAATCAATGCAAGAAAAATAGATACGGATAGAGGAAATTTTTTTTATATTTGAGATTGTAAAATTTTATTTTTTATATATATATTTTAGATTATAAAATGAAATTTGATCAATGTGTTAAATACCAAATCCAAATATATATGGGAGATAAAACCAAATGACAGCATTCATAAATCATGCAAATTTAAATGTTTATTCAGACTATTCGGCTTATTATATTTTTAATTCTTTTATCCCTTTCCTTGCAATCTAAATTGCATTAATTTTTTAATGGATACTAAAATTTTAAATTTATTATTTATATAAATTATTGTATCAACAAACTATATTAAATTTTAAATTCAAATTGCTATATAAATTTTATATAGAAAGCTATACCAAGTATAGTTTTAAAATATTGTAAAAAAAAAAAGTTAACAAATTAAATTATTCTCTCGTAATAATAACTCATTGGATCATGAGTCCAAAGTCTTTGATTTAACATTTCATAAGAGACGTGACTATGTCATGACATTAAAAAAAAAAAAGAATAATGTTTTATCAGTTAGCTATTGAGAAGATCAAAGAGTCACGATCATCTATGTTTGGGAAACATGAATAAATTATTGGTTTTACTTTCATAATCACGAGTAAGTACAAAGGTAAAAATTAAAGTATTAATCAATCAAAATTTATTAGTCATTAAAATATTAAGA
This sequence comes from Durio zibethinus, assembly GCF_047325235.1. Classification (NCBI taxonomy): domain Eukaryota; kingdom Viridiplantae; phylum Streptophyta; class Magnoliopsida; order Malvales; family Malvaceae; genus Durio; species Durio zibethinus. The sequence continues at coordinate 21,256,796 of NC_143179.1, read as the reverse complement.
ACGATAATGATGAATGATGGTGGAATGATCAGAATCTAACCATTATTTTAATGCTTTCCAAACAAGATTTTGGATAGAAAATTAAAATTATGCAATGTAAGTCAGTGGAACAACACGCCATGCTCACTTTTTTTTTTTTTTAATTCCATTAACAGCAACTTCTACTTGGAACATGTCGAGGGCATTACTCCACGTAAAGATGATAATTTGTATTATTATATAGTATAAAATATTATATTTATATTTTATTTTATTTGAAAATTTTTTACCATAGTTTCATAACGATATAAAATTTTAATTTTATTAAATTTATTTATAATTTTTTTAAAATTTTAACCCGTATTATTTTTATATTTTTTATTCGTATTGTGTCACTATATAATCTATGTAATTCTAAGCTATTGATAGAGAAAAAAATTTATTTGATACCTATAATCATGATTAAAAGATAATATTTAATAAAATTACAATTAAAATCTTAATTTTATAATTTTTTTATTTTTAATTATAATTTTTTATATACAATTATTTACATTCTTTCAAAAAGCATCTGCACGAACAATGTGATATTCCTATTTCATATAGAAAAAATTTAAAAATTTGTTATGATACATAAGTAAAGAATTAAACCTAAATTTGTGAAACATTTTTTGTGAAATAAAATCGTAAGATTTTTAAGCTAAAGTTGATAATATCTCACACATTTAATGTAGGTATCCACAAATGGTATCAACGCGTTTACCAATCAAATAAGAGTTAAATATTACACAGTAACAATCATCTTTAGAATCTCAATGTCTAGTGTGATCCTAATTTTATGATTCTGTCTGTATTTTATGTTGGGCTTGACTAAGACATCAAGTTTTAATAGAGAAAATTTGTGACACCTCAATTTTATACTAAAATAAGTTAAGTGTTATACGGTGAGAGTCATCTCTAGAATCCTAACATATAATATAATATGATACCGTGGTTTTATTTGTGTTTTTTGTTAACAAAAAGAGTTTATAACACCGCAAAAAATACTAAAATGATATAATTCAATGAACAATCAAAACCCAGATACAATTTTAATCAATGATCAAAATCAATATGTAATTTCAAGTAACAATCAAAATCTAAACTTAATTTTAAAAAAAAAAAAACTAATGCCAAATATACCTAAAAAACTTAACTGAAAAGCAAAACCCACGAGCAAAAGATTCTAGAGTAATTGGAGCCAACATCTCAAGAATATAATCTCATATTCCTTTTTACAGACTTTCAGAAGAAAATCCAAGCAAAATTTAAAAATTTTTTCTACAACTAAACACACCCAAAACTTTGATTTCTCAATAGATAATGTTCAATATTCAAAACCAAAAGCCATTTCCATAATTTTTCTATTTTAGAGTTTTGATTAAAAAAAATCTTACCTTAAAAAAAAAACCCTAACTTTGCCATGGATAAAGACGAAAGGAATCTTTGCTGATTCAAAACTTTATGATTCTATTTCAAGGTTAAACCCTTATGGTTTTACAAATCTAATTGCTATGAATGAGATTTGTAATGTTTGGGCTTCAATAAATTTTTGTTGATTTGAAAACTTAAAAAAAGAAAAAAGAGAAATACATTGAAAATTAATTGTGATTTCTCTATGGGAAACAAGCAAGAAAGTAAAATTGTTGACTGGTAGAAAAGTTTCTAAAAAAGGCAACATGAGAAAAAGATTGAGAGATAAAATTTTTTTAGAAGTTAATTAATTAAATTAATTTTTTAAAATTATAATTTAAATTAATATTTTATTATCTTGAATATGTGGACAAGAATAATGTCACATCAACAAAAAAAAAATACCATTGACTTACCACATCAGCAAAAATGACATGTGTGTTATGTAATTCAATATTTTACTTGAGTTGACAATGCTTGTAATACACTTTCTCAATTATGTTAGAAAAAATCTTATATTGTTACAATTTGATAACGTTTAGTGTTTATTCATATAAAATAAAAACGTTTAGTCTTGAATTGAGTAACCATCTAAACGTTTAATTATAAATTAAGTATTTAGTCGATTCTGAAAATCTAATATGATATATAAATAAGTATTTAAACTCAAACTTATGAAAGTACTGTTTGTAAAATAAAATCATGAGATTTTTAAATTAAAATAAATAATATCTTATAAGTTGAGTATGACTCTCCACAAACAATTAAAATTTAAAATTTCAATTTAAAAGTTTTAATTATAAAATCTTAGAATAAAATATAAAATTTATGAGACAAGAAAATTACATTCATTATATAACTCGAAATTATTATAATCTAATAAACATATTAAAAAGAGAAAGTTGATATTTATTAGAGTATTTGTGGTGAGACTAGCTTGTCATGAACAGGTAATTGTGCTAAGATATGTCTACCATTGATGACATATTAGATTTATAGATTTAATCATGTGTACTTGAAGTAGTGTTGTCTTGAGACTTGGTGATAGATATATATACCTAACTTCCTCCACTAATGGAGCTACATGCATGATATAATGTTTGTTTGATGAAGTTCCTATAATTATTTCATTTCTCTATGCATGTATATAGATTCTAGATTTAGATTCTCTTATTTTGTTTGTTTTTGTTTCATAGTCAAGGAGATTGTTTGGAAACTGGTTAAAATTTCTTCCACATGAAGAAATGTATGAATCCCAGTCTTTTCTTTCAGGAGTTATGCCATATAAACTGATGATCTTCAACCAATTGAGTTCATATATAACAATATTTTTATATGAATTTAAAATTAGGTTAAATGGGAAAGTTAAGCTTAAGATCACCTTTTCTTTTAATAAAAAGATATAATTTTGTCCATCAAACCGTTTGAAAAGAAAGCTTTGATTTCATAAATACTAAGTCAGACCCATAAATGGTTTCAAAAGATGAATCCAGTTTTGCTATAAAAGACAACTTCAACGAAAATTTGTTGCATGAACCAATGACTTCAAATGAATGGGAAAAAAAAAGTCCTAGTAGTCAAAGGAAGTATCCGTACAGGATTCGTTGCATTAAATGAAAAAAAAAAAAAGAAAAAACAACAACAACAACAACACTTTGGCATAGCCAAAAATGACAAAAAGGAAAGGAAAAAAACCCAATGTAAGTTAGTTTTTAGAGATGATAACAAGTCGGGGTGAAACGAGTTTTTTTCATCACAAATTCGATCTAATTTAATTCGATTTTATATTTTTAATATTTAAATTTAATTAAATTTAACTTAAATTTTTTATATTATTTTATATTTAAATTTAATTAAACTTGATATTATATAAAATTATAATTATTTTAATTCAACTTAAAATTAATAAAATATTATTTTTTAAAATGTAAATATAAAATATATAATTAAATAAATAATAATAAATATTATATATATATATCGAGTCAAAGTGAATTTATTTAAAACCCCACCCTAATAATTTTTGCCTAAAAGCTAACCCTACTTAACTTGAAATTTAATTTTCAAAAAAAAAAAAAAATTGACCCGATCAAATCAAGTTGAAGCCGACGGATACAGGTCAAGAATTAAACTACTTATTTGAATTTATATAATAATAATTATTATTATTAAGTGGGTTTTGGAAATGCAGCATGACGTGGCTTGGACAGTAGCATGACCTGAGGAGAGGACAAATGTGGACTCAAATTTCTCATTTTAACTTTATTCATTTGTTTGTTTCAAGTGGGGTAGATATTATCATTTTGGATACTTTGTCTCCTTCCATTCCTTTCTGTGCCATGTTCACCTTAGCCACACATTCTTCTCCTTGTTTAAAGTCTGTTTGTTCGTGCAATTTAACATTTTCCTTTGTTTTTATAGGATATTAGATTCGATTGCAGGACCCATTTTTCAAGTAGATTATGATAAATGGATGTGGCAATCATGTAATGTGGAGAAGAAAAATTTAGAAAAAAAATAACCTATAAAGAAAAATAAATTGAATTCGGTGTTTAAATTAATTGATTTATGTAATTATTTTTAAGTGATGATATTTAATAAATTTTGAGTTTTAATTTTAATATTTATAATTTTCTTTATAAAAAAATTGTATATAACTTTTAAAATGAAAATTTCTATTTGATTCAAAATGATAGTTCACTAATTTTTTATTAATTATATTAAAATTTTAAAAATATTTTTATGATATTGATATTTTATATATCAATAGTTTAAATAAAAATTTTAAATTTAATTTGAAATGTAACAAAAATAAAGTTTGAAGTGTTTTAAAAAAGACAAAATTCTAATATATATAAAAAATAATGTTTTTAATAAAATAATATTTGTATAAATATGTTAATCGGGCTTATGGGTGGCTTTTGGTCTCAAAATCTAAGCCCAACTAGAGCCCAATTTCTCATAATTTTGAAGGCCTAATTGGTCACCTTACCCAAACTCATGCAGGTATGTGAATCCTCCAGTGTCCAAGTCGTACAAATTGGTAGTATTGGGTTATGACTCGCTAGGCTTAGCTTCCAAAAATATCAACATCACCAACCGTGGTGTGATTGATAAAATATTAAATTTTAATTTTAATAATTAAGATTCAATCTATGAAATACTCAATTATATATATATAATCAGTATCACTGTATAGCTTGGTTGCTTTTCTCGGTTGATTGTCGATATCATCAATTATAATATGATCTATTGATTAAATATTAAATTTTTTATTTTAAGAGATAATTATAAATAAATATAACTATAGAATCACTATCTCTTTTTTTTTTCAAAAAATTTTAAGATAAATTGTTTAATCTTTTAAGTTAGAGCAATATGTACTTTATCCGATAATTTAAGATAGATGATCATACATTCACTGACTAAACTTGAATCCAACGTTGAGGGTGATAATTCTTTGTTAATTGAACGGACCAGACGTTGGTTTTATAGAATCACTATCATCACCATCAGGTTTGGTTGCTTTCCTCGGTTGACTTTCGTGGAATAAAGGGTAACTGGAGAAAACGATCTATGACCTGTAAAGACTAAGAAGTGATGCCTGTTTTAACCTAATTAATTTTTATAAACTCAAGTCAGTAAGGTGAAGAGAAGCAGGTTATACCGACTTTTTTTTTTCTGTCAGAATTGTTTTTTGTCAGGATACCATGAAGAACCCCATAATTGAAAGGAACATTCCTTCAGTCCAGCAAAATTAAGGCGGCATATTTTGACAGCAGAGTTGAACTTTCACTATGGATGAACAATTTCAAATAGAAATTACTTAATTAATCCCATAATACAATTAAAAATAAAATTCTATGATAAAATAACATAGTGATACAATCAAATCTCTTTCCATTAATCATTCAAATGAAGCATTAATATGTTGGAAGAAAGTTTCTTCTTGAATTACTTTATATCATGTGAGTGCTATAGTGTGGACCTTTAATTTAGATAACTCCATAAATAACCAAAAGCTATGTTGGAAGTTCCCGGTCCAAATTCAACCGACCATTTCCTAATAAATCTTTCAGGATTTATGATACTACCATTTTTGTCAAGGTTTTGATCAATTCAAGTCTAGACATTAAATTTTGAAGTTGAAAAAAAAAAAAAGATTGCTCCAGTCATCTATAGCTTGGAATTTGAACAATTGCCTGGAAAATGTTGAAGTATTTTTGACTATTTCTTTCTTCTCAACTCTTAACTAGGAGTAGGCAAATTTTTTCTTCCTTCAATAATGAATTGATGCGTGTCTAACTTGGTTGTTTTGACAAGATCGTTTGCCAGCTCAATTCCCTTTATCCCATAATTCTACATGATGCATGTGATCATAAGGATAATATATATAATTTAATGTGGCTTAGAAAAAAAATAAAATTATAATCTTATTATATGTTTCCCAAAACGAAAAATGCCAAAGGAAGAGATAAAGAATAGGTGATTTGATATGATAGTTTCAGTTATGGTGACCTTGAATTTATTTGTCCTCATTTTATTATATATCTTCTTAATTTATATTTTTTCATTTAATTTTTATGAACAAATTTCATGCAAAAATGTTATCCCCTCTCCCTCTTTTTTATTTTTTTTTATATTTATATTTTGGTTTTATTTGAGCAGATCACATGGCAGACAAGAAAAGAAAAAAGAGACAAAGGGAACTTTCCTTTTCATATGCTAGTAAAGGTTGTATAACTCAATGTAACGTTATAATTGTACATTGAAATATTATGAAGATCTTGTATTTATATATATAAATAATTTTTTATGCAAAAAAGTTTAAGAGTTGAGGAGGTTATTCCATTTTCAAAGTCAAAATAATTCGTTAATTTAATTAAGATTTACGAATTTATTGAACTTTCACTTAATGATTTTTCGAATTTACAAATCACGCATTAATAAAAAATCATGAAGAGATTTAAATCTGAATACCAATGTACCAAATATTCACCTCTCACCACTTTTGTCCACCTTCATTAGCTGTGTATAAAAATTTTAAATTATATTTGTGAGACATTTAATAAAATAAAATAATAAAATTTTCAGAAGTAGACAAATCTCATTGGATGCGAATTTTCACTATTGATATCAGAGTAAGCCTGATACCCGTGAATTAAGTGGGCTTCCAAAATCAAAAGTTAAGTGTACGATACTGAAGTATAATTTATTTTCTATTTTTTTTCTCCAAACATTTTGTTTGCTTTTATATATATATATGGAATCTTAAAATTCCCTCAATTTTCAAGCAAACAATTAACCCCAGCGTCAGAAAAGAACGTGACACCTAGCAAAGGGCTGCCCTGGATAAAGCTATAAACAAGTTTTGCTTTAGGCCAAGGAGGAAAAGAAAATCTTTTTACAGAAAAGTAAGAAAAGAAAAGAAAGGTTACATAGATGACTAGCCAATTATAGCCATCATATTCCAATTCTACTCCTTTTTTTCAATCATATCCGTGTAATTCATCATATATAATTCTGGGCCAGGATTTGTCTGAAAGTATGATATAACAGCCAAAACCAAGAAAAATACATGTGTTGATCACGTTGTTTTAATTATTAGAAACATGCATTCATTGGTGTGCTGCAATGATTTCTTCTTTGTTTGGTTTGTCTCTGAGCATTTGTAGCATCCATGACTGTGACTAGTTTTAACTGCGCTGGATGAACAATCCAAGCTGCAGATCTTGAAAATTTTCACTCTTCAGCTGGATGTATTTTTAATTGAAGATGCAAAGTGTGTTTGTAATATTTTCTTCATTTTGCATGTTTAGAGCGTAAATATAATATTGGATCGACATGTGTTTGATCAAGAAAAGTTGAAAACAATGAATTAAAATGGAAAACCATGGAGAAAGAAAGTAAGAACTTTTAGCTGATTGATGATTCCTATTATTTTTTTTTTTCCTTTTTTGTCACTTTCTCAAGTACTATTGCTTAATTATAAACTCTGCACGTTATAGCAAGGAAGAATCAAACTGCTAGACGGGGCCATTTTCACAATGCATGATCAATCAGTGATTTCTTTATAAAAAGCATGGCCCATTTTTGATGCACCCCTTCTTCCTACAGCTCATATTTCTTTTTTAAACTTAGTTCTAATCTAACCATGATCATACTATCTATTTGACTAATATATTCATAAAATATTGCAATGATCCAAAGCCTGAAAAAATTCGACAGGAAAAAAAAAAGTAAAGAAAGAGATCTCCAAAGCAGGCAATGGTTTGTTTTGCTCGGAATCTTAACTGTTTCTAGTCTTTGAAGCACATAGAAACTAGCCTTAAACGTGCATGCTACGAATTTAGTTGTTTCCATTTTTCAGCCCCCACCTTATCTCTCTCGACGACCACTCTCTCTTGGACCACGATCTGGGATGGATTCAATTTATTTTGGTTACAGGCTGGATTCAAAGATAATAGTCTAACAAGTTTCAGGGCGACGATGAGAACAGTGATAAAGCAACCATTGACGGAGATGAAGAGATAAATTTTGAATATAAAATTATAAAAAAATTTAAAATTTAATGGATATGAGATAACAAGAGTAGAGCGAAACGAAACATTTAACTTCTCTTTCAAACTTGGCTATGTCTCTCTCTCTCTCTCTCTCTCTCTCTCTCTCTCTCTCTCTCTCTATTATTAAAATATTACATACTTTTTCTTTGCTGCTAAAAAAGATTCTCATCCAACTGGCTCGCGGCTAGTTGGAAACTTCTTCCTATGCTTTTATCTTTTCATTAATCTTTCCAAGCCTTTCCTCTCTATATAAATCTTTACACCCTCTCTGTTCTGCCATTGTTCAATATCTTGATCAAATGGGTCAGTTCATTAATCTTATAGTTGTGCTGTCACTTGCTCTTAGTTTTTGTTTGCTTCCTGACTCGGCATCAGCTCAACTAAGACAAAATTACTATGCTAAGACTTGCCCCAATGTAGAAAACATTGTTAGAGCTGCAGTCACCAAGAAATTCAGCCAAACTTTTGTCACAGTTCCTGCAACTATCCGTCTCTTCTTCCATGATTGTTTTGTTCAGGTTTTGCACAATTTGAAGGATACCTTTTGTCCATATTGGTTAAATTTGTTACCTTTCATGTTGGAGTGAATTATTGTTTTCTAATCTTTGGTTTCTTTGGATTCACTAACAGGGTTGTGATGCTTCAGTAATCATTGCATCCTCTGGTGGCAACACAGCTGAAAAGGATCACCCTGATAACCTGTCATTAGCTGGAGATGGATTTGATACTGTCATCAAAGCCAAAGAAGCAGTTGATGCAGTTCCAAGCTGCAAAAACAAGGTCTCTTGTGCTGATATCTTGGCCATGGCAACCCGGGATGTTATTGCTCTGGTTTGTCCCCTTTCCTTTCACCCCACATTTTTTTTCTTTGATATCACCTTGCTTCTCACATAATACAGATATGTATATTGAATCTAAAGAAGAAATGGCTTGTCATATTGCTAATAAAAATTGGTAAATGTGATGATAATTGCAGTCTGGTGGACCATCTTTTGCTGTTGAATTGGGGAGATTGGATGGGTTAAGCTCCACAGCTGCCAGTGTAAATGGAAAGCTGCCTCCACCATCTTTCAACTTGAATCAGCTCAATTCTCTGTTTGCAGCAAATGGACTCACCCAAACAGACATGATTGCTCTTTCAGGTACTACCTCCCTTACTAAACGACCAATCACAGCCTGAAAAGATTTCTCTCTGGTCCCTCTGACAGGCCACTATGTCCCTTGTGAATGGATCTAATGTAATTTGCATCTTATATTAGCTGGCATCAGTTACATAGATTATAAAAACAATAAAGTAAGATTTGAGTGTGTCCTGTCCTAAAATTGGACGTTAAATCATGAATCATATAGACGTTAAGATAGTATATATGATTGCAACGTGAATGTCAGCTTTCTAACATAAGCATGAGTTTTTTCATATTTAAAAAACATACATAGGCATTGATTCTGGCTTTTACTAAATGACCTTTGTTGTTTAAATTTTACAGCTGCGCACACCGTTGGATTCTCTCATTGCGGCAAATTTGCGAACAGAATATACAATTTCAGCCTTCAAAATGTAGTGGACCCTACACTGAACCAAGCCTATGCAACCCAACTTCAGCAAATGTGCCCCAGGAATGTGGACCCCAGGATAGCCATCAACATGGACCCCAACACACCTAGGATATTTGACAATGTCTACTACCAGAACCTGCAGAAAGGCCAGGGTCTCTTCACCTCCGACCAGGTTTTATTCATTGACCCAAGGTCTAAGCCTACTGTAAACGCCTGGGCCGCCAACTCACAAGCATTTAACCAAGCCTTTATCACTGCCATTACTAAGCTGGGCCGGGTAGGTGTCAAGACTGGGAAGAACGGGAACATTCGAACAAACTGCGATGCCTTTAACTGAGAAAAGTTTCCTAGAGATTCTGGAAGCTGAACTTTTGCTGGACAAAGTCAGGTTTTGAAACATGGTTTGTTTAGTTTCTAGCAAGATTACTTGGTGTTGTAATAAGTTAAGAGAATGTGGTTTTTTTTTTATTATTATTATTAATATTGCATGGGAAAGGAGGATTGGATAGGATCATAAAAGTCAAATAAATAAAAGTGACAGAGACAGCAAACGTTGTTTGAGCCTGTTTTAGATGTAAAATAAATGTTCGGTTTTGATGTACCTGTCAACTTTTCTTGATTCTTTAGGGGTGGGTTTCCGAATTCTGACCATTTCAGCTAATGAAGCCTAGACAGAAGAAGTAAAAGGCAAAATGGCCCGCAAATTGTCTTTGTTATAGGAAGCCGATAGTCTCCCCAAATGGATCTCTTTTGAATGGTTTGTACACAACGCCGAGGACACCCTTCAACTAAGTAAAGATTAAAGGTTATGAAATCTTATATCAATAAAATATACTTGTAAAAAGAAAAGGTTAAAAAACTCGAGAAGACTTGAAGAACTAATCATAATTGAACTAAAATCAAAACCTTATTGACAACCTGATCTGGCTTCAGTAATTTGCCGTTATCTTTTATGTTTTCTTCATATTTCATCATTGATTCATTTCCAAGAAAAATTTATGAGATTGTGATACTTGTCTGGTGTATGCCAAACTTTAATGTCAACCTGATCTGGCTTCAATAATTTACCATTTATCTTTTATGTTTTCTTCAATAGTAGTTCATCATTGATTGATTTCCGAGAAAAATTTATGAGATTGTGATGCTTGTCTGGCGTATGCCTGGGGAATTGACGAGGTCATGTTGCTTTCCCTCTCATCGATCTATTTGGTAGATGTGAACCCCATCTCAGATGCCCGTGATAAATGTTTGGCTTCAAATTGCAAGAAATTAAAATCTGCCATTGTATTTTACTTTGCCAAAGGATAATGTTCCTTGCATTCCTGGTTCTTGCTCCTTCCTCTTCCTTTCACTTTTGTAGTCCCAAACATCACAGTCAGCACTGAGTTTTTGATCCTTTGAATGAACAAGTACACTCAAGATTGAAGACTGAAGAACTTATCACTCATCCATCTTCCCTTGGTTTTATGATTCTCATCCCATTTATTTACAAGAATGCCCAGACCGATTTTTCTTACACGTTTTCCAACATAATTTCCACAATTTCCAACACAAGCCTTTCTTTTTCTTAAATGAGAAAAACCAAGAAGCAAGAATAGATAGATTTAGACTACTTTTTCTTGTACTTTCCGTATGGGAAAGTAGAATGGGCCATAGAATTAAGACGCAGCCTGCATAACAAACTATTTGCAATCGAGTAATTGCTGTGAAACCAACTAAAGAAGTTGCTCCGTATCATCCAATAAACCTAATTACATGAATAAAAACAGGCTTACTTTGATTGAGAGGTGCTGTTTACTTAATATGTTTGAATTGATATTTAAAGCCCATTGTCTAACCAACAAACTCAGAGCACCATACGTCCCCAAAACAAAAACCAGAGGTCCTCCAGCAAATGCCAGGGTTCTTTATGAACTCAAAAAACTTTCTTGAAACACACATTATGATTCTGAAAGAAGGTAAGAGACTGGCTCAACTCCTTTTATTTGTCAAACTGAAGTCAGAAGTTTCATAAATGATTTGTACTAAAAACAAGTTCAACCGGCTATTTTTTGACTGGGAACGAGTCCACCTTACATCATCATGACATTGAACGTTAGTCATTCTAACATTCTGTATCAAGTCACCCTTAAGAATTTGAGAAATAATTTTGCATTTGTCATCACAAATACGAACTATTGAATGCAATAGTAGTGACTTCTTATATCAATGATAGATAAATGATGCCTATTGGATGCACCGGTATTAGAGTTTAAATGCCAAGTTGCCAACTAATCCAAGATATGAAAAAGAAAACAGTGAGGGAAATATAAGAAGAGCAGGGCTAGACATATGAAATGCATGAATGAATCAGATTCCATTACACCATCTTGTATCAGATAGCAGCCTTAAGTTCAACCAGCAAAATTCCACCACCGACATTTTGTTTCTTCATTCTACATGTGCACAATTATAAAACAAATGGCTTCTATAAAAGCATGTCCTCTATTTTTTGACCTATGTGCCCAAATTACCTAACTAAAAAAATCCGGAAAAGACCAAAGGTTCAAATTCAACACTCTCAAGCCATGGAAAGGAGAACAGACTGATCTATCAAGGTAAGAATGACAAACTTTCACAATCATATGATTCAAAACAGTTGCAGATAAAAGGGTAAGGAGAAGGAAATAAGATGAGTGAAAAGCATCCAATCTCATGTAAATCCTACAGCGCCCTTCAAAAGAATAATTTTTGCATTCTAATGCTCTGATTTCGATATAGAAGGAATGAAATAAATTTGTTGCCAACTAGCATCCAAAAGCCACTACAGTAAATGAGTTTATGGTGGCAAGGAGTAAACAGACAAACAGAAGGATAAATTAATATAAGAAAATGATAGGCTATATCAGAGGGAAAAAAAAAATAGATGATTAAAGCTCACATGACAAATTCAACAATAGCAGGCTTGGAAACTCAAAGATGCACTATATTATTTAAAAATAAGTGTTTACTAAAGCAACAAAAAACAATAGATATTAAGGGGATAGTTGCTTAACCTATTTGTAAAAGGTAGATTCTCACAAAGTGTCAATATGGTTGGACTTCACCATGTCAAGATGTCACACACGTCCATGATAAATCCAAGCCATGACCTATATACAATCTAATCAGCTTGATCCAAAACTCATGTAGCCTTTATACTTATTTACTTCATCTGTTCTATAAAAATGGTATGATCAAGATCAATGTTAGAGTGGACTTTATAATTGAAATATCTCAAAATTGCTCTGGCTGGAACCTGCTCCAACCCAAATAATCGGGCCAATCTGTTACGGTTCAATCTTCTGAAGCAAGCAGGCATACCTTCTCGAGTTGTGTTGGCCAGTCTACTCCAAGAATCAGGGGATTTAGCTCCATCGCAACCCGGAAGTCTAACATTGATGCAGAAATGGACCCACTTTGTTTTTGGGTATATCTCACAGGCTGCATCCCATTCAAAGAGGCCATGGACCAATTATGACATTGGTCAATAAGATTTTGTCCATTCTTTGAACCAGCCAGTTCCAAACAGGGTTTTATCAATCTCTTCATGAAAACATCGAGACTATCGTTCAACAAATTGATACAATCTACTGAGATGTTTAATCCCTCATTCTCCAACTTCTGTTCCAACCTCTTCCTCAAAGAACTGCTATCAGGAAGTTCACCTCTACACTGACAAGTCTCAGAAGCAGATGCCAATCCATTCCATGGTACTTTTTGCATTCCTTTAGCATTCAAAGAGATGCCGAGTGGAGCTCTAACAGGACTCCTACTGTGAATGCTTGGACTTCCTGCAGCTTGATCAACCTCTTCTCCATCCTCCACAGAGCCAGGCGGCCTGCTACCCAATGAAAGCAACTCAGTAGTACTCTGCTGTTCTTGAACTTTAGGAAGTGCATCTTCACAAGCTGTACCATGGCTCTTCGCATGAGGCCCTAAAGGACTTAGACGGTCCCTGAACTTGTGATCACGAAGATTTGGGGTCCTGCCTTTACGAGGGGATTGAGGAATGTCTTTGCACAGTGACTGAAGATTACTTCTTTGATACCCATTTGCCAATTTAACACTTAAAGAACCTTCCAATTTGTTCTCTCTTGATGGAGGAGTCTTTGAAAGTGAAGCATTTCTAATAATTGATCTGAGGAGATGATTGTGAAGACGAACATTTTCTCTCCCTATTGCACCAATGCAGAGTCTATCAAACTCAGGTTTGCTAATCTTAAGGCTTAAAAATCCAGTGAGCAGATTGAAGTACTTCTCCGCTTTTAGACGCCCAATCTTCCTTTCAATCTGAGATTTCAGCTCTAAAGTATCTACTCGAGAAAAATGCCGACCACCCGGCATTTCAGTTTCCAAGTTCGTCACTATCATCCAAAATCTAAAATTTCAGCAAAAAAAAATATCAATATTCAGATAAAATCAACTTAATTCTCAATCAAAATCACCAAAACCCAAAAGTCCACTATCAACATAGCAAGTTAACAGGATGATCAAAGTCGAACAGTTCCTACTGAAATTACAGAAAGTTACTAAAATTAAAAAAATAATAATAAAAAAAAAACCATATATGATTTGTTGACTGGTAGCAGGTTTCCTGCTTCTTGGGATTAATGAAATACCATTTATTCAAAAAAGAAGAAAAAAACAACCCAGATAGAAACCACACTAAACAATAAATTAACTTCATTTAACTCATAAATCAATCAAAAACCACAAATCAAAGAGAACCCCGGAACAACAAGTTCACAAAATCTAAACCTACCAATCTCAAATTAAACAAAAAAAAAAAACTTAAAATAAGACATGAACTAATTCCATACAGTAAAAATTTCAGCTTTATTCATAAAACCCAACAAAACCAAAAAAAAAAGAAAAAAAAAAACCCAGACAGTAAAACAGCAAATGTAATAAACAGAAGATACTAAAATAGAAATAAAGCAAAACCCACCTGAATTAACGAACTACGTAACTGAACTCAGTTGAGTTGAACTAAATTTACAGCAAAAAAATTTAAACATTATTGTTCCAATAGAAACTTCACAGTAGAAAGAACAGCGATTAGGGCAAGCAGCAAGCAAGACTCGGTTTTTTCGAAGCTTCTTTTGGAGTCATCATGGTCAAAGAAACACATGCGTTTTTTAAACAACTGTAAACTGCTAAGCTGGTAACCTTTTTTGTCGTTGTATGCTCGGATCGTCCAATCAACGTGTGAGTTTCTGCATACTTTACGATTTTTTTTTTTTCAGTCTAACGCCCACCAAAATGGTGTACCTCCAAAAAAAAAATGCTATTTTTATGCTGCTTCCAGGAAAAAGTAAAATAAAAAAAAAATTTGAATCAAATTATGTCAAAAATTTTTAAACTTTACGAAAATTTTGTATAATATAATTTATATAATTTTAATTTTTATATTACTTTAATTTAATAATATTAATTTAATCACAAACTTTATCAATGTTTTACTATTAAAATGCTGGAGTAATCTTTGATTAAATAACGTGATTGTTAAATTTGTTGATATGACGTGGATTCCCAACGTTGTGAGTTGTGTTTGGTAAGAGAACAGCATCAATGATAGTTTTATATTTTCAATGGGATCGATAAATTATTTTTAAAATTTATTTAATTAAAATTTTTTAATGAAAAGTGTAAAAAATATTAAATAATTTTTAACTATTTAATATATTAAGTTAATTTTATTTAAAAATATAATTTAATGGTATTAATTTCATATTCTTTTCTTTTAACAATTTATTCTTTTTTAAAAATTTTCAATTGAAAATAATTATAAAATTACATCTCATTTGTATAAAAGATTAATAAAAAATTTACTTAACATTTAATTTTTAATAAAATATCAAATTATTTTATCATAAATTAAATCTTAAATTTTTTATGCTTTATTTTTAGTGACAAATTTGTTCAATTTATCAAATACCACCTTAATTTATTCATATAAACAACTTAAATAATGACATTTAATACAATATATATAATTTACTACTTATAAATATAAATTCTATATAAAGATTTAATAAATCTCATATAATTTTAAATTATAATTGGTGAATTTTATTTGTGATTATTGGCATCCAACTTTGATTTCTAGGGCAATTATGGTTCAATCCTAAGTTAGAGCCCTTGGTATCTTTACCTCCCTTTTAAATTGTTAACAGGCCTTAGCCCAAACATACTATCAGCCCTGAAGCGTTTGGATTAGCTCATTTGCAAAGGTCCATCTTCCTCCTTTTTTTGGGCCTATTAACTTTGAATAGAAGGCCCAAATACTTGGAGAATTATTTACACTTCAACTTTCAAGCTTCGAGTTAAAATTTGTTTAAAGTAATCCTTCTAAAGTTCCTTCACAACTTCATTTACCCTTTACATATATTGTAATAATAATATATATTATGTTTATCCTACTATTTTTATTTGATTAATTAAAATTTTGTTAAGAATTTAAATGTTATTTTTAATAATAATATTTGATTAGAGATGCAAATGAATATAACTTTCGACGAAATATTTGTGAATATATTCAATTTTTATTTATTTATATTCGTTTATTAAGCTTAACAAATAATTTTAGATAATATTTTTATATTTATTTATTAAATAAATTAAATACGAATAAATGTATATTTGATTCGTTTATATTCGTGAATAAATTTATTTAAAATTTGTTTGTTTATTATTTGTTTATAATAATATTAATAAAATTATATTTTTATTATTTACTTTAATTTTATTTTAAAATTTATTTATATTTATTTAAATTTATTTATATTCGTTTATAATTTTTTTTATTTAGTTATGATTTTTTTATTATTTGTGAATATATTTATTTATATATATTTATTTATATTTACAAATAAATTTATTTAATTTAATAAAATTAAAATAATTTATTATTTAAATAAATTAAACATAAATAAATAAAAATAATTTTTTTATCGTATACAAACCAAACATGAAGAATTTTAAAAATAAACAAATAAATTATTAACATACGTTCTTCGAATCATTTACAGCCTTGTTTTTGATAACTGTGGCTTGAGACGAAAGGAAGGCGATGTGGAGCTGACACGTTCACGCACAAGAAAAACATTCTCCAACGTCAGAAAGCATGCCATGCATCCCCTCGCCAGGGTTTTGGGGGCTACTAGCTTTTTGGAATCAACCATCACTTGCTACCCCAAGGCAGCAGGAACCATGCCCCAATCCCAACCAAATCGATTCCAAAATCCCAATCCAGTCCCCAGACACGGCCAAACCTTTTTCATTTTTTTTTCTCTTATTTCTAATTGTCCCGCCGGGGTGTGGGCCATACCCTCACGTGAAGTCCTCGTTTCCTACACGAACCTCTGTCCCCTCCCCTTTCTCCTATTTCTCTGTCCATCTTCTTCTTACCTAACACGTCGTGCTCCAATCCATTAAAGGCAAATCCACAGCTATCCCATTTTAGCTCCTTATCACTGTCTTTCGCTATCACCTTTGCATTTCACATATCACCCATTTTATTTCCTACATTTAATTTTTCCTAGATTTTTAAATTTATAAAAAGTGATGAATTTTATTATTCATTCCATCTCAAAATATTTCTCATATATTAATTTTTATCCAATTTTAAATTTTTTTTAATTTTAATATATTTAATATTAAAATTAAAATTTCATAATTTTAAATGTCAAAAAATAAAAAATATATAAAAATAATAATTTAAAAATATAAAAAATAAAAATTTTAGATATTTAAAAAAATAAATTATAATTTTAAGACATCCCAAAAATAAAAGATGAACAAAAAATAAAATAGAGGAGAATTAATATAATTAAAAAACAATTGCACTAGAAAAATATTTTTTATACTTAAAATTTATCATAAATTAAACCCTAATTATTTAAATTAAAATTTACTATTTTATCCAAAAAATCATATAATGTTGACACAACAAATCAATTTATTAATTTTCTTTTGAGCTATTAACTTTGTTAGTTATTATGGTGATTTGAAAAAGTGCCTTCAAAACAATGTTAGCAATTTTTTTCCACAATTAAGTTCAATTTGGTTAATATTTTCGTTTTTTTTTTTTTTGTTGTTTATCTTTAGTTTTTTATCATTTATTTTTTATTTATTTTAAAAAATAAAAAAATAACAAATAGCAAAAAAAAAAAAAATCAATGTTTTATTCGGGTTTCGTACTGTCTATAAAATATTAAATTCACCCCAACATTATTGCAGTAATATTAATGCAGTACTTGTTTTCGCCACATGCTGGCCTCAAAAAGGAGAGAACCGGTAACCGATGCTCCCAGCATTTATATTCTGACAAAACTTTTACTCATAAATGAAAATGTAATCACTCATTAACTATATATATTTATATAATTTACATAAAACATAAATACTATACGTGAATATAAAAGAATTTTATATAATCAACTAATTAATAATTAAATAAGTTTTATTATTAAATAAATTTTATTCAATCCATTTTTATTACTTTTCAATTATTTATGAATAAAATTATTATTTAATATAAAATATTTTTATATTTTTTAATAATTTATTAATTTCATAAATATTAAATATATTATAAATTTTAATCTAATTACCTTAATAGTTTTTCTCTCCTTTCATCACCATCAGTACATTTGTATATAAATTGATATCTCACCTTGATTTTAATTTCATCATTGTAATAGTTAATTTTATTATTATAATAAATAATCTTATCATCACTATTATTTTTAATTTAACAAAAACCATTCTTACCATTTTGGTAAAGTTATGTCATATACCCCATATGAAATTTTTACCATTTTCAATAAAAAACAATAGGAAAACAATTTAAAAGAAATCCTTACCAAATGATCAGACTAAGAAATCCTTACCAACCTGCCGCTGAAGCTTACAGTTAACATTACCCATTCATGACTACTAAAAAGCCTAAAAAAAATCCAAAATCAATAAATTTTGAAAACAAAATTTTTTTCAACTATATTATTGATTTTATTATTTAAAATTACTGAAAAATAAATTATGCAGCACGATTTCTTACATTAAAAAATTATTTTCAAATGAAAGTAGAGAATTATCATATATATTATTAAAATATTTTAAATAATTAATATAATAAATATTTATTATCAGGAAAGGGGCCGAAAGAAGCAAGCGGCAGACTATTGCGAATCTTAAAAGGCAACATGAGGTTACCTAAAATATATGGGATAGCAACGTCACCCCATCTAATTTCAGGTAGGACCCTGAGCACGAAGCTGCTCCAACTTGCAATCTAAAAGAATATGAACAAAAATGTATAATAATTATTAATTAATGGCTCTGATCATTCCCCAACTTTGCGCTTTTTGATTTGGTGTTTTTAATTGTTTGTTAAATAGGTTTGCTTTTTTTTTTTTTTTCACCAAGTATATCTATGGGGGGTAGAATACCCTATTAATTCACACTCTTTCAGTTAAAATTACATTTTTTTTCTTTGAATATTTGTGAAAAATAAAGGGGTGTTAATGAATTTGAAAATCTAAATCAAAACGTATTTCTGCTAATTGCTTACAAATTTGGATTAATTTTGTATATAAAATAAATTTTAAATTTTAAATATGTTAAATATTATATTTTAAAAATAATTATATAAATTTATTGAACTAAAATTATAGTTCATATCCATTCAATTTTTAAGAAAAGCATAAAACTCCTTTTCAATGGATCATTCATAGTCTTAATTTACATGAAATAATATCTGCCAAACAAATTTCACATAATTTAATCCAAGTCCACTTTAATTAATTTTAAAAGAGACTAGCTGGGCAGAATTAATTTTATCAAGTACAATATATATTAAATTTAGGTGGAGTTTTAGATCAAAAAGTAAAAATTTTGAAAAAAAAAAAAAAACTGAACATAATTATATATTTTTTAATTTTTTATAAAATTAAAATAAAAATAATTATTTTATATTTAAATTTATTTAAATATATTAAAAATTATATTAAAATAATATATAAAGAACAAAAAAATAAAATTTTAAAATTAATGAATCAAATCCATAAATTCATATTAAATTTAAGGAATTTATAATTTTAAGTATTATGTAAAAATATTAAATCAAAACTAATAAAATCCGATCAGTTAAAGATTTTAAAAAATATATCTGCATCTGCACCAAGAAGCTTGGAATTTGTCGTGGTTGCCTCAATTCAACGAAACGGAGCGTTGGTGAAATCCGCGTCACACCTTCTTTCCATTTTCTTGTTTCACAATTATGGTGCTGTCCACCACCTTCGTATTCTGATTTCTGCCCCCCTTCCCACCTGTATTGCCTTTTTTTTTTTAATTTTAAATTAATTTTAATAAACACTCGAATACTTCATTGAATAATTAATAATTATTTTTATCTAAAAAATAAATTTAAATATTTTGTTTAAATTATATAAAAATTTTTATTCTAATTTGGTTTATTCACTTTTTAATACGGATCAACATTTTAAAAATAAAAAACAGATTATAAGTAAAAGTTTATATTTTATATTTATTAAATATCTTTTTTTTTTAAATAATCAAATGAATTAATTAAATTAAATTTTAAATTCATCTATAGTGCACACTAAGTTTACTTATTCTATTAAGTCAATGATTTCTTTTTTGATTAGCAATACCAATCCACCAATTGCACGAAAAAGGTGGTAGCATTATTATTTGATTAAAGAAAGAAGGAACAAATTGAAACATACTAACATAATTTACATATTAAACCCCATTTTCTACTAGATAATCATTTTGTTTTGTTAATTTTTCAACCTTATTAGAGTGGTTAATGACGTTCGTACTTATTATAACCCTTTGAAAAGATTCCTTAATTAGAATTTATTCATAAAAAAAGTAGGCAGGTATCATTTTCATTAAAAAATAATAAAAAAAAGAAAAACCATTTAGTAGTTTTAATTATGATATTTAAATTTTTTTTCTAAATCCAATGCCATTTGCCTTTTTAAAATTTTTTTTATTGTTTTGTCCTTATAATTATATTGAAGAGATAATTATATCCTTATAATTTAATTAATTTTTTTAAAAGATTTTATCTAAAAATTATAAAATAATTTTATTAATTTAATATAATAAAAATATTATTTAATATGTTGTTGTTGTTGTTGTTATTATTATTATTATTATTATTAATTTTAATTATTTGACTACATGTAAAATTTGTAATACATAAAATTTAATTTAATATTTTAAATAATTATTTTAATTTTATCATAATTTATCACACTATCATTATTACATTTATATTTAAACATATATTTTATAACTAATTTTAATCTTATTATTATAATGATTAATCTTACTTTCATCACTATTTTTAATTTCATTGAAATGAATTTCATCACCAATTCAAATGGACTTTAAATTTGATTTCATAAAAAGATGAAATATCAAAATATCAAAATGCAGCAACAAATGGGACGAAACGCAGCGTTGCAGAAATAATAGCTAAAGAAAGGGGAAACAAATAAAATAAAAATAAAAACGAAAACCCCCTAAGTTGCTCACTTATTAAAAAAAAAAAAACCAAAATTTTCTCTTCTAAAATTTATTTCTTAAAAATTAAATAATTCAAGTTTCATGAACAATTATTGTACCCTCTCCTCAGCATTTATGTTCTACTGTTAATGAGTTGAAGTTATGATGTGGCTCCCACCACTTGCCAATTTAGGAGGAAATAATAATACCCTTAAGTGGAAGGGAATAGATCAAAATTTGAAAAAAAAAAAAAAAGATAAAAATAATCCACACAAGTTTTTTTTTTTTTTTAATAATAATATAAAGATAAAAGAACAAATTGCATATTTTATTAGATATTATTTAAGAATGATTGTATAAATCAATTGACATAAAATATAATTATTTAACATGTATGATATATTTAAATATTTTAAATTCAATTTCGATACAAATTAAAAGCAAATAATCATTAATTAAATTATTAGTGAATTATTTAAATAATATTTGTTCATATCAAATAAAATTAACATTCGAATAGCACTTAAAGTACAACTTATCTTACTACTCAAATCAAAAAAATTTGTAAGGGAATTAAATTTTATAATTTCAAAGTATTTTAATATATTTTTTTAAATGTATTTTATTTATCAATTTTTTTATTAAACATGATAATTATTTAATCATAATTATAATTTTTATAAATATAATTTCATAAAAAAAACTACCATGTTTTATGCTGCAATTTGAGCTTTGTAATTGAATCAAACTCAACCCTTTCAATCCTAATTTAGCGTGAATGAGACGTACGATTGACATCCCATTGGGTGAATGAGACGTAGAAATTGCAAACTTTTGTAGGTCCCACAACACCCCCTGCCTGACCCCACAAGATTGATGAATAAAAATTGAAAGAGCCCTCAAATTTTTAATTTTATTTCCAAGTTTCGCCCCCTTCAATATATGCTGTCTCCGCCTCATGCACTCTCCAAAAGCCGCCTGCCCCGCAATCAGGTGTATCTGTCCAGCGCCGAAATGTCCCCATTTCTCCCGATGGCCCCAACAGTTTCTCAAATTTCCCTCTTTGGTCTTTGCATCACTTTGCCTTTAGCCCTTAGCAAGCTTGTTCATTCGGCACTGGTGTTTTAATCTATTTGTTGTGGATAACTGTGAGGAGAAAATTAGATGCCTGAACGAATGAATGAATGGATGACACGCGCTTGTTTTGGAATGTTGGGGACACGATGCAGTGACCATGGAAGAAAGGTTAAAGGATGAGTACAGTTTTAGGTACAAGACAATAGCTTTGTTGGTTCTGCTGAAACATTTTTTTCAGCTTACCTCCAATGACAATGGAGGCATACACTCATTGCCACGTATTTGGCTTTGGAGAAAATTTTGATCAAGATAGGTCAAAGCTTGAAACCTACTTCTAGAATTAGCTACTTCACAAAACAGTTTGATTCAAGTGTCTGACTTCGTCAAACAGAACAATTCAATTCGGGAGACTGAATTTTTTGAGCAATAAAGCCAAGAATGTGGTGCTTTAAGATAAATATGGATTAGGTCTTGCATTTCTAACATCGGCATCTTTACCATATGTGGTTATTAATGTAGCTTTTTGAGGTTCTTATGAAGAATTATACGTGTATGGATTTTCATTGACCTGGATAGTACTAGGACGGGAACAGGATACTTGGGGTTACATAAAAATTATCAAACACCTGGTTGGAGCATACAAAACTTCAAATCATGTTTATATTCTCCAGCTAAAAATGTTTGATTTGCCTGGATTATATTATATCTTCTCCTGTCATTTGTTGAAGAGATGGATTCTGATTCAGGTTAAGGATATAACAGGGAATATCACACTCATTTCCTGACCAATCAGAAAATTCTTCAGAGACAATATAGCATCCGAGATCATAAATTGGGAAAATTGTCATAAAAAAGAAAAACAAGTTTGATTTATTCCTGTCATACAGTTATGACTAAAGCCCAAAGAGGAAGAAGAAGAAGAAGAGGATTACAAAGTAATAAACAGAAAAAAAAAAAAAAAAAAAGAGATGCTTTTAAGATCTCCGACAGACTTTCATTTTTCTCTCTTTTAACAGTTTTAACACACTAAAACATAAAAAAGAGAGAAATCCTGTGCCGGAAATTTACAAAAACTCGCCTGAAAAATCATTTCCGGGAAAACCCATCCCCAGAAGTACACCAAAAATAATCTAAACCCCAAAAAAGAAATGTAGTGGTAGAAAGGAAGAATATTACAGCGAAACTAGATCATTTCAACGTTAGATTCACCTAAAAAAAAGACTTTTTCTCTTCAAATGAACAACTTCAGTAACTTCTTATCTGCTCCTTCGCCTTGTCCTTGGTGATCTGCAAACCCACTTTCAGAGCACGTCGTCATGACAGATTCCTCCGAGTTCATAGACGGAGTCCCTGGTCGTCTGTTATCCGGTACTTGCTTGCCTGTAAAGCTTGGAGTCAAGCAAAGATCTAGATCGGACGGCTGTAATTTATTGAATTCTTCAATCCTTTTACGCTTAGGTGAAACCTTAGATCTTGAATTGGAAAACCGACGGTTCGAGTTCAGATTTGTTGATGTTTCTTGCAACTTCCACATGTCCGTACAAGTTGCTTCGGATGCTTCGTCGGATGCTGGTGTCGGAGCCATAAGTTCAGGCATCGCCCGTAGAGTTCCTCCTCGTAGCACAGTTTCAACTGCCGCTTGGCAAACATGCCAGTTTCCAGTCCATAAAAGTCCAACAGCTCCGTTCACAGGATTCACTGTTCTCCCACAAGCTTCGAACAACAGTGACTGGAATAAAGCTGACGGATAGTTTTATAACAAAAGACTTTCAGAATCTGCAATCAAATGAAAACCCAAAATATGTAAGATTGAAAAATGAAGTTGTGCACCCGTACCAGGACGTTGAGATTCTGGAACAGCGGAAATGAAAGCCATAAGCCCCGCACGCCCAAAAAACTTGGCAACAAAAACAGTAGCGTGGCCTTGTGCTTCAGGACTCTCGATCCATTGCAGACAAGGACGTAAAATACAAGACTCGCTGCACCCTTTTCGTAAGACTCGACACCCGTTGCAACTCATGGCTCAACCAACCACTCTTCCCTTCCTTAACATGAAACCAGATATTCCCAAAACTTCGCTGCTGGCTGTGTCTAGCTGACTGTTACTTGGATTACAAGAAACAGGAAGGAAAAAAATGGCAAAATGAAAATGGGTTGGCAAAGAGCAGGATGAGAGAGAGAGATTAAGTTTGGGATGGGAGAGGGTACGGGGACACAAGAGAGAGATTCCAGAGGGTTTTAAAGGGAAAAAGGGTTGAAATCAAACTCTAGGGTTGGGTTAGTTTGGCAGTGGGTGGGGTGCGTTTATAGGGGAAAGTGTGGGTACAGTTCTTTGAGATTGGGGGAAGGGAAAGGGAGGGACGTTAGATTCCAAAGTCTTGGGCGCGAGCGGCTCCGGGTTTCCGCGGATGGTTGTCGCTCCACCGTTGGATTCCTTTCTTTTTTTTTTTTCCATTTTTAGTATCACATTTGAGTGGATGTTGATGGCCTTTCATGATTTATTTATTTATTTTTCCTTCTTCCTATGATTTTTTTTTTAACTTGAAATAAAGTAATATTACGTTTGAGGGGTATTTAAAAAGAAAAATGGAAAGGGGTCTGATTTGTGAGGAGTGATGGCATAGCATGCACATGAATTGAAAATCCCTGGAGCTGTGGGGTGAAGTTATATTGTAATGCTAGTGGGGAAAAATAAGCTAAATATTAAATTTAGGAGTAAATTTTTAAGATGTTAGCGTTTTTCAAAATTAAACGTCTTGTTTTATTTGAATTAAATTAAATATTATTGAGATATAATAATTTAAAATTTTTTAATTAAAAAAATAACAAAATGTACGTATAATAACGTCAGAGATTTAATATTAGGTTTGACATGTCTTTTTTTTTGTTTAGCTAAGTGACCCACATAGTTTTATACTCACAAAATTATAAATTAAAGCTTAATTTTTAGATATTAAATTTCTGATTACAAAAATCAAACCAAAGTGAAAACATTAGGGAGAAAGAACAAAATTATAACCAATTCTTACAAATTCCTCAAATTTTCAATTGGCAAAGCAACTCATTAACTCAAATCCTTGAAAATCGACCAAAACCTATACAAGTTATTTAACAAAAAAATCTAAAACCAAGAAAATCAACCATTATCAAACGAACCTCAAAGAACCCAACTGTGAGCTTTCCATATTCAAAAGTTCAAGTCTGGGTTTGGCATGCCCGAACCATTCATTCTCCAGCAGACGAAACAAGATCCCCAACATCTCATGCACCCAAAAAAAAAAACTCAGCTACATAGCCCTTGCATTAGAATTGGCAATATCTGTGGAAAAAATTAATATCCATTAGGGGATTAAGGGCTGGGTATGTGCTTTTTTGAGTTTTTTGATAGAAAGAAAACGGATAAAGATATAGGACAGTGGATATTTCAAGTAGTATTATTGTTTTTTCTTCCGGAATTTTGGCTGGCTCTTGAACTGATAATTTTTACTTGATAATTAAGAACAGGCACCAACGGGTTTTTGATAGAAGTATTTATTTTTAGTTGGCTTAGTAATTCCGAGTTGAGATAAGAAAAAAAAGGGGGGGGGGGATAGAGACAATACAGAAGCAAATCTGATAGGAAAATGGTGAGAGGCTATGGGATTTGAAGAACGAGAGAGAAATGTTAGAAATGATATGAGAAGAAAATGAAAATAGTATTAAATTTTTATTTAAAAATCTTTTATTGTTTTATGAGTCAGTTTTTTTTTTTTTTTTCACATGCTATAATTAAAAAAGTTAACAATATGTGTATATCATTCTCATTAAAAATTTTCAATTTGTTAGAATTTCATAACATTTAGTTTGAAATAATATGTATAGTCTTGAAATAAATAACGATATTAAATTTTCTTCTCAAATTAAATATTTAGTAAAAAAAAGTTGTATTTCTAGAGACTAATGTGGGTTTTGTATCATATTAGGAAATATAATCATTCTTAGAGGCATAATTAAAAAGAGTGTAAAAAATGGCGGAAAGCATGTTTAAACAATTTTATCACCTGCTTTAAAGGGATGGTTCACCATCCACCAAAGGAAGAAAGACTCATCGAAGGTCCCACCAACAACTTGGTAAGGCAATCAAATAATAAATGACTCGTTAGTACCCAATTTGGTTAAGATTATTAAATATAATTTATGCTTGCTTAAGTTTATTAAATGTAATTTTTATGACCTTTTTCAAATTTCACATAAATATTTTATCAATTATCAATTGTCTCAATCGAACCATCACTCTTAATTTCAAGCAAAAGGTAGATAAAAAAATCAAATATTTAAGGTAACAAAAATTAGACTCGAGAACTCTTTAAACTCTCTCATATCCATTAAAATTTCTAACACACAATTTATTGTCTTGCTTCCTAATTTTATCTTAAGCATTATATTGACTTAAGTGTCAAAGCATACCTTAAAGTAATAATTTTGACATTCTTTTACGTATTTTTTTGTTATAGGTCATCGTTGTCTTTCTTTTTCACCTTACCTTGCTCCTTACAACTAAGACATCTTAGGAACACCATTAACAATTATTTATTTATAAATCATAAAATTCATAAACAAAACAATTTTTAAAACATTTTTTTCCTTTGATAGAAATATTTAATGATCATAAAGATAAATTTATCATTTCACTCTAGAGAATATCTCAATGTATCAAAAAGAATATGCTAAACGTTTTTGTTAAGCTCATGCAATAGACCAACCTAATTTATTAAAATTTGTATCTAAACGGCCAAATCAACAACTCACTTGGTTAGGTCTAAATGTCAACCTTGATTGAAAACTTGCATGACATGTAAACTTAGGTTGAGCCACACTCGTTATTAGATTCGATTACTTAGTATGGACCTCATTGGCTCGGCTATGCCTCTTAGACAAGTATAAATATTCCATCTCATATCAAGGGAGCCTACCCATTCTTTATGTTCCTATTTTCACTATTTCCTTTCTTTTTCTAGCATTAACTTAAGTATCAAAGTATAAACATCGATACAATTACAATCTTTACTTCTAATTGATCTCTTACTTTATAATTTCAGGTTTTTGACCTCAAAATCAAGTTTCACAAAAATACCTTTTTTTTTTAACGGAGTCAAATGAAAATTATTTTTTATTTATTCTATAAAAAATTAGCAGTCAAATGTTAAAAAAAAAAAAAAAAACTGCAAACAAGTACTAAAGCTTTATTTTTCTTTTCCTTTCATGTGATTTTTTTTTATAATTTTGTGCTTTTGCGGTTTTACCTCAACATTTATTTACGATTTGATTGCTTTAGGTTTATAAATGTTTTATGTTCTTAAAATAATTAATAAAGAAAATTAGAAAACATATGAAATCTTTTCAAAATTGTAAATATAATAATATTATCTTATAAACTCCACATTTGGAGTGTGATTTAACATGAAACAATTACTTTGATAATTTTAATTCTATTATTGACAAAATAATTATTGTCATATTCATCGAAAAACTCCCACACAAAATTTTCATGCTTTTTACATGAAGAATCATGCTATTGCTTCGCATTGGTATAAACTCCTTGTTCACAACAAATTCATGTAATTAATTAGGATTAATTTCTTTTAATATTAATTATAAACAAAATCTTTACATTTGGTTTTCCTTTCTCTTCATGCATCTTGCAAGTCATGATCACAAAAAATACATGCATCCAAAAAAATTTAAATCAGTAATTAAATTTATAAGAAGAAATTACCAATTCAATTCAACTTTTTTTTTTATTTATATAAATAAAAATTTTAATTTTTTTGGTCCATAAAAATTTTAATTTTTTTAGTACGTAAAATTAAAATGGTGACACATATCTTTTATATATTTAAAAAAATTAATTAAAAAAAAATACATGTGTTATTATCTAAATTCTGCTTGTGAAATTAAAAAATTTTACTATCAATATATCAAATAATTTTTTATAAAAAAAAGTCTTTGGATACTTATCGAGTTTTCAAACCATAAAATGAAGTAAAACAATTAAATTAATTAAGCTTCAAGATTAATACAGTTGATCAAAATTAAGGGATTTCAAATTACTAGTAAATAATTAAGCTACTTTGTGCTATTAGCATAAACATTATTAGTGTGGAAAATAACGTAGAAAATTCGGACAAAGCCAACACGCTAATTCTAGAGATCATATTTTCCTATACTTATGTTATTGCTAAGAAAAAACATAGCAATTACCGACATCTTTGCAGAATTTTCTCATGAAGATTTAAATATAATTTAATTTAATGATAAGACAATATAGTATGACATTAAAACAAGTCAGTCAAACTTCGAATATTTTCTTCAAAGACAAGAAAACACTTCATACTATTCGTCTATCATTCCATATATATATACACACACAAGTAGATTTTTTTTTTTTATAACATAATGATAAATGTAATGATAATTTTTTTATATTTTTTGTCATTATTTTTTATAATTTTTTTCAATTATTCACTGACTTTAAATTATATATAGTATGAATAATTCATAAAATTTTTTCGAATCGACATATTTGATTGATATCTTGATATAAACAAAAAGCTCGTTCTTCTCAAAATCATAGAATAATCTTTATTATTTAAAGTAGTTCTTTCGGACAATATATATATATATATATTATATAATATATATTAATAAACAAAATTCATGTCATAATTTTAAAATCATCTAGAAAATGTTATGAAAACTAAATTTAATTTTTTAAGTAAATATGTATTAATTATTGAATTAAATATAAAAATAATTAACTCAAGACACAAAGTTTCATTATTGAAAAAAGAAAGAAAGAAAGAAAAGATAGACGTGACAAAATTTGCATCAACGAATTCAGAGTAGGATTTTTTTTTGGGCTTTTATATACACTATCCAAAATTTTATTTACAATATCATTTTTTTTTTTCAAAAATATTCACATAATAAATATCAAATTTATCATTTAATAAATTATAATTTTACCTTTTCTTCTTTTTTTTTTTTTTTTTCTTTTTTCTTCTTCTTTCTCCTCTTCCATCCTTTTTTCTCATATAAGTATTTGAATTTGATTTTTTTTATGTTTTCAAAAATCTATTTTTGAGTTATATTTTTGGAAATGAATTTTTAAAATTTATGTTATATTTTTAGAAATAAAGTTTTTCAAAAATAGCTTTCAAAGGGTATTTCGAAAAGTTTTAAAGGCTCTTAGAATTTTATTTTTGAGAAATTTTTTAGATTTTCAAAAATTTAATTTCAAGAAATTCAAATTTTATGAAATTTATTTCATAAATATTAACTTATTTTTGTATGCATTTAAACCAAACAAAATGAAATAAATATCGAAATCTTACTTTTAATTAATTAAAAACTAAAAAATATATATAATTTTAGGATTAATTTAGGTTTGAGATTGAAGAGAAAAAAAAGAAAAAAATGTTTAAGGTATGAAAAAAAATCAATTATTATGAGATTGAGTGTATTTAGTAAAAATAAAAAATTTAAATTTAAATTTGAGAAGTATAAAATAAAGTGTAAATAAAATTTTATTTTTTTTATATACAGTAGCCGTACATGCGGCGCGTGATTAGAGAAATTGTGAGCAAATGGAAACGTCATGGGTGTCTATCTGCGGACGTGGCGTCCTTATCCACTGTGTCAATCCTGTCACTCTCCTCACCCCACTTGCTCAAAAGAGAAAAAAATATATAATATACAACATTGAACTTTGGAACCAATAAAGAACGCTTATCTTTGATGTATTCAGAGTGTGTCCGCGTGTTTATTTTTTTATGTGGGCACAATGTAGAATCCTTTTCTGCGGCCGTGAGGAACAAGATTTCATGGGAGATTAATGACTTTATCAGGCATTGGGACTGGGCGAGGGAAGTCACTTTCCTATGAAATTGTGGAAATCATTGATATATCTTTCACCCAACACGTAAACTGCCTCGTCCTGCTCTGCCTGATGATGATGATAAAGTCGTTCGGTTTTATCATTTTGGACTTTGTTTCTTTTTTTCATTTTGCCTCCCTGGCTTGTGTCCACCCTGCATTGACCATAATCCTTTAGTAATAGGATGTGAATTAGTGGGGAAAAGGTTGAGCAAGTTTACCTAATCTTGGCTTAAGGACAAAACCCATAAATTATTTTCTTGGATCAACTGAAAATTCAATGGTAGAATAATTGGGAACTCCTTTTTTTCTCTGAATACGAGTCCCCCAAGTTAAAATTTTCAACGTTAATTCATTGAGAACTGAATTCAACCCTTTATCATGATTTCTGAACTAGAGATCCCTAGCAATTGATAAGCTTAAATTCAGGTAATTAAGCAGGTTACAAAAAGCTTCTAGAAATAAAATTTGAAAATAATTTAGTAGAGATGGGTTAATTCTAACTTTTAAAATGTTTCATCTCATCCTGATAATGATTTTTTTTTATATAAATGTGATGTAATTTTAAGATAATTTTTATATGATTCAATTGAATTAAATTTAAATTTTTATTGACGATGAATCTGTCAAAAGGAATTTACCATGCTACTCGAGTGTCATGGATAAAACCTAACAACTTTCTTTGTATTAGTTAATTAATTGAATTAGATTCAATAATTGATTAGGTTACTTAAGGATAGCTCAATCATCGTAAGAGCGTACCTAACAAGACAGGATAAGTTCCCATCAGTTTATACAAATATTTTACTCTTTCAGATAGCCACATCATTTCAATTTTCTGTTTCAGTAACACAAATAAGAATGGTAATGGAAGAAATGCTAGCACTGTAATCTGTAAAATGTTTCAAAATTTTTTATATTGAAAGAGCCAAAATGAAATTCCCATTATCTTCTGCTTTTTTGATTTGGACTGATGACCTGGCAATCAAGTCATAAATTTTAGATCCGAGTCTTACTGAAAGTAATACTAGCCCGAGCTGGGGGAGTTTCCGGGACCATCCTTCAAATAAAGCAGAAGAAAGTGACGTTTTTCTCTATGAGAACAAACAAAAGCTCAAATCATCATGAAATGCAGGCAATATCTCAAAGATTCCGATTTGTAGGGTCGGATAAGAGGGCAATTTGGATTAGCTTGAAGGCCAGTAAACAAGTCCAGCTGTTCGGTTATTTTTAAGCAAAAATGTGATCAGTCTTGCAGTCTTGAAATTAAAGCGGCATCTTGTTTTGTACAATTTTTTTTTCCTGCTAATGGATGGTTACGTCAAATGTACGATGTTGAATCAAATCAAGCACCACTCAAATTCAATTGGGATGATAAGATCAAAGTTCCACCAAGTACAGGGTATCATTCCTTAATGAGTGGTTCACTTTGGTTTATCTCCGGAGCCCATGCTTTTCAGTTTTCAGTCATAGGCTTGGAATTTTATTGTTGTTTAGCTTACCCCTCTAATTACTATTGTTTTCTTTTAATAACATGTCAAAGCTCAATCAATTCTTAGTGGTCCATCCTCTAAGTTAAAAAAAAATTACTTATTACCTACAGTCATGGATGTCAATCTTTCAACTGATAATGAACGTTCCAGGACGTCGGCAACTCCCATGAGTCTCCTCATTATTGACATACCTAACTTTTCCTGTGTGCAGCTAAAACAAGCCTGGAATTCTGGACTGAACCATGGCTAAATGTGGTCCAAGACGGTGGTTCCTATAGACCTGAGAAGAAGACATGGGAACGGAAATATCCTTTCACAACCAGTGGCACCCTGACAGACCAGCTATTGCAGAGGTCAAGGGAGGGCAGCTATTTACAGTTGAAATCATTACAGTCCTTCACTAGCAATTTTGGTTGCCATTGTTTGCTTGCTTAACCCCTTTTTTCTCTTCTTCTCAGAAACTTGTAAAACATGTTGCCTCCAGCATTTTTCACATTAGCAATTGAACCTTTGTACGTTTGTCCTATAGTAGAACGCAAATGGGGACCATTGGCAGAATTGTCAGTCCCATTTTCAGCCAGTAATTATATTGGAGTATTAAGTATTAACCTCCTTCCTCCAATGAATACCATTTGACTAAGACTGACAAGTCTGCTACAAATATCTTCATGGCCTCCCACTCCCAGGTGATACTCGGTGACTAGTGGCACCAATAGATTTGATGAAGAAGCGCTGGGAGCAAACTCTGCAACTTTACACCCTCAGTTGCAGATGCTAAAAGTTGGCTTGCTTGCAGAGATTTTAGAACTGGAGAGGAGTTGTCTTAAAAGCTCGCTTTTGCGAGCGAGTTTCCCTGAATAGAATCATCTTTGAAACTTGTCGATAATGGTCTGTTTGATAAATGACAAAGACCCATGATCTCAGTGCGCCAATAAGAGTTGTGGAAAAAGATAGCATACCAGCCAATCTAGGCGACCTTCTAGCAGTAGAAATTAAATATGTAACCTCGGTCCCTTGCCTCATGATGTATGGGGCTATACCGACCACTTGATAGAGAAATGGAGGAGGCTTTTGTCCATTTTTAATGTGCAACCAAAGCTGTTTGGTACTTGGAAGGAAATTTTGCCTACTCTCCTCAGATACCGTGTGAATTTCTATCCATACCCTATGTTAAACCCAATTAATCAATTAGAAGTATCTTAAATTACTTCCCAAATGTTTCTCTAATCATGTTCATGTCTAAATATTGAAAATAGTTCAGTTGGCTAACAAAGTTTTATAATAAACGTTGATGATATAATGAAGCCTAATGATTGATTACACAAAATTAGTCCATCAAGTATTCATCGGCGTATCACAAAATCACCGAACTTAATGATTGATTATACAAAATTAGTTTACTGAGTATTCATCAACGTATCACAAGATCATCGAACTTCTGTAAAATTTTTTTGCAACAAAATTTTTATAAAAAAAAATCTAGAATTTGATGAGAAAGGGAGAATTTCAAAAATTATTTTTTTATATTTTTCATAAAATAAGAAGAACCTTTTATAAACAGATAAATGTCAATTTTTACAGACTTAACTGTTTACTTTGGATAGATAAAAATTATCTATTTTTGAATAATTAAAACTGTTCATTTTGAACAGATTTATCTATTTATTTTATACAAACTTAACTGTCTATTTTTATTTTTTTTTCAATGTAGGATTATTTTGTATATTTTATTTTGAAAATATCTAATAAGGAAGTAATCACGCTTCATGCAACTTAACAATGAGAAATTTACCATGAGACAAGAAGATTGAGTAAACTAAATTGAGGTAGTGGTACAAAAATCTGGTGAGCACTTGAACTGACAGACATATGCAAAAGATGTCAATCACTTCTCTTCTGTAAGACATGAAAGCAACCATGCAACAAACATGATTTACCCAACATCCAATGATATTCTAATTTAAAACTTTTTTCCTATCAGAAACAACTGCAATGGATATGCATGCTAGATGCATGTTCTTGAGTTTTTCAGATAAAAACAAGGGCTCTCTCTAAAATTGCTTTTAGGTCAGCCTATAGAAACATTATTCTATAGGCATCTTATTCATTCAAATATTCAATTTAAATACTAGGATTGACAATGTAAAAATTCAGCCTGGTTTAAATCAATTCGGAGAAAATCTCCTAAGAATTGTTTGGCTTCATGTAAATCCAATCTTCAAGATTGCACTGGCTGAGCCTAGATTCTCAGAATGGCTAGTGTTCGAGGGAATAAACATTGATGAGAGTGGAAGGCAACATTTCCCTGATGCAAGTGTTTCTTATTGTAGACACCCACTTTTAGAATTGAATTTCTCGGTGGGTTGTAGATAAGGATAATAGAATAAAAAATAAAATAATAAATGAAAACAGAGTTTTATTCTTAATAAAATTGCTGGATAAAAATTTTAAAATTTAAAAGCAGGATCAAGAAAAGGATTTGTTTTTTAAACGGGGATAAACAGATTAGAGGATAGAGGATTATTTATTTTCAAACTCTCGTGCTTAGCCTTATATAAATCATCCAATAATCACAACATGGACACATAGAGGAAGGACAAAATAAAATCAGAATAAAAAAAAATTTCTAAGAAGCTATAGTTTGCAGTAGGAAGTTTACGGGAAATTCATTGCTTAGATTAGAGGATTATTTTTTTTTAGGGAAATTTTCTGCATTTTTTGGGAATTTTTTAGAAATTCCACAATTAAGTTGAATTTTTCGGTAAAAATTCAAAATTTTCGGGGACTTTCCAACAAAAAATCTCATTTTCGACGATAAAACCCAAAAACTGACGATTTTTTTAGTGACATTCGACGGCAAACGACAATCGAAAATCGCCTAGAGAAGGAAACAGAAGAGAAGGGAGAGAGAGTGGGGAGACATCTAAAGACAAAGGAGAATTCTTAACTTTTATACTAATGCAAAACGACACCATTTTGAAAAGTTAAACAGTGGGTAAGATCCACGTGTCACCCGAAATCCGACTCGACCTACAGTGCATTGACCCGCCAACCCGTTTCATTCCTCCCTGCTGAATCGTTGAGTCGTGCCGCACACCAAGCTGCTTCAGTCGAGTCTGTCTCTGAAGCCGCACTCTGTTTGAGCCCAGCTAAGCTGCGCCAAGGTTTTTTTTTTCACTGTTTATCTATTTATTTATTATTATTATTTTTACTTATGTATTTATTGATTAAATTGAAATCATTTATTTATTTAATTAAGCGTTCTTTAATTTTCAATGATATTCTAAAAATAAAATTTT
This sequence comes from Durio zibethinus, assembly GCF_047325235.1. Classification (NCBI taxonomy): domain Eukaryota; kingdom Viridiplantae; phylum Streptophyta; class Magnoliopsida; order Malvales; family Malvaceae; genus Durio; species Durio zibethinus. The sequence goes on along the minus strand of NC_143179.1, from coordinate 21,221,900 downwards.
AAAAAAATTATTTTTGAGGAAAAGTTAAAAGTATCAATTTTTCATGAAAATAAAAAATTTCAAAAAAGTATTTTCAAGGAAAAGTTGAGAGTATTAATTTTTCTTGAAAATAAAAATTTTAAAAAATATATTTTTTGAGAAAAAATTGAAAGTATCAATTTTTCTTGAAAATAAAAATTTCAAAAGAGGTATTTTTGAGAAAAAGTTGAAAGGATCAAATTTTCTTGAAATTAAAATTTTAAAAAAATATATTTTTGAGGAAAAGTTGAAAGTATCAATTTTCTTTGAAGATAAAATTTTCAAAATGCATGATTTTTTTAAAAATAAAATAACATAATAAAAGAGATCCCCATTAAAAGTTAAGTATTATTCTTTTTTCTTTTCTTGAAAATTTTTTAATATTAAATAATTCGACGATAGAGCCCATACAAGAAAAATATTATTTTTTTTGTATACTCTTGAGGTGAGGAATTTTTTTTAATTTTATACCAAAAGTTTTGGAGTTAATTAAGAATAATTTTCAATAATTAATTACTTAGTAAGATTTTTAAAGCTTAACGGATAATACGAAATTACGCTGGTATCATCTTAGGATGGATGTTGTGGGGGTGCTATGACCTTTCTCACATGTAATCGCACTTTTGGATCTAGTTTTGGTTTCATAGGCATTGAATCAATATTTTAAAGATGTCTGAGTCAAACTTAGAATTTTTTCTTTAAAAATGGACAGATTCGGTTATGTGATCAATCACACCTAAATAAAAAAAATATTGGTGGTGACTCTTAAGTGAATGTTTAGCGATAGGTCCATGGACTTAAATGTTATGACAGTTTGGTGACTCCATTCGGGATATGTCGAGAGTCAAGCCAACAAATAAATTTGTGTTATCCAAAAGCTTAATAAAATTGATTTTTATAAAAGAAGTTTGTTTATTTATTTATTTATGATGCCATTTATATGCGTGCGCATAATATAAGCTCTATACTCGAGTTTTGTCCCTCTAGTAGGGAGTAAAGTACCATACTTTCATGAGATTTTAATGCCTCCGTAGTGGCTAAAAAAATACTCTCACTCAAATTGAATCATTTTCGCTTGTAGCGTATAATGAGCAAGGATTAGAGTGCCTCACTAGTTTGTGATGGACAAGGATGAGAGGAACAATTTGAGAACTCTTAGACTATCAACCTTAAACCATATATAGTGAGCATAAAGAACCTAACCTGCAATTAGAGCCTTACCTTCCCCTTTTATAGAAAAAACCAATAATTAAGTTACATTTTTGCAATAATTGATTTTTCTTGTGTGAAAATTAACCTTTGCACATGACATGTTGCATGAAATCATGTAAAAGTGCATGTTAGTTGAATGTTTTTCCTTTCACATATTTTTCTTTTGTGTAAAGCAAAATAACATTAAACTGCATATATTTTTTGCATTCATTTCACATGTGTTAACTTGAAATCTTGGGCGTTGCATATTAAAATTATTTTTATAATCATTTTTTCATGACATGAGCATATAGTAATGCAAGCATCTTGATTTGTGGTAATCAAAGGTTCAAGGATAGCTCGACTGTCGAAGACTCCTATCTAACTTACCCATCATCCATACAATACTCAATTACGAACAAAACAAATGGAACAGAAGCAAAATAGCAGCATGGATAAGATTGAGAAAGCTCAAGAAAAGATAAAAAAGAAGTTAGCAAAAATGATGAAGATGCTAGAGAAATTAGATAAAAGCAAAACAGTAAAAAAGACCCTTAATTCAAATGAGAAACATGATATTGTGGATCCGCTATTCTTTTTCGGGTTTGGCTCAAATCAAGGCCAATCTCCTCAAAATACACAAGCCCTATGGATGCCATTTTTTAGGGCATATCCTGAAGTGCCATTTCATAGCTACACTAACCCTACCTTTAGGGCAAATGTGTATGATCCGATTGAGGTTTCTGATTTTGATGGTCTTAAGAAGAAAGAGAGATTAAAAGTGAAGACTTCTAAGATAACGGAAAACTCATGCATGTAACAAATAAAGCTTTTAGAAGAGAAAGTGTGAGCTATCAAAGGAATGGATTATTTTGGCTCTATAGATGTAGTTGAACTATTCTTAGTTTTAGACATGGTTATCTTGCCAAAATTTAAAGTCTCCAAATTTAAAAAATACAATGGGACCAAATGCCAAGTAACTCATGTTACTATTTATTATCGCAAAATGACTACCCATACTCATGATGAAAAATTATTGATGCATATATTTTAAGATAGTTTTACTGGCTCAGTCGCGAGGTGATATGTCCAGTTAGATGGAGCCCGTATCCATTCCTGAAATGATTTGGTAAATGCATTCATCACTCAATACCGATACATTATAGACTTAGCTCCAGATAATTTATCTTTACAAAGTATGAAAAAGAAACTTTTTAAAAGCTTCAAAGAATATGCACAAAGGTTGAGAGATGTAGCTACTCAAGTTTAATCACCTTTTACTAAAAAAAAAATGATGGTTTTATTTGTGAGTATTTTGAAGCCTCTATATTATGAAAAAATGATTGAAAATGCCACCAAGAATTTTAACGATATGGTGATATCCAAAAAAATGATAGAGTATGCCATTAAGAGTGGCAAGCTTGAAGAAGGTGAGACCTTCAGTATAAAAAATGGTGGAATGTCCGGAAGAAAAGAAAATGAAGCTTAAGCTATGAGTTTTTAAGGACAATAGTTCAAAAGTTATGCTCCATAGCCACAGCCAGTATATTTTAATTATTATCTAGCCATTAACCATATTGCACCAATCTCTTACCATTTTGTTCTATACCTAGTCTTTCGATCAACTTTTCAAACACTTGTATATGGGCCTGGTCCTATTACTACATCAGCTTTAATGCCTAATAACTAAGCGGGTGGTTTAAAGAAATATCGAAATAATTAAGAAAAGACCCACATTGATCCTATCTTTATAACTTACTTTGAGTTATTTTCAGAACTAATTAAAAATAACTTAGTATATCTAGTTATTCTAGAATCATTAAAGCCACCCTATACCCTATACCCTATCCCCAATGGTATAATGCTAATACCACATATGATTACCATAATGAGAATGTGGGTCATTCTATAAAAACTTACCTTGCTTTCAAGCATAAGGTGCAAAGTTTGATTCGAAAAAGCTTGGTGAGTTTTGACGAATCAAAAAATCAGATGTTAACAAAAATCCTTCACTTAATCATACAAGGGCATAATTTTGGGGAAAGACAAATTACTAGTTGAAAGTTGCTTGGATTTTTTTTAGAGTAATGCTAAAATTTCTTTTATGTAATAAGATTTTATTTTTTATCATTTTAATAAAAGGCAAGTTGATGCATTTCATTATTTTTTTTCTTTCATCCAAATCATTATTTTTATTACTTTCCATATCTTTTTTATTCCCACTCTCAAATTCTAAATGATGAATGTTTGGATAATTATAAACAATAATTTTGGGATTTATTTTTGAAAACTTATTCATATTAATATGTGGAGATTATTTGAGCAAAAAAAATTGTAAGCAGATATCATTCATGAAAATAGACATGTCTTGAAGTCATCTAATCAATTTGTCTTTGTTTAAAATACGGACTTTAAAGAAGGCATTCACATTTGAGATGAAAAATGACCATTTTTTTTTACCGTTCATAAAAATAAAATCATCTATTACTATCCCTTTTGAGCTTATTATGATTTTTTTTCTAAAGAACCTCAACCAAAGATCACTCTCCACATTAGGGGGTAAATTTTGAAAAAATCTACTTGAAAAAAATAAAAGATCACAAAAGATCTCAAATATAGGGAGTGAAAAGAAAGAAGAACCCTTTATACAAAAAAATTAACACAACAATAAAGGAAAAGAAAAATGAATGCCATAAGTGATTTGGGGCAAAATAGTGAGAACCTTATTATGAGGAATAGGATAAATAAAAAGGAAAAAAGATAGTGAAATGATATGGAATAAGGTAAAATGCTAAGTTGCATAACAAAAAAGAAAATGATGCTTTGTTTTGAACCATTTAAACACATGTCTTGAGCCTATTTTATCTATTTCTTTTATGACCCTTCACCATAGCCTACATTACAATATTTAAAAGTCTATTTTAAATAAATATGAATGCTCAAATTGAATGATCATTTGTTGAACTAAGGCATGCTTGTGACAGAGCAATGAAATTATGCTATGTTCTTATGTTTTAGATATTGATGTTTGAGAGGATACTAATAATGGATAAAGTGAAAAAAAAATAAAAAAAGAAAAAAAAAAGAGAAAAAATGAAGACTCAAATTGAAAACCCAAAAAGGAGATTTGGGTAAAAAAAATTGAGTTGAAAACCAGAATGACAGTTCAATATGGAATATCAATGTCATATGAAAAACCTTCAAAACTAAGGCAAAGTGTGAAACTCAAAATGATTTTGAAAGTCAATAGAATGAGTTTTTTAAAAAGAATCTTAGATTAATGTTAAAAATTATCTAAATATTTATTATTTGGATATTGTTATACCATTCAAACACTTACCATAGTGACATGCTTTGAATTTATTCCTTGATATATTTATTTTTGTACCAAACTTGTTCTCTCAATTTACTTTACCCTCACTCATTTTGGCTTTCCCAGAATAAATCGAAAAAATATATGATTGCATTGTGTTTGCCATGAATTGAAATGATAATGAATGAATGACGATGTTCATATAAGATTCGTGTATTCTTTTGAAAAGAAATCCAAGATGACAAGGGAAAAAAAAATAAAAAAGATGAAAGAAGGTTAAGAAGTTAATTTGAAAAGGTAAATGTGGCACCCAAGTGGTGAATATAGTGATGGATCAACCAATATAATACATGAGTTATGACCAAATGTTGAAAATAACATGGATTAGTTAATGAAATTGGTGAATTGATTTCGAAAGTGTTAGTGCTGGGAAGTTAAAAAAAGAAATGTAAGATGGTGGAGTCTTGAGAACTTTATTATCACAATTAATTAGGATTTCATAGTATTGATTTTAGTGACATTTGCATTACATTGTTGTTTAAATAATGAATGTACATAATTTGGTGAATCTTCAAATATTTGTTTTGATAATTGCATTTGCATCAGGGTTTAGTCATGCATTGCTTCATGTAGTAGATATTTGAATCGTGGTTTAGAGTATGGCTTCTGTATTATTGTGAGAATTGTTGCATTTGCATCGTTAAGAAAGCAGTTGTGTCATTATGAGAGTTTTGAACTTTTAAAACCTAGAATAAAGAAATTTTTCATGATGAGATTTTTGACGAGGAAAACATCCCAATTTTTAAAGTTGTGAAACCTTTTAAAGAAACATTTTCAATGTTGAGGATGATTTGTAAGACCTTCAAGAAAAATCTCTAATAATTCAAATGAGAAGCTTTGAGTTTTAAATGAGAATCTTGAAAATTTTTTATGTGAATCCCCAAAGTTTTTGAATCAGAATCCTTGAAATCTTGGATGAAATCTAAAATTTTTGAATGAGAACCTTTGAAATTTTGATTGTGAATCCCTAGAAAGTTTTTCAAATGTAAATCTTTGTATTTTGTGAATTTTCAATTCTTGTGAACTAAAAAATCTTACAAATCTAAAATTTTTTGTGAACTAGAAATTTTTTCGAATATGAAATTCTTACGAATCTTCAATTCTTGTGAATCTGAAAATCTTGTGAACCTCTAATTTTTACAAATCTAAAATTTTATAAATAAGAAATTCTTACGAATCTTCAAATCTTGCAAATCTGAAAATCTTACGATTCTTCAATTCTTGTGAATCTAAAATTTTGTGAACAAAAAATTCTTACAAAATTTTGAACCTTGCAAATTTTTGAATTGTGAATAATTGAATTTCAATTTTTTAACTCAATTTACGAATCTTTGAGTTTCAACTTATATTATAAGTTTTTTATTATAAAATTTTTAAATGCTTTAAATCGTGAACCTTTGAAATTTTGAATTTTGTAATTGTTGGGAAGTCGACTTTGGTTCAATCCAGGTCATTTAGATTTCAGCCTATGCCAGATCCTTCTCTAATTCAGTCAAGTTACTTATTTCAGACTTTGATTCAATCCAAGTCATTTTGTTTTAGATTTTGGTTTATGCCAGATTCTTTTTCGGCTCAGTCCAAGTTGTTCATTTCAGACTTTAGTTCAATCTAGATTATTTTATTTGAGATTTTGGCCTATGCCAGATCCTTTTTTGGCTTAGTCCAAGTTGTTCATTTTAGGCTTTGATTCTGTTTAGGTTATTTTATCTTAGATTTTGGCCTATGCTAGATCTTTCTTTGACTTAGTCTAAGTTATTCATTTCAAACTTCGGTTCAATTCTGGTCATTTTGTTTTGAATTTTGGCCTATATCAGATCTTTTTTCAACTCAATCCAAGTTGTTCATTTCAGGCTTCGGTTCTGTCCAAACCATTTTGTTTTAGATCTTGGCCTATGCCAGATCATTCTTTGACTCGGTCTAGGTTATTCATGTTAGACTTTAGTTCAATCCAGGTCATTTTATTTTGGATTTCAGCCTATGCCAAATTCTTCTCCAGTTCAGTTAAGTTACTTATTTCATACTTCAATTTGGTCCAGGTCATTTTGTTTTGGATTTTGGCCTATGTCAGATCTTTCTTTGGTTCTGTCCAAGTTATTTATTTCAAATTTCGATTCGATCCAAATCATTACGTTTTTGGATTTCGATTTGCGCCAAGTCTTTTTTCGACTTAGTTCAAGTCATTCATCTTGAATTCTGGTCCAATATGAACTTTCTTATCTTCAGACTTTATATTAGTCTGACTTGTTCTTTTTTTTGAATAAGATCATGATGAGTGTCTACGTCTTTGCATAATCTTTATTTCATAAAAAACATGCCAAGAGGGGCAACTGTAGACACCCACTTTTCAAATCAAATTTCTCGATGGGTTGTAGATAAGGACAATAGAATAAAAAATAAAATAATAAATGAAAACAGAGTTTTATTCCTAATAAAATAGCTAAATAAAAAATTTAAAAATAGGATCAAGAAAATGATTTGTTTTTTAAATGAGATAAACATATTAGAGGATAAGGAATTTTTTATTTTCAAACTCACATGCCCAGCCCTATATAAATCATCCAATAATCACAATAGGGACATATAGAGAGGAGAGGGAAAAAAATAAGAGGCAATCAGAATCAAAAAAATTTCAAAGAAGCTATAGTTTACAATATAAAGTTTCTGATAAATTCATTGTTTAGATTGGAGGATTAGCTTTTTTTTTTTAAGGAATTTTTTTGTATTTTTTGGGAATTTTCTAGAAATTCCAGAATTAGGTTGAATTTTTTGACGAAAATTCAAAATTTCGGTGACTTTTGGACGAAAAATCCAATTTTCGACGATAAAACCTAGAAATTGATAATTTTTTCGATAACATTCGACAGCAAACGGTGATAAAAAATCACCTAGAAAGGGAAACAAAAAAAAAGATAGAGAGGGAAAAAGACATCTGAAGAAAAAAAAGAATTCTTACCTTTTATACCAATGCAAAATGACATTGTTTTGAAAAGTTAAAAAGTGGGTAGGATCCGTATGTTGCCTGAAATCCGACTTGACTCGTTGCATATTGACCTGCCAACCCGTTTCATTCCTCCCTCCTGAGCCGTTGAGTTGAGGTGCACACCAAGCTGTTCTAACCAAGTTTGTCTTTGGAGCCGCACTCTGTTCAAGCCCAACCAAGCAACACCAAGGTTTTTTTTTTTTCTCTATTTATCTATTTATTTATTATTATTATTATTTTGCTTATGTATTTATTGATTAAATTGAAATCATTTATTTATTTAATTAAATATTTTTTAATTTTCAATGATTTCCTGAAAATAAAATTTTTTTTAAAAATTTTGAGGAAAAGTTAAAAATATAAATTTTCCTTAAAAATAAAAAATTTTCAAAAAATATTTTTGAGGAAAAGTTGAAAGTATCAATATTCTTTGAAAAAAAATTTTCAAAAAAGTATTTTTGAAGAAAAGTTGAAAGTATCAATTTTTTTTTTAAAATAAAAATTTTAAAATATATATTTTTTGAGAAAAATTGAAAGTATAAATTTTTCTTGAAATTAAAATTTTCAAAAAAAGTATTTTTGAGGAAAAGTTGAAAGTATCAATTTTTTTCGAAAATACAAATTTCGAAAAAGATTTTTTTAAAAAAAAATTGAAAGTATCAATTTTTTTAAAAAATAAGATTTCAATAAAAAATATATTTTTTAAGAAAAGTTGAAGGTATTAATTTTTTTTGAAGATAAAAATTTTAAAATGCTTTAAGAAAAGTTGAAAGTATCAATTTTCCTTGCATAGAGGCATGAATTTTTTTTAAAGTAAAACAAAATAATAAAAAAGATCCCTATGAAAGGTTAAGTATTATTCCTTTTTTTTTTCTTAAAACTTTTTAATGTTAAATAATCCGACGACGGAGCTTATGCAAGAAAAATAGTAGTTTTCTTGTATACTCCTGAAATGAAATTTTTTTTTTAATTTTCTGTCAAAAGAATTAGAGTCAATTAAAAATAATTTTTAATAATTAATTACTCGATAAAATTTTTAAAGCTTAATGGATAACACGAAATTACGCTGGTACTATCTTTGAATAGGCATTGTGGGGATATTATAACATTCCTCACACGTAATCGTCCTCTCAAACCTAATTTTAGTTTCATAAATATTGAATTGAACTTTTAAAAATACTTGAGTCAAATTTAGGATTTCTTTTTGAAAATGAATAAATTCGGTTGATAGTCAGTTACACTTAAAAAAAAATATTGGTGACGACTTTTAAGTGAATGTTTACCAATAAGTCTACAGATCTAGTCGTTATGACACTTATAACTTGCTTTACTCAATGCCATTGAGCACGTTTCTGAATTTGGAAACTCAAAAGAACAGGTTTGCTCCCTTAACATTTGTTATCATAATTCCTTCAAGAACTCCCACAATCAAGCACATTCATTTAGCAAACCCTTGCAATTCCAACTGCTATCTTTAACCAGGTATAATTTAAATCTATGAAGAAAATTAACACTTGTACCCTCAATGAAGTTTTTGCTGCTGCAACTCTAATACCAGCTTAAACTGTAAAGACTTTAAAACCATAACAAAATGGCAGGATATTCATCCTAAAACTGAAAAGGTTCCAGTTGGGCCTCGGCTAGTGAGAAAGCCAGATATCCTGAAATATACTTATGTTGGAAATCTGTCCATCATAAGGAACCCAGCTGCCTCCATGTAGCTTGACTCAAGGAAGCCTAAAGCAGAAACAACAGGAACCTTGGATTTCATTACCATGCCTAGTAGGCTTGTTCAGCCATTGGCCCTTAAAGTTTAGGAACCTTTACAGCTTACCAAATTTAAGAGCTTGCAGATTTTACTCATACAACAAATGAAAAGCACATTGTTATTATTATTTTTTTTCCTTTTAAGTTTATTTCGGAAGAACATTGAACCCCAGGAAAACAAAAAAGCCTGCAATTGATTTGACAATGATTGGAAGTGCTCTTCACAAGTATATCACAACGACATAAATTTAAACCAACTCATTCTTTTATACACTCTCTTCTATGGCTGGTTGACAGAAACGATTGAGGTCCAATGCTCCCATCTTTCATTAAATTGGAGTGGTGACATCAGCTTAGTCATATTGAAAGTTTAGAAGCCGAACGAAGTTTTTTCTCTCTTTAAGAAAAAGTAGAAGCTCTAAGAATTCAAAATTGCGGGGTCGGCTAAGAGGGTTTGGATTAGCTTTGAAAGTTTTTTTGAATCCCAAAATGATGGAAGGAAACGATCCAACTCTTCGGTTGAAGTAAGCAATATAATCAATCCGCAATTTAATGAATTAGATTGACTTCATTTTGGCTCAAAGTTTTTGCTAAAGGATGGTTACGTCAAATGCAAGATGTGTCCAAGCAAATCAGTCTCAGACACCACTTAAATTCATATCCATGATGCAAAAAATGTTCCATCGAGTACGGGGTATCATTCCTTAACCAGTGGCTCAAATTTGTCATCTCCTAAGCACAAGCTTTAGGCATAGGTTTAGCACTTTATCGTTGTGGATTACCCTCTAATGGCTGTCATTTTGTCCTAAAAAAATCCCAGGTTATATGTCAAAAATCAAAGACTCAAATCAGTCCATTCTTCAAAGAAAAATCACAACCTATGGCTGTCAAAATGAAGGTCGCTGGCAATTGTGAGTCTTTCATTTTATCATAATCCCTAACTGTTTCTTGCATTCAGCAAAAACCGAGGTGGCAATTCTATACTGAGCCATGGCTCAATATGGTGCAAGCGTCGTGGTGCCAATAGACCTGAAGAAAAAGCCATGGGAACAGAAACATCCCCTCCACAATCGGTGGCACCCCGACATACCAGCTGTTGCAGAGGTTAAGGTTGGAGAGGTTTTCAGAGTTGAAATGATGGATTTTAGTGGCGGTGGAATTACAAATGACTACTCTATTGATGATGTCAAGCATGCTGATAACTCTATTGTGAGTTCTAGTTCGATCTTCTTCCAGTTTCTTTTTTCAACTTCTACTCCAGGTGTTTAAAAGCAAATACCTCAATGAAAATGTCAGGCACAAATTTTTGCTGCTAGAACATAGAATTTTTCCTATATAGCTTCTTAAATATTTTCAAGTAAACAATTTTCATTGTTTCCAGTTAGCAATTTTATCTGCAATCACTTGCTTGTCTTTTTGTAAAAAATATATGTAAATTCAAGCTCTGTTGCTCAGCAAGCGAACCTTGGTATCTCCGTAAAAACAAAATGGAACATTGGAAAAATGGTCAATCCCCATTTGTCAGCAAGTAGTAGTATTTTTTAAGAGTCGAAACTTCCTTCAATGGGTGACATTTGCCTTAGACTAACAATTCTGCAACTAATATCTCCACGATCTCCTTGTTTTTCCCTCCGCTTAATCCATGGCTCCTCCAACTCCAAGACTAGTGGTGCCAATAGACATGAAGAAGAAGCCATGGGAACAAGCTATACCTCTTCACAACCGTTGGCACCCTGAAATACCCTCGGTTGCCGATGTTAAAGTCGGTGAGGTCTTTAGAGTAGAGATGGTAGACTGCACTGGAGGTATCATAAAAGATGATGATTCTGCAACTGATGTAAAATTTATAGACGGCTCCACTGTGAGTACATGAAACTCTTTTGTTAAATGTAGCTAGAGAACACGTCTAGCAAAGGAAATGTAAGATCAATAGATCATTTCTGTCAGAGAAATTAATTGAATAGAATCATCTTTGAAATCTGTTTGTTATGCTTAAACATCATATAAATGACACAGGTTCATTATCTCAGTGGGCCGATAAGAGTTCTAGACAACGATGGCATACCTGCCAAACCTGGTGATCTTCTTGCAGTGGAAATTTCTAACCTGGGTCCTCTGCCAGGGGATGAATGGGGTTTTACAGCCACGTTTGACAGAGAAAATGGTGGGGGCTTTTTGACAGACCATTTTCCATGTGCAGCCAAAGCTATTTGGTATTTTGAAGGAATTTATGCCTACTCTCCTCATATACCGGGTGAATTTTCCATCTATTCCCTATGTTAAAACTAGTTGTAAGCGTTTAAACAATTCCCTTGTGTTTCTATTATCATGCCTACCTAAAGATTGAAAATTAAATGATTCAGCTGAATCTGCTTACAAAGGTTTATATGCATAGCAGGGGTGAGATTTCCTGGTTTGACTCATCCTGGAGTAATTGGGACTGCACCATCAATGGAACTTCTGAATATATGGAATGAAAGAGAAAGAGAAGTAGAAGAAAATGGCCATAAGTCCCTAAAACTATGTGAAGTTTTGCACTCACGACCATTGGCAAACCTTCCATCAACCAAAGGCTGCCATTTGGGGAAGGTAAGTTTACATCAACTTCCTTGACCAATACTTCAATGTCTTGCCGACTAAAGCTGAGTTCGAGATTTCACCGGAATTAGTAGACCATAATATAATTATTTAGCTGCAATTTCCAGCCAGGAGACTTCTTAATAGTAGAGTGATTAAATGCTAACATGTAACATAATCGCCAAAATGCAGATAAAAAATGGAACTGCTGAATGGGAAAAGATTGCCAAGGAGGCGGCAAGGACTATTCCAGGAAGAGAAAATGGAGGAAATTGTGACATCAAAAACCTTAGTAGAGGTTCAAAAATATATCTTCCTGTGTTTGTAGAAGGAGCAAATCTTAGCACCGGTGACATGCATTTTTCTCAAGGTGATGGTGAAGTCGCCTTCTGCGGAGCAATTGAGATGAGTGGTTTTCTAGAGCTCAAGTGAGTTTCAGGCCTCGTATTTTTCACATTTACTATATTTATGCTAGGAATCCACTTCAGGCTCCTCTTAAACAATTTAGACAAAAATGGACAGTAATCCAGTAGAAAATCTCCCTGATAAAATTATTGGACTTTCTCATATATTAAATTGTTTGCCTATTTTTTATCTGTTTGATAGGTGTGAAATCATAAGAGGTGGAATGAAAGAGTACCTGACTCCAATGGGGCCTACACCACTTCATGTAAACCCAATCTTCGAGATTGGCCCGGTTGAACCCAGATTCTCAGAATGGTTGGTATTTGAGGGAATAAGCGTGGATGAGAGTGGAAGGCAACATTTCCTTGATGCAAGTGTTGCATATAAACGTGCAGTACTCAATGCTATTGACTACCTCTCTAAGTTCGGGTACTCCAAAGAACAGGTCCGTTCCTCAATTCTGACACTATAAAAACTCAAGGACACATTTCTACACAAAAAGAAATAGCATATAGTTAAGTTATTACTGATCCAGAAGAAACAACGGTGACCATCAGATCTACCTTCTGTTATCCTGCTGCCCCTGTGAAGGAAGAATATCCGGAATTGTGGATTCACCGAATGCCGTTGCAACTCTTGCAATTCCAACTGCTATCTTTGACCAGGTATGCTTTCTCCAGTAAATTAACACATATTATTGTCACTCCAGTTTTGCCAGTCTCCTAAAACTCTACCAACCCGTTAACTTTCCTTGCTTCAACTAAGAGACAGTGGCATATTTGCAGGACATTCGTCCAAAAACTGGAAAGGTGCCAGTAGGGCCTCGGGTAGTGAGAAAACCAGATGTGTTAAGATGCACTTACGATGGAAATCTTCCCACAACAAAGAATCCAGCTGCCTTGATGTAACTAAAGTCCATGGAGCTAAAAGCAAGAGACTGCAATGTTGTATTACATTTCGACGCCTAGTTGGGCTTTATGCATTTGGAAACAATTATGGATGGAAAAACAGTAATGTGACAGAATAAACTCCAGTTCCTGTCTCAGTGAAAAACTGTTACAATCACTGGCCAAGGTCATATCCTTAAGAGAATGTTGTATGTTATAAGAACAATTCTGCATACTCCCCTCTGGCCAACAACACCGACATTGCAATTACACGTATGTTGGATAGATGATAGTGACACTTGACCCCTTTCAAAGAACCAGCCCAATCATCTACGGACTGGCATAAAAGAGCCAGCAATATATAAACACACAAACATCGAAACAAAATGCTTGCTTTTAGCTGGTAAACAGATGCATTTATAAGGAACTATTTCCTTCAGAAAATAAAGCATGAGACTGATTTTTTTTTTTTCATTAGATCTTTCACTAGATTTTAAATCAACTGGACAGTTGAATTAGAAAACTGTGATCCTTGAAACCAGTAACACATAAAAGGATGTCATTGACTAACATGATACTTATACTAAGTTACCTTGGACATTCCAAGCCAAAATTTTCTTGTTCTATTGCTTACAAGCATATAACAGGTAGATTACTAGGACTATGATCTACTCAGTAATATATTGACAGTGTTCGATGATGTTGGAGCGATGGGCATTGGACACCAACAGACCAGAGCCAAAGATCTAACTCCACACTCAGAACCTGTAAATGGGGAAAAAGAGCAAAAAAGAAAATGTTGCATAATTACCAAGAGGACGAAAAAGAAAAAAACTGAGGAAGTGCAAAAGACTAATATCACCTAAGTTGGCCCCTGCTTCAACTGCAAAGGAATATAGAATAAAGAAGTATAACATAAACACCGTCAAAACATCCTCATCATAACCTGTTATTTCTGTTTGATACAATCCAGATGAAAGATTGTTCTTGCAGCTAAAATTGCAGATGAAGACCCAGTAATGGACTAACTTATTCCAAAGTCATGGCATGCCAGCTTTAGGCAGGCCAATCACTAGGCCATACGTCAAACTTCCAAGGACTTCCTCACCAAAGGAATATATATTAACTTGAAATCAATTTCTTCCAACAAAAATAATTGAAATGATGACACCACAAGATTAATTTAAGGACATGGAAACCTTTAGTAAGAGAGTTTACACACATGTAACTCATAAACCATCATTAAGAACTAGTGTACATACATGTTTAAGGAATGGGTGACACAATATTTTGATGGAAATCAGAAAACCAATAAAGAGGAAAAGAAAAAACGTCCATGCATGTGAGATTCAAAATTGCTTCACACAATTGAAGTAAAAATACATAAAATAGTTCTGCCCTACCTGCTTTCCTGATTTTATGCTCAATAACTCCCTCATTTTCTCCACAGCATAAATAGAGCAAGCTCGTAGTTCAACTTCCTCTTCAGTGCCAGCACCTATTTCGCTGCTAGCCTCAATAATGCTTGCAAGGGTAGAACTATATTTCAGTACACCAAGCTGCTGGAGTACAGCTGGAACAATATAGTCAGCAAACATAGTGATTGAGCTAATGTCATTAAATTCTCCATATCCTTGGCCCTTGAATGCACCCCACAAGTCAGAAGCAAATATCTGTGCTCTTTTATAGAAGAATACCTGGTGGCCTTTGTACACTGAGTGATCTCGAAAGCCTACAATATTTTAGTCATGCAAGGAGTAAATGTTTCAATTCTTTGGCATGATAAATTTTCGCTTGAAGTATATCTACATGCTTCAAATATTATTGTTACAATTATTATTATATAGGACAACATAACAAAAAACCAGATGAAAAATGTACCCGGAAAATGACGTGTAATGAGAGAAACAAGCTTCACAGCTGATTTTCCACATGATTCAACAAGTTTGGATGCCATACCCTCAAAGCTTCTTTCCAGTTCAAACCCAACCTAAACCGTGAAATTTGTAAAATCCAACAACTTATTTTCTTATTACACTAGAGAATTTCATGAAAGAAAAAGTAGATAAAGATGGAGAAACTAGGCAATACCATCCATGTTATCTATGAAATTCGAACACTAAGAAATTTGAAGATAAATATTTATGAGATGAGAGAAAAACCCCTAGTGATTAGTCAAATATTGGCTAACTCGAATGTCACACAGTGTATAATGAATATTCGACCTCATGCAACAGACGAACCCGCTCCTCCTCTAAAGGAAGTGGTCTAGGCCATTTCAATAATTCACGCAGTTGAGGACCTGAAAACAAAGATCGATCCATCATTTCCTATCAGGTTGAGGAGCTTTCCCCAGTGTGAAGGTTAGAATGGCCAAACACATAAACAATACCATATTCTGTCTCATTTATTACCTAAAATAATTATTAATTAGGAAAACAGGTAAACAGGAGCATTTTCTTTTAATTTCTCTAGAGCACAACATTTCTATGATGACATTACAAGACTGAAAGTTATTCAAGATGAAGCAGAATTACCAGTGTATTTTTGGAGACGATCAGCATCAAATGCAGAGTTGTCATTCAGCAAAGCTTCCTTTAATCCCTTGGCCAAATGATCATAATTTAGATCCTTATCTATTAAGAATACCCAATACAGAAGAAAGAAAAATATAAGTTTATAAAACTAAAACTCACTAATGGCAACAAAAATGAATGCACAACCACACTACAAGTTTAATGTGAACAATTAGATACATACATATATATATATATATATCTTTTTAAAGGGCTGTTGTAACAAGCGGTTAGCAACTAACAAATGCTTAACATAAGGTCCTTTTAGATCATGGAAGAGAATTCTTCTTTTGTAACATGAAATGTAACTATGCTACAAAGAAAACTGCCCAGCGGGTAAAGTGAAAGTGGTAAAACAAAAAAACACAATGAAACATGAAAACCTATTCATGTGGATTACTGATAAGACCATTAAAATAGATTCTCAATCAATGTCCAATAAAGCATAAACACATAATATAAATTTAACTTCCACTTTTTTCCCAAAATAGGCAATGTAAAGTTTAGAATTCCAATAAAACAATAGTTTACTTTTTCCAAAGACAAATTATAACAAGTCAAAACACTATCATTAATCATTACCCATAAAACTTTTTTTTTTGGTATTTGAGGTGTCTGAATTTGAATCCTGATAACTGAAATTAAGAGTCTAATACTCTCGGACTACACAGTTGATGACCATAATCCATAAAATTAGCACTCAAATATATCAATCAATGGTAATTCAAACAAGTCTCAAACTATTCCCACAAAACAACAAAACAAATGTATAAAAAGAAAACCCAGTAAGGGAATTGATAGTCAAACAATGACATAATAAAAAAACTTACCAGGCCAAAAACAGAAATTCAAGGTATCCAAAACAAAAAGGTACTGAACAGTGAGGGGTCCATTATCAAAGTAATGAATCCCTTCATAATCCCACTCCACTTTCGGAATCGACTCTTTTATTTTCTCCACTACTTTCTCAATCCCTGCACTCCAAGAAAACCACATACATATTCTTTTTAAGAAAAAATAAAAAGGAACACATTTTCTATTAAAAAACTTAACAACAGGCAAAAGAAAAACAGAGGGATAGAGAGAGAAGAACCTGAAGAATCGACAGTAACGTGAGAAGAATTACGAGCCACCCAAGCAGAGCTTTGTCTCACCTCCTCCATAGCCGCCGCGTTTGCAGAAACAGTTTTTTTTTTTCTTATTAATTTGTTGCTTGAATAACCCTAAAGAAACCAAGATTTAAAAAAAAAAAAAAACAAAAAACCAAAGATATTTTCTTTATATATTGGTCAGTTTTGGAGGTTGGGACAGACAGGCTACCAGGTTTTGTGAACCATTTGTTTTCCTTAATTCGAAGTTTCCCGCTTCTGTTTGTTTCTGTTCTTATGGTGGACTTTAAGTCTTCAACCATATCTTGGTCGAGTTTTTGGTCCTAGAGACAGATGGGTTCGGCATTGGTTCGGCTGGACAACGAGCTGACCCATTTCACGTGATTGAGTTGGGAAGGGTTCTGTTTCGTCACGTTTTTTACTTTATAAGGGTTAGCTGAAAGGGCAGAAAATGTGGATGGGCTAACCCTTTTTGACAAAACTTGTTCCAGTTTTGCGGATAATGGATTGGTTGGAAATTGGAACGGGTTGTAGGGTTTTAATGTTTAAGCTGTGAAAATTAAAAAAAAAATAAAATGAAGGGAGATTTTTTTTTTATTCATGTTAAAATAAATTGCAAGTTTCATAAAAAAATTTACATTAAATTTATAAATTATTATAAAAAAAATTATTAACAACAAAATTCAAATATAAATTTTATAAATGAAATATTAGATTTTATCAATTCAATTAATTCCGTTGACAAATTTTGTGTATTGGCCCATTTGGATTTAGTATATCGTGAATGTCAGGAGACAAATCAATGCAAGCCTTACTACAATGAAGTAGACAACTAGACATCAAACCCAATGGTAATGCATCAATTCCTATTCTTTGACCTTTCTGTACACCACGAAATTGGGGGAAAAAATGAGTGCAAGAGAGAAAAAATACATGGGATGCTAATCTTTTTCACATTGAAAGAATAATAAAAAAATTAGAAGTGTTGGGGCAATCGATCATCAGATTAAATATTAAGTGTATGTTTTTTTTTTATATAAATCTTATTCAATAAATAAAATAGTGTGAGAATCAGAGCTTCAAAGTTTTAGTTGGGATCAAATCTTCATACTATCGAACTTTTAACTTATTTTAACGAGTTTAAAATGGAATGTAATGTCAGTTCAGACATTGATATTGCATGTTGACATGATTGGTAATTATAATAAAATTTCAAATTATATGTGCAAAAAAATTTTTAGTGGTTGTCTGACTCATGGTCATGAAACTTGGAATGGTGGTGCCCGCCAACCTTCAATGCTCTATCGGTAACCATTTGGAGAAGTTGGTTTGGCAAGAGAAAAAAAAAAAAAAAAAAACCCATAACATCAATGAGTTTGCTGCATCAAACAAGGTTGTTTTTAAGAAAAAAAATCGTTCAAAAATTTAAAAAAAAATATTTTGAACCATATTATTACAAAATAGTTGTTTCAAAGTGAAGGTGTGCTTGCGAAGCAACGAATAGAAAAAATGGCAAAGACGCTGATTACTGATGTTGGGATCGTAAAAAAAAAAGAAAGGCAAAAGGAGGTGCCGTAGTGGATTCTGTCGTTCTAGTTATGGCTTTATGCCCTTGTTATTAGAATAATGACTTTCATTTGTATGCAAGGTATTGTCTTTGAATGACTACTTTTATGAAAAGTTGAAGAAATCATGAATGCAAACCCTAAGCAATAAGCTTTGCGCCTACAAAGTTGAAATCAAGGCACAAATCATATCCAATGCTTAGCAAGTGAGTCAAATGGTTCATTTTTTCTTAAAAATTAAATTACTGTAAAGTTAAAAATCATATCTCTGAAACTTGTAATTTCTTTTCTTTTATTTCCTAGATTTTGGTCTTCCTTTATATCAAGAAAAATAAAGTGCAAATCCTTCGTATGTTTTCATATAGCTTAGAACATATGAAAAAAAAAAAAGTTTTTCATAATTTGCAATAAAATAAAAGTTTACTATTTCATAAACTCTCTTGATCTCATTCATGTCCTAATTCTAATCCAAAAATTTTAAAATAAAGTCTCATTGGAGATTATTTCTCTAATTATCTTAAAATTACAAGATAAAGAGTATATAATTAATTAATCAATAAAAAACAATAAATTTGTTTTATAAATTCAATTCATTTTTAGTGCATAAGATGATAGATATAATAAAATAATAAAAATTTTATATTATATTTTATTTATATTTAAAAAAAAGATAAAATTAAAAAAATAATTAATCATTACTTTGATATATGATAATTTAATTTACTTAAAGTGAATAAATTTATTTTTAATTAATAAAATTAAATTTACATATTTTATTATATTTTTAAAAATTTATAGCTGAGTCCAATCAATAACGGAGCGTTTTGATTAAGCTAGTAAACGGTGCCGTTTTACTTCGGAAAAGTGGAAAAAGGGAGAACAGACAAAAAAAGAAAAAAGAATAAAATGCTACCAGGCAGCGGATAAAAGCCTTCCTTCCTTTTTGGTGGAAGCTGTAAATTGCCATAAGGCCCTCGAATTTGATAACAATCTCTCTTCACCACCATCTCCACCGTCTCCTTCTCTCTCACCTCTCTCTTCCCTCTCCCCTTTCCTTCCTCTGTGGAATGGCTTCCATAACCTCCTCCTCTCCCATCTCTCAACAACAACAAATACAGCAACAAAAACAGAAAAAAGACCCTCGGTTAAGGGAGCTAAAAGAAGCCGAAACCCTGGCTCAAAAGACCGGAAAATCTATTCGGCGCCCTGGCGCTCCATCTAAGTCTAGGCTTTAGGCCGATGTCAACGTTATTCGTCCTAAGGAATATTGGGATTACGAGTCCCTCACTGTCTAATGGGGGTATTATTCTTCGTATTCTCCCTCTATCTACGAAGCCTGTATTTTATACGTATTCTTACCCGTATTTTGTTTTGTTTGCGTTTTTTTTTTTTTTTTTGTTTCAATGCAGAATTTAGCTATGTACTGCTTCTGAATTCAAATCGTGGGGTTTTTAATTTTTATTTGTTTTATATTGGCTGGAATATTAGGCCAAGCTTAATTGGTTGGCTGAAAGATCGTAAAAAGTTGGTTAATTAATTGATTTGAGTACTGTTTTAGCAGGGAACAGGATGATTACGAGGTGGTGAGGAAAGTTGGAGGAGGGAAATATAGTGAGGTTTTCGAGGGGGTTCATTGTACGGATAACGAGAAATGCATTATCAAGATTCTTATACCGGTCAAGAAGAACAAGGTTTGTTCCCGTTGCATTGTACTGCTTCAATCGATTTTATATGTGTTTATGTTTAATTAAAAATGACTGTTTGGAATGCAGATTAAGAGGGAGATTAAAATACTGCAGAATCTTTGTGGAGGGCCAAATATTGTGAAGTTGCTGAATATAGTTAGGGATCAGAAATCGAAGACTCCGAGTCTTATATTTGAATATGTGAATAACACAGATTTTCAAGTGCTTTATCCAACGCTGTCTGATTATGATATTCGATATTATATCTATGAACTTCTGAAGGCAAGTAAATGATTCGCTTCTTGCTTTATTTCTTTATATATGCTTATTGTCATTGAAATTGAAAATGAGATGTATATTTATAGGCCTAAAAGCATGTTACCATTTGTCTCAAAGCTTTCGTTGTAATGAAAGCTTGAGTTCAAACCTAGATGATTAGGTTAGGGGTCATGGTGGAGGATGAGAATGGTTCATTTGGTTCTGGAACCAAGCTTCTGGGTCAAAGAAAGAAAATTGTATTTCTGTTGTTTAAACTTTAAACTAGATGTGTATGTAATGATTTTTCTTTGCAAGTCATCAAATGTTGTTTTACTTTTTGTATAAATCAAGAAGGGTATTAAGACGGTAGTGTAAATGTTGTGGAAATTATAGGCCTCATTCATATCTTGTATAATACATGCTTGTGGAGCTGGATTATTAGCTTTCTCAATAACATTGACCCAGTTTAATCTTTGGCTCTAGTTTCTAAGAAATATTTAGAATGTTCCTAGATGTATTTGCAATTTGTTGAATATTTTTGGAAAGAGATTATTATTGGCTTCTGTGATGAAAATTGAAGTGTATCTAAGTGATGGACCCAAGGTTTCGAACACTCTTATTGTCTGAGAATATACCTACACAGTTGCTCTAGTTCTCTCTACTTTAAATTGAAGGATCTTATATGAGCATGCATGCCATAGATTTGGAAGTAAGTAAAAGAAATTGGATGACCTGGTTGTGCTTTTTATTATGTATATATTGTGTTTGTAAGTACTTATGAATATACATCTGTAATGTCAGGGATATAGTCATATTTTTATTTTAAGGCTGCTTGCGCATGTTTATTTGCCATGGATTCCAAAAATTTTGGTATCTCTAGACTTTGTTTGTTAGATAGATCTTTTTACAATGTGAATTTTGATTTTTTTCCTCTTTTCTTTGGAAAGAGAAAAGATGGTTCAATCTTTTAAATATTGTGAGCTTTTATTTTAGGCATTGGATTATTGCCACTCACAAGGTATTATTCACCAAGATGTGAAGCCCCATAATGTGATGATTGATCATGAGCAGCGGAAACTTCGTCTTATTGATTGGGGCCTTGCAGAGTTCTATCATCCAGGGAAAGAATACAATGTTCGGGTTGCTTCAAGGTTTGTTTCCCTTTTGGCATTTTTTCTTTAAAGTTCTCTATTGTTCAAGTGGCTGGCCATATTTCGTTTTCTTCTCCTTTTGCAATGATCTGTTTTATTTGACATCCTTTTGATTGCACCAAACTTCTTATCTGTCTTAAATATAACATTATCGAAAATTACCTATTTATTTTGTCATAGCTTTTTTTAACTGGATAACTTACTTCTGGAAATGGTAATGGAAGTTGATTTAAATAAAATTATGGTAACTGGTATAAATTATTTATTGAAAATTTTGCTTCCTACAGTTAGTTGACTTTGAAGGTAAAAGGCTTTTTCACTTGTTAATTCCCAGTGTTGTTTAAATTTATTAAATACATCTGGGAAACCTACATGAGATAATTCAGGTCAAGAATAAGAGAAGTGGGTGAAGTTCAGTGCTTGGTATTGTAGCTTGTACTTTAACTTGAAACTTCAAAAATTAGAGTTGAACAGCAGGTGTGTAGGCTATAAGCAATCACCAAGACTGCATTGCTTATTGCTTCTTGTACTTGGTTTGAGGAAATAACATGTAATTAATGTAACATTGAAAATTTTAAAAGTAAAGTTAGAAGAAGAAAGATAGGGAATTAAAGACTTAGTATGTTTTGGAAATAAAAAGGACAAAGGGTTGGAAGGAAGGGGGGAGATGTATAAGAATTCCTATTAAGAGCAGTAGAGTGCATTGTTTTTTATATAACTTCCTGTTACTTCTAGTTCTGACAATATGTTAGTTTAAGGGTTTTAATACATATTAGAAATAGGTGCTTTTTAGTGGATATCATATTTGTTTGCATGTCTCACAATTCTCATTACTATATTTTATGCATTACTTTTGGTTCCTTTATCGCTTCACTTCTGGTTTGCAGATATTTTAAAGGTCCTGAGCTCCTTGTTGATTTGCAAGACTATGATTACTCTTTAGACTTGTGGAGCCTTGGTTGTATGTTTGCTGGAATGGTGAGTACTACCTTTGGATTATTTTACCTTTTTAGGCTTAGATCACTTCTTCAAAGGTAGGCTTTCATTGTCCTTTCCCTGGCATTCATATATCGCATTCTCCTTGTGTATATTTGTGGTGTTATGCAAGTAGACCTGGACATGTCTTTTGGAAAGCCTGATCATCATGATGTCTCGGCTCAAAAGCTGCCCTCAATATATGGTGTCATTGGCAATCAGGCTACTGGATTTGTTCCTCCCAGGACCCTTTGAATTTGTTCAAATATTAGTGTCCTACATTTTTATGGGGTAGAATATCACCATTAGATGAGCATATCTTTATCTGCTTGCATATTCATCCATGGGTGGCAGATAGCAGAGGCGGATTGAAATTTGATATATCGCCAAGATATTTGATGCTCTCTCTCTTGAGATGCTTATTTTAAAGGGTTGTGCTATACAGATATTCCGAAAGGAGCCATTCTTCTACGGGCGTGATAATTATGATCAACTGGTCAAGATAGCCAAGGTATGTGAACTGGATTTTTTAAGTAACACTGAACTGGCAGAACTGTATTCCATTATGTACATGCCAATCTTGTAATGACATTATTTTGTTGTTGAGGCTTGTGTAGATATTCTTTTCCTATTCATTATTGTAATATTGGTGCTGTTTTTGAAAAAATACCAGACTTCTATTATGCATCACGGAGGTCTAGGGAGAGTGAGAGAGTCCTTTCATTGAGTGTTTAAAATTGGATATATTTGGGATATAAAAATAATCCCTAATAGTTCTAAATAGCTTCCTTCTCTTTTGCTGCAATAGGCTCTTGGGACAGATGAATTAACTGCTTATCTAAATAAGTATTGCATAGATTTGAATCCACATCTTGCGGCCCTTGTCGGGAGGTTGGTGTATAATCTCTTAGTCAGATTGATGCTGCAGAAGTGCTGTTATTTTCTGTTGAGAAGTATATTCTCTTCTTGATACAGGCATAGTCGCAAACCTTGGATGAAGTTCATTAATGTTGAGAATCAACATCGGGCATTACCTGAGGCGGTTGACTTCCTTGAAAAGTTGCTTCGATATGATCATCAAGAAAGGCCAACTGCATAAGAAGCAATGGTAAACTCCTGATGTTTATGAACCTAATGAAGAATACCCACTGTATTTGCTGGACACCGCTTTCGGATAAATTGTATAGCCATTGGATTGTCTGTCTGTGTGCATTTAAAGACACCTAGTAGTAATGGAGTTATCTTTTAATGTGACCTTTATCTCGCCAAGGAAGTTCCCTAATTGGATGCTTTTATCATAATGCAGGCTCATCCTTGTTTTGACCCAATTAGAAACGCAGAAAGCAGCAGAAGTCGTAGCTAGCATGCCAATTTCATGAGTGCATGGTGGGATCCTGGCTTTGTAGTCTGACCGAAGATTATTTGTGTCGTGGTTGAGCTAGCAGTTAAGAAGTCTTTCAATGTCTCTGATTTTTCTGTCTCCCCAAAGGGAAATTTTAGTTTATTCCATCTTTCATGTTTGTCCTAATATTGATGGTAAATCTTGTGTTGTTCTTCAGATGAGAACAATTCCTAAATCTTATTTGAGTATGCTCGTTATTACTGAGCTACATATCTGATCGTCGGCCTCATTGTTTTTTGCATTCATCTGGTATTTTTTTTTTTTTTTTTATCATGGGTTCTTTTGGTTTTACATAGGTATTATTAGCTCATGGGTGTCGGCCCATTGGATATAAGTTGGGACGCTGCCATTTTTTTCCCTGGATTAGTTCTTTCATAGGTCGAGCCTCAGCTCACTATCTTCATAGAATGAAAGAAAAATTAAAAATTAAAAACAAAGACAATGGAGAAAAATGAAATTGTAATTCAGTGGTATAAAATATTAAAATTCCACTGAGTTGCAGTATGTTTATGGTAGTAATTGTTGGATGAAAACTCGATAGGATATTTTAACTATTATTATATTAATTACCCATTTATCATACAACTGAAATTTATTTTTGCACATAAAAGCAAAGTATTGCCAATTTATATGGAAGAAAAGGAAAAAAGAAAGGAGAATTGAAGATATTTCTTTTTTCCATGAATATATCTAGAAATTTTAATTTGAAATTTGACCTTCACTTATTATAAGATATTTTTACTTGAATTATTCTCCTTTTGAAAAGAAAATGAAAAAAGCTTGTAGTTATAAATTAAGGCTAATAAGAGAAAGTGAGATTTTTTTTTTTTTAATTTTTCAAACAAGTCATGAAACAATTAAATATATGCAAATAACAGTGTTGATGGGATGAAAGGAGTACTAATATTTTGGAATATAAATAAAGACGAGAGAATTATATGTTATCAATAAGAATAAACTCACATTGATCGAAAATGTGTCTCTTAGCCCTTTAAAGTAGTTTAAATTTGCTATTAGTTACATGATCTATTAATAAATATTACATTCTTAATTTTAATGATCAAAGATCAAAATCTAGCGTATGTCTAATAAAAAAAATTTTGTTTAGGCTCTGAACTTTTCCCTATGGTCTAAAGTCTGGTGGGGATCAAATTGGGCTCTCAAAATGTTGAGCTCAAATTGAAGAAATGAAAGATGTTGCCAAAATCTTATTTGCATTAACATTATCGGAATCTGAAATTTGCCGAAAAAATATTTTATTGAACAGGAATAAGAAAGCTAGTTTCATAGCTTTACTTCTTTTCACTGCCCGCCTATTATAATCTGTGCTTACCTTTCTTAGTTGTTTATATCAACCAACGTGCACTGTAACAACAGTAAACCAAAACTTGCCCTAGATCAGGCTTAGTTTTTATTCATTAAATTTTACAAATATATTTCCATTTTTCAGGGATGGCTTGATTACTTTGGAATTTTGGCAAATTGGGATCCTACTTTTAGTTTTAGATTGGATATTTTTGCATGATACCACAACTTTGGTTGAGAAACTTGGCAACCTAAACATTCATTTTGTTTTCTTTTCACTGGCTGCAACAATGAAAAAGCTAGAGCCTCCACCTCGCAGGGAACAAAAGGTGGGCAGTGAATCTCTGTTACAAATCAATTCCCAGGCTATTCAAGAAACCTCATTCCATTTGCTTGAAAAATACAAGTGGTAAACCAGCTAGAAAAGTCGGTTCTAATCTCCTACTGTCATTTGAGACAATTTTATAAAGCCAGACAAGGGCATGCTCCAGTTCTGCTAAGCGCATCCTGAACTAAGATAGTGAATGTCTCCTACTTCTGGAAGGGGTGGACTTTGTTTCTTCTGCATTAACTGATCCAGGGCTCTCTGATGTATCAGAGCTGCTAATTTCACAATTTCTTTCCTTACCTGACCAAAGTTTTGAGAAGATCTTTGACATGACCAAACCTTTCATTCTACTAGCGGCAACCTTTTCGACATCACTTTTGGCAGCATCATTTCCGTTTCTATCGCTGCCACTGCTGCCTAATCTTAGAGAAGCAAGCTCCCCTTTCAAAGCCTTGATATCCTCAGCTTTTGGTAGAGAATCCCAATCCTCTTCGGTGTTAGTTGTAGTGGACCTTGAGCTGCCATGAGACCCTCCAGGAAGAAGGGCTTTAACGGACCCTGGAAGATCAAGCGTGCTATTGCCAGCAGATACTGTAGCTCTTACTTGCTCAAAGAAGAGGACCTGCACAACAACACGCAACGGGAGCCTCTCATTTTGCACAGCATGCATGCAGGCCTCAGTTGACAGCTTCCTGCAGTCCATTAACCTGCAAATTCTCTTTCTCTCACTCTTACTGATTCCAGGGTGCTCCTGTATTGAGAAGAAAAAAAACTAGTTTTAGTGGTTAGTCTGAAATTAATAGTATAGCTCTTATAAAAACACATTTAGTCAATTTAAACTATATTTTGTTTTAGAAATAGTTCAACTTGATGTACAGGAATGAAGGAAAGAGAGAAACGATGGAATTTCCAATCGTAAAAACCAGAGATGAGATTCTTAGAAATTACCTTCAGATACATGTCTATGGCACGGTAAAGTCCATCATGAGAAGGTCTTGAGAAGCTTGCTATATTTTCAGCAAGATTGACAAATTTTGAAAGAGGTAAATCTGGATCTCGTGCAATTTCCGCTAGGTAACCATCAATTAGCTTTGCTACCAACACTTTAGAAGCATCTGGTCCAAACTTGGGGCTTCTGCTCTCCTGGAATTCATTTTCAGTGGGGTCAGTTTGTGAACCGTGAGTCACAAACTCCTCAACTAAGTTGTGAACTATGTCAACATCATATATTATTGCTTCTCCAGCTGGAGCTTGAATTAAAAGATCAGTCACTGTTGCCTCTGGAAGCTGCTGACCAATTCTCCTCATCAACTCATTCCTTTCCATTTCTCCACAATCCAACAAAATTGCTGCTTTTAATAATCTAAGCAAGAAGCTACAAGAAACAGTTCCCTTCTCAGTGGGCAGCAGCCACAGAATGGTCTCCACCAATGACCTATACTTTATGAAATCATTATTCTGGGTCATACCCTTACTAAAACCAGGCAATCTTCTCAGGGCGTATGCGTTTAGGGCTTCTCCAATTACATCACCAGAAACTCTGCCTTTTGTTTTAATTGTTGTTATCACACGCTTGTATAAATCAGTGTGAAGCTCACAGAGATCTTCTACCCACCAGTCCGTTGGAACCATTTGTGGTTGTCTTACACCATTCCATTGTGGACTATTTCCATTCTCTGATGGGAGCTTTTTCCTATTATAGGAGTATGACCATTCCACCTTTGAAGCATCAATTGAAGCCTTGGAAGCTATGGAATCAAGGCAATGGCTGACCACCTTTAATTCCTCAGACCATGGAAGTAGAGATTTTGTTGTTTGAAGAACAATGATAGAATCTTTCCAGCTCCTGCATATACTTGAATTCAGGAAGACATCAACCTTATAGATAAGGTTTCCTTTCTCAACAGTTTCATACATCTCAAGGTATTCTGCCGCACATCGAGCTGCGACAACATTGTATGCATTGAGAGTGATTGTCATACCATAACAAAACTTAGCACATATTTCAAAAGCAGCAGGTCCACCAGGTATATCCTGAATGTGGATTTCATCACTGTTCTCATCATTTGATGTTGCAACCAGCTTCTGCAAACGTGCACTTCTGGATAACAAGGGAAACTACAAAAACATCACACTTATAGATGTTAGCAACCAAAAAAGTATGGGGAACTAAAAATAATTGCTATATAGACAAAATTAAACTTATTTGCCTGGTCAACAAGTTTGGACCATTAAGAGACACAATTATGATGATTAGATTCACAGAAATAATCCATGCACCAGTAGGAAATTGTGTGAAACAAAAGTCCTAAATAAGATGTCGACCTATCAAATAAACTTAGCAATGTATCCTTTGCATGATGACAGATTGATATAGGTTCTTACCTTATGCAGATAGAATTTCACATCCCCAACGTTAACGACTATGTCAGTTGCTAACTCAGTCGCAACATACCTGACATAAATGTTTGTCCAGTCATGTCAGTAAAAATTAATGCACTAATAGTCACTGAAGTTGAATATCGGAAAATGTAAGCAGAATTAGGACAAAACTTTACAAAGAAAAACATTGTTAATATTCAATTCATAAAAATAAAAGTTTCATGAATTAGTCAAGGTCATTCTGTCTCTCTCTGTCAAAACAAAAAAAAGAGGAACAACAAACTATGGTTTACACAAAGTAGTAGTTAAGTCACTACAATCATAACTCAAACCTAGTTAATTAACATTAGCATAGAATCAAAGTATCTTAAAATAGTAAAGGGTTTTGAGTTCAAAATTAAGCAACATGTTCGATCATTCCTGAATACATCTGAGAAATACATAACAAAGTTTAACACATGCTTGCCAAACATACTCTATTGATGTAGTTTTTACCCAAAACATAATTATTTCTTGTTCTTTTCTTTCAACAGAGGTTGATAATGATTGATTTCTCATATCTCTCTACTGTTACATGTTCTTTCAACTATCAATGTGGAAAATTATTAGGGAAAACTAGTGGTAGAGCTCTGTATTCGGGTATTACTTTGTGCTCAACCTCGAATGCAACCAAACAAGAAATGAATCTAACACTACAAGAAGAACTGGTATCTAGATATCAGAACTGAGGAAAGGGAAGCTACTTCAATCTTCAATAATAAATATGTGATCTATATGGCTAATGTAACCCTGATGGCTGATACTAAGCCGACCAGCTCATTTATGGGCATTTCTGAAATACATTTGCTTCCTCTGGTTTTCGAAAACACAAAACTTTTAGTATAATAATTTGTACCCCAATATTACTCATGATGTATCAAAAATCATTCCACCTTAAAAATATGATTTTTACGATAAGATTTGGGCATTTAGGGCACTTCTCAGTGCCAGATAAGAAAAACTCAGAAAGATAATGAGTTTAAATTGTTAGCTTCACAAAGGAAGATCTCAAACTCACCTGATATTGTCTCCATCAGTCTGAAATGAATCAGGCTTAGATCCCAGTTTCATAAACTTCATCTTGTTAAAGAAAGATCGAAACCTCTTCTCTTTCTAACACTCAAAATTTCACCTCCTCTTAAATCTACAAATATTCCAGTGGCACAAATCAGTACCAAAATCACCACTAAAGGAAATCTCCACTATCTGAGCTTCCTAATGTTAAAATATCTCAATTTCAATCTTTGGAAGGGATGGATCATGTGCATTTCTTAGTATGACCTAATCTTTCACACAAAATGAGGCCACATAAAGGGAGAAAGGAATCAATGGAGAGAGTGCGATTTTGCAAAGTGGTCACTTTGACTGAGAAGAGACCCTAAAGAAGTGGGTTGCTTCCTCGGTTGGTAACAGAAAGCAAGGACTCCGGGCTGAAAAGGTCAGCTGGGCAACACACACTCTTAAACATATATAATTCTCAAAACCAAAGACAACCCCACTTGCTCAAAACTGACACCACCGCCCTTCCCTTATTTCTTTATCTTATTCTCTTTGTTTTTCTATTTTCAAAGGATCTCTCTCTCTCTCTCTCTCACCTACAACATTACCAAGAACTTTTCTGGTCCACAAAAATCTCTAAACCCCAAAACCCAGAATGCACATTCCTTTACAACTCTTCTGTTAAGCCTTTAACTTTTTACTCCTTTGCTTAAGCTAGAAAACCTGCAAGAAAAAGGAACAACATTTCTCGGTGTAAGTTGAAGAAGCCAACAAATTAGTGAAAATGAAGCATCAGTTTTGAAGGTTTCTAAAAGAAAAAGTTACTCAACTAATCATCAATTCCAATAAAATTGCTCCATAGTAGAGCGGAGAAACTGGTAAATTTTATTATCATAATCGAAAATTCAGAAATGTGACACAGATATCAATTCAGGAACATACTCTTTCACCAAAATAAAGCACTAACAATTGAACCACAAGAATTCATGCTCAGCTCGAAAATCACAAGTATACAACCCCAAAACGTCTCTACTTAGCTGTTTTGAGACCAAAAACAACGAAAAAACTTCAAATAGACCACCCAAAAAAATGGCATCACATCAACAAGATCATAACTTACACTGAATTATTCCTCTGTGGTAAAGAACAAAGAAAAAAAAAAAGACTGAATCCACCTCAAACTGAAACAAAACAAAGTGCTTGACAACTTGATTAAAAAATAAGCCAAATCAAAAACATGAAGAAGAGAAGTGAAGCTTTAGAATCTGAGCATACCTTGGAGGGGTCACTAGAAAAGAGCGTTAGAATGTCCCAAAGAAGCTCTCTTTAGTCTCACTCTTCCAAGTACGAAGAATCCAAGTCTGTCATCAATAGACAAAGAGCAAGCAGGATTTTATTGTTCAGTGCATGAAGCAACCACTATTATCTTTTTAGCCAGGACACACCAAAGAAACACCGAACCAAAAAAGAAGCCCCACATAGGATAAAAACTACCCAACCAAATATCACATCAAAAAGATGAGCTAATCCTCATCTTTTGACACCTATCCCTTCCTTCCCCCTCTTAACATTTCCCACAAAAAGCCAAATCTCAGGATGTTCCCACTCTCTCTCTTTCCTCTCCTTCGAATCAGCACCACACCGCCCCCAACCCCCACTGCCACCACTTCAAAATACTTACCCTATTATCCCACATATATTCTGATTTCAACCCGCACCAACTCTCACTCTAAAAATCCAAATTTTTTTTAAATATATTAAAAAACCAAACTTGACCACTGTTTTGCAGAAAAAGCGTAAACCTTTTACAATTCACCTTTGTAAAGCAAGACACTTTGTGAACGAGCAAAAAGCAAAAGCAAAAACAAAAGGACCCCACCAAAGTTACCAATTTCAAGTTTTCAACCTTTTGTTTATGGGTTTTGGTTTCACTTGTCTGCATTCTTACAATGAAAACGCACGCCAATTCTGACAAGAACAACTTTGCTGCTCCCTTTATCAAATACAAACTGACTTTCACTGGGTTTTAGAGTGGTGTGAGATGAAAACAATCCCCTGTTTACTCGACAACGACCCATCCATCCCCATCTCGTACTTTGATGATAATGGCATCCATCTTATTTCATTGGTTTACTCTTTTAATATTTTTAAATTAAAAAAATACTACTACTAATGCTACCAAGTATCGAAAAATTATACGTAGTTGTTGTTTTGTCGTGATATGTTCCAAATTATCGTGGATATTGTGATATGGGCCTGGGCCCATTTCTGGGTTTCACGTGACCTCGTTATGGCCTTTTCTTTGAACTTTGACACCTTTCACTTTCACGCCTGCTTTTTCCCCTTTTTTTTTTTTTTTTATAACCAAAATGTTAAAGACACTAATTTTTTTAAAAGAAAAAAGTCTTCCTAATGTATCGGATCCAGTGGAATTTCGGATATGATTCAAATATGAAATTATAATAAATTTAAATAAAATGATATTACGAATATGATTAAATTAAATAATAATATTATATTTTATATTTGTTATATACAAAAAATTAAAATAAAATAATTTAATTATTAATTAAATTTTTTAAAAAAATTATATAATTTAAATTATTGATATAATTTTTAAAAATATAATAAAATATATAAACTTAATTTTATGAATTAAAAATAATTTTTTTATTTTAAAAAAATTAAATCATTTTATATTAAAAAAATGATAATCATCTTTATAATTTTATCCATAAATCAAATATAATATAATAATTTATCGTATTATCATATCTATTGTCCTACGCATTAAACATCATCTTATAGAATAAGATGTTCTACCAACTAGAGATTTTCTTTAGATAATATTTTTATGTTAATTATGATATAAAAACCGCTATAACAAATGGCACTACACCTTCATATTTTATTGTTGAACCCCGTGAATTGGGTGACAATTGTTGGTTGTTTGCTTACTAGTTAGTAGTTACCATGTTCATCTATTAAACCGAAACCTTGTTTTTTGGGTTTATTTGTAAATTATAAATATACCCAAAACTTGGGTAGAAACAAGGTAGTTAAGGTTAGTTGAAACCAGGGCGAAGCCAGATACAAAGTAAAGATGAGGTCAAATAATGAAGTTAATATAAAAAGAAAGGTCATACTGCCGAGCTATTTTTTTTGTTTAAGATTTTTTGGTGTCTAATAATCACTTTAAATTTCGATTAATTTAGATTCGAGTCAAGTCGAATCCTTTAAGTGAATAAACTCTTTTAAGTTCATTTTTTTTATTCATAAAACTCAAAATTGAGATCTTATTTTAAAAAAATTGAATTCTTTATCACTCGGATCAATAGACGTTAATATGCTGTTGAATTATTATATTATAATGGTGTAAAATTAAAAAAAATTAAAATCTCTTATAAGGATTAACGTGTTTCATTGAGAACCTTAACGGAGATATTATGATTATATGTTCTCTTTTTGAGTTCAAATTTTCCTTATTTAAATGTGAAAAAGTAAATTTAATTGATGTTAACATAAAGTTAGGAGATTGGTATAATGAAAACTAATAAGGTAAGCATTTTTTTATGTAAGATTTTGATTACTTGTTCATTTAAAAATATTTTTCATTGATTTAATAAGTCTTGGAAATCAGAACAGCACTGGTGGGAGCTTGGAGTGATTAATTCAATGAATGGATAGTAAAAATTTGACATAAAAATTTATCTTAAATATAGTAGTTGATTAAACTTCATGCTAGCGGACAAAGTGTGAACATATTTTTTTTATATGCAAAAAAATTTATAATCTAGGGATAGAGAAAGAAATAATAAGTATAATTAAAAATTAAATATCAAATCTGTAAGATGTTATTTTTTAAAAATAATTATATAAATTAGTTAAATTAAACTTCGGATTTGATCATTATTTTTTTTTTCTTATCCAATCTTTTATTCCCTTCATCTCACATGCAATGCTCCAATCCACTCAATCCAATGACACTAAAAATTTGAATAAAAAATTTATATAAATTTGCTTAGATTTTATCATATTCTTCTTTTGAATACATCCCCAAAATAATCCTTAGTTTTACTAATATTATAGTTGTTGTTTACATAAAATTTTGCATCAAGAATCTCATCAGTTGCCCACAAACTTCTAAATTGCTTCTTTTTAATTCTATTTAGACTTTTGCTTTTGGTATGCACACCCTGATGCAGATTTCCTGCTGAAAACTTGCATCAGCAGAATCTATGCAAGGTGGGATTGATGCTTGGAGAAATGTCTGGACTCTTCTTTGAATCCAACACAAAATTGGGTGACAAAAATAAAAATCTTTCGAAAATTCCTACTATCAACAATAATTGGTCTGTTACAACCAAACGATTAGAGCACTAACTTAGGGTACATAGCAAAATGTGTATAATCTTCTATTCTTTCATAAATTATGTTTTTAAAATTTCATATTATCATCAATAGAGATAATGATTTTTTAAAGAATTTTGTTTAGGTTTTGAACTACACATTGCATGATCCATCTTTTAAATCCTGGTCTCCTCAAATTTAAATATAAAACAATGGAACGAAAAAATCTTTAAGTCTTAACTGTCCAGATAGTACCCCAACTTGTTGACAAATATGTCGAAATTTTCAAAAGAATATCATTATTCATGAAAAATCATGCAAGCACAACCAATTTTTGGTGATGTGCCCACTTGAAGAGAAAGGCAGGATTGTGGAAGTTAATTTGTGTTTGGCCTATTTGATCCATACCATGTGGTTTGTTGCAAAATAGAACAGCCTTTGCCCCTACATTATCTAAATCCTAGACAACTTTTCTTTCTGAGAAAAACCTTCTTTCCAGCTCAATGGAAAATTCCTGACTTCAATGAGGGGACAAGCCAGTTCCACCAATAGATTTAATGATTCCAAGTCGAAACAAAGACAGATTCAACCTCAGCTAGAAAATTTAATGTGTTCTCCAACTGCCTTTGTTGTAACAAAAGAATGGTTGAACTAAAGAAGAAATTAATGTGTCCATTTACAACTCATCCGAAAGTCCAAAATGACTAATTTATTGCAGACAGTTGATAAAGCCGGAGGCTTTGTGTTACTCAAATTTAGGTAATCATGGCACGTCACATGGCCACGGATTCTCATGCTCTTGTTAAACTCATTGGGAAGTTGTTTAGCTTAAAATTTTGTGAGACAGAGGACCATGAACCCTAATCATGATGATATATGGTCAATATTGATTCTAAGTTTGATAACTTAAAAAGAAAGATCTTCCTGACATGTTTGTAAAGATAAGTTTGATGGGTTTAGCTTTCTAGATTCAATGTTTCAATGTAGAGGAAGAAAACCAAAAAACAAATGAAAGAAATCTTTGGTAATGGCGGTTCAATGAACTTGCAAAAATTGACTGTTCTCAGTTCATGCCGTTTATTCGTTTCTGATAAATCATTCTTTCCGAATATCTCATGTCACATGCAATTTGGCTCTTTGGATGTAATTTTCTGCAGGATAGGAGTGATAAATATGATTAATATTGATCATGGTCATCACTCCAAAATCAAATTGGAATCTTTTTTACATCTAAACTACAATTATGACAGATTCATTCACCTAATTGGACTAATTAAAGAGATGGGTTTCCATTTTTATGTCCTTAAATAATCTCATATCCAGCTAGCAGTTAAAAAACTTGACCTGCAGTTGATTGTTCATAGCCCAAACTAAATTTTTATTGGAAGAAGAAGAACAGATCCCCACTAATAATACTCTTGACATGATAGTTGCATGTCACCTAATCTATTCTTTGAGTTTCTTTGGAGTGGTGGTCCTTCTTCCGGAGAGCTATGCTTTTCCTTTTACAGCTCTACTAATTTAAACTTTCTTCATTGCCAAACTACCAACCTTGAAATCATGATCTTGATTCTATTTTCAATAGCTAAGTACATCCAACCCCTAATATAAGCTCCTCCAACTCACATGAATCATGATATCACTTATGCATAAAATTATATCAAAATTAAATTCCACATATATCATCATCTAATCCGAAAATATATATCAAGTTGATCAAAAAATAGTTACAGGTCCCATATTCATCGATTCTCCACCAAGATCAAGAAATTATTGTAAGTTGTAAATTTTAATATATGTATGTGTATCTGGCGCATTTAAAAGAAAAAAATACACGAGGGAATCTAGTGATGAGAGTGAGGACAGAGTGCATCATGAGATGCTTCTGCTGTTTATGATGGAGATGCTGAACACAGCAGGCTTTTGTATGAAAGAAACAACAACTGAACATGAACAAGGCAGGTTCAATCCATTATCTTGATCCCCTCAGCTGTCTGATTGGGCTGCAGTCTCATAGCTGTCTGCCAATCTGTAGGTAATAGGAGCATTTTGTGTGTCTAACTTCAATGTCTGAAACAACATTGTTGAAACAGAAAGCTCAAGCTGGACAGTTTGGGACAGTGAACCGAGTTATGAACCTACTATTGCGGTTCTGGCTTGGGTTAGCAGAAGTAGATAAGCCCAAACTTAGGCCCTTCTTTAAAGCCCTGATTTAGGGCCGGCTATTGAAATTTCTTTATCAGAAAACTTTCGTTCTTTGATCTCAAATGAAAAAAAAAAAAAAATTTCATGGTTGAGATTGACCTAACGGGTTGTTGGTTTCCAAGAAGCAACGGCGTGCATCACATTTAGTGCCTAAGTGGACTTGATCAGCTAGAGAGCAAGTTTCAATTATGTCCCTGTCAAAGTCTTGATCCTTGCCTTGAATTATAACCTTGTTATTTAATGTTTGGGTAAGAAAAATTATCAAATAGGGATCCAATCAGGTTCCAAGGCCAACGTCCACAGTCTACCCATTCCCTTTGAGCCAGTTATTAAACCACTGAATATTATTTGCTAGTTTCTTTTTATTTAAAGAAATAATCAATATTTATGTTAAATGCAAATTTATTTCATCACCTTACCTATTGGTTCAGATTTAGAATTTTAGATCACACAATATTTCTAACACCCAATGATATATACAGTCAATCATGAAGTATTAATCCGGTAAGACGAGTAATTTCTTTTTCTTTTTAATTAAAATTTGATTCTTATAACTGAGTATTTTAAGAATAAAATCTTAAATATATCAATATAAAAAAATATTTTTGCAAGAAAGACTTGGATTTTGGAAGTCATATCGTGTTAGCGCCATCAAAGGGAAAAATACAGATTTGACTAAACATTTGTAGATGTGCCGACCACGCAATAAAACATAGCCGAGTTGGATCCAAAGTTTTGGGTTAGGTATAGCATTTCACATTTGAGAACCATACATACATATAATAACCACAATCACCAAATTATGTAGATTGGCCGGATCGGATCTTGAAATCGACTTTTTCATTGTGTCATTGGTGTTTCGTCATCATGACTCCCCCCCCCCCCCCCTCTTTTTTTTTGAAATGGATTAAGTTATATAAAGGAAAATCATATAATTCTTTTACTGCAGATATAAGTACAATTTTTACAA
Source organism: Durio zibethinus (assembly GCF_047325235.1). Taxonomy (NCBI): domain Eukaryota; kingdom Viridiplantae; phylum Streptophyta; class Magnoliopsida; order Malvales; family Malvaceae; genus Durio; species Durio zibethinus. Next base: position 21,185,403 of record NC_143179.1, on the reverse strand, counting down.
GTATTTACACTTGTACGTTTAAAATTATGAGACCGCCTTATATATCAACAGTTATTCCTTCCATTCAAATTATTATCCAAACTAGTTAATAAAACAATTTTGTCTTAAGAGAATTGGTTGAAATGGTTCAGTTTAAAATATTTGAATTTTTAATAACGTATTTTTTATATAAAATAAAAATAAAAATTATAGGTGTTGAAATTTAAAATTTAAAAATATTAAATATTATTTTTTTAAAAATAATTATATAAATAAACTAAATTAAATAAAAAAATTAAATAAGCTCTCGAGTTCGTACTTTTCTTTCTTTTTTTAAGTGTTTTCTTTCCTTTAGACAGAAAAATGCAAGATCGTTGAAATTGGATTTCTTTTATAGGTTGTCACACTTTTTTTAAAATACGATGGGTTGCCAACAGTTTTAATAAGACATAGACAAGTAAAATTTAAATATTCGGTTAAAAGAATTTTACTAAATCTTAATTTAACCAAGCAAAAACTGACTGAAGCAAAATTTTTATAATCCCCTCAGGTTCATAAACAATTCTACAACAATTAAACATCATTGGCACCCGACCTGAGTTCAACAGTCGGCGTGATTCATTCAACTAGAGCCAATTAGAGCTATTTATGTGGAGAGTTGCACCTAATTTGTAATGTATTGTTCATTTTAATTCGAAAGTCTTACAGTTTTATCTTATAAAAAAGATTTCATAAATTTAAGTTTAGATCTTTACATATATATCATTCATTATCTACATATTCTTTTCTTTCAATATAGGATACGTCCAAGATCAGATCAAACGTTAGGATTCTAGAGTTGACTCTCCATAGAGTCATACCCAATTTAGGAGGTATTTTTCACTTTAACTTGAGAGTTTTACGGTTTTGTCTCACAAAAAACGCTTAATATATTTAAGTTTAGATCTCTACATATACATCATTTTTTATCCACATATTCTTTTAATATGGGATTGAGAGCGTTATAATTTATAAGAATTCTTTAGCCATACAGAAAGAGAAAAATAAAAAATTGTATGGGAAAGATTTAGATAAAAATTTTTAAGTGAAATTACGAAATTATCTATTAGAAATAATTAAATTAAAATTAAAATTAATAAATTGATGGATCTTATTACATATATTAAGAGTACAAAATTTAAAAAAAATTTAATATATATTTTTAAATAAATATTTTTAATAAAAATAGTGATAAAATTTTTATCGTTAAATAAGTATCGATCAAATTTGAATTATAAATAATATTTTTAATAATTTTTATATTGAACTCTATTAATTTATAAATTAAAATTTTTTTTATTAAATCAATTTTATAAATAAATTTTATAAATTTTACTTAAAAATTTTCATATAAATTTTAGCCCGAAGAACATAAAAGAAACCCACAAGAAACTGCATTCTTCATCAGAAAATACATGGCAGACTTCATTAACGCTCAAGTCAGGCAGAGTAGTCACGCAGCCTCACAATAGAAGTTGACAACGCCAAATACTGAAATGGTAAAGGTAAATTTCAATGGCGTGGCAAAGTAGGGATGGTGGAATAGGTGTAGAAATTAGAGATCCAAATGCAGAAGACCTTGGGGCAGCTGTAATTCGAATGCATAATGTCAATGGTCCTTTCCAGGTAGAGGTCATTGCAGCGATATGAGCTCTGACATTTGTACAAGATATGAGTTTTTCAAGAATCATGTTAATACGAAACAAAACTTACGTTGAAATTTATGACATTTTTTTTTAAATGGTTTAATAAAAATTTTAATATGAAAATTAATAATATATTAAAATTTTATTAAAAAATATTATTTATAACTCAAATTTAATGAATATTTATATAACAACCAAAATTTTGTTATATTTTTACTAAAGATATTTATATCAAAATTTATTAAAAAATTTGAAAATTTTGTATACTTAATTCATATAACAAAATTTTTTAATTTTAATTTTGATTTTAATTTTGATTTAATCATTTTTAATAAAAAATTTCACAAATTTTATTTAAAAACTTCGTTTAAGTATTTCTGGAATAGAACGAAACAGCTTGATTGTAATTAAAAAATTAAAGGAAACTATTATAGAAGTCAGGATGAGTATGTCTTTGTTTTGAGCATGTTACATATAGCATATTTTAAGATATGAAAATATGATGGCTCATAAATTAGCAAATTATGGTTTACATATATTGTAACTGATGAGTACTGAATTAAGGAACGTCCTAAAATAGTTTTTCATTAACCATGTTAGATCAATAAAGCTCCATTTTCTAAAAAAAAAAAACATTGACATCCAAAAAAATCATAAACAATTAACGATGAACGTGCAGAAAAAAAAAAAAAAAAAAAAACAACAGCAAAGTCCACTCCAATCATTCGCCTAATCTAAATCTAATCTTTTACTGCAACATTCAACAAACGTGGCAGCTGCGGCGCTTTGCCGGTGGCGAAGGACTCTCAACCTCTTCATCGTGGCCGGAAGATTTATCTTTTTGGTCAACGTCATTATTACTTGGTTCCTCTGGTCCAGCAGGCAAATTCAAGTCAAAGTCACGTTGACTTTGGCTCGACGATTTACCACCATCGCTGCTGTTATTATTACTACCGCCTTCGTAGTGGCATCGCTTATGTCCTCCTAAGGCTTGACCTGAAGAAAACGTCTTGTAACAAATTGAACACATGTGAGTCTTGCCACCTGGGTTATTCATGGGAGGTGAATTTGTAGCCACCGAGGTTCTGCTGGCAGCAGCGGTGGTGGTGGTGGTGGTGGGGTGTTCATCCGTTCCACCAAGTTTCCTGTGGCTGGCCTTGTGTCCTCCTAAAGCTTGATACGATGGAAATGCTTTGTTACAAACTGTACACTTGTAATTACTGAGGGAGTTTTTGGCTGCAGTTTGAGGGCTGGTTCTGGTAGTGGTTCCCTGAGCCAGCATGAGAAGGCAAACAGCTAAGTATTCTTCCTCTGTTTGTGGGTTTTCAATTCTGGGTCGTTTCATGCTTTTTCTCTTTGTCCATGGCTCAACACAGTGGAGGTCAACATCGTCATGGTGAATCAATAGAGGTGCTGAAGTAGGAGAGTTCAACGTTTCAAGAGCCATTGAAGAGATAGTTTTGGATGGCTTTTTTCTCTTGGTATTGAGTGAGTGTTTAAGTGAACAAGAAGGAAAGATTTTTATATGGAGAGGAACTAGAAAGAAAAGAGAAAGACAAAAGGAAAGTGCTTGGTAATTAAGTAGACAGAAAGAGGGGGAGAGAATTTGCAAACAGCTAAAGAAAGTTTACTCTTCTGCGATGTGTTCGCACGTCTGATCAAGTCGTCAGTAAAGGTGATGTGGGTTGTTATGGTTATAAAAATGGGGCGTTGTAGTAATGTCAAATGGGGTGAAAATTGTGGGATGTCTGCTAAGTGGTGACTTAATTATGTGACTGTTTCCAAGTCAAAAACCAGCAACTGCTCTTGTTCAACTTTCTTGCCTTTTCAACTTAGAAACAACGTTGTACATAGCAGAAGTGGGCTAGTGGGAACTTGACTTGCCTTTGCGGCGGTTTGCCTTTTGCTGGTGTGGCGTATAACTTGGTAACCGCGACTTTGCCGTTCCGCGAGTCACTTCGAAATTACTTGGATGCCCACGTGTCTATCAAACAGTGAGTGATGATCGGGTTCGTGCAGCAAACCGCGACAAATTGAGCAATAGGTAGGCTAGCTGCTCGACATGGACTACTTTGCGGTTCCGCGAGTCACTTCGAAATTACTTGGATCCTTCATCTAGCCCACGTGTCTATTAAACAGTGAGTGATGATCGGGTTCATGCAGCGAACCGCGACAAATTGAGCAATAGGTAGGCTAGCTGCTCGACGTGGACTACTAACCATGACATAATTAGCTCAGCTCAGCACAAACCTGATGATGAGACGTGGCTAGGACAATTTCAGGGCACGCTAGCACTAATAATTTCAGTTAGGTGAAATTGCTTAGCCTCGGTCATTATCCCATTAACTAAAAGCATGCAAATCAAGGGCCAAATACTCAAAATCAGTGATAATAATTAGCCCAATAATCAACAAAAAGTTTGTGTTACATAATTATAAACTAAGATATCCAACATATCAATATTGGAATACTTGCGAAGTAGATGATAGTAAGAGAAAAGTTAAAGGCCATTGCAAAAAGGAGATTATTTTTTGGTTTTGTTTTGTTTCTTTAGGGCTTTTTATTAGCACCTTATACTTGAACATATTACAAGTTGGTTGCTTGTTCGTATAGTAATAATGTTATAATTTACGTATATTATTTATTTTAATTTTATTAAATTTAATAATTTTATCATATAAAATGTATCTTACACATTAAAAATTATATTAATACTTATATTTTAATATTAATTTTAGTATATAATCCATATAACATTTATGATTATTTTTTAAAATTATAACATCTTTTTCAACTCAATGAAAATTCACTGATCTCAATAATACATCACTAATATCTCAAAATCAGCTCCTCTTCAAGACCATAGCACACAGCTAATGACTAGTGACCCGAGTGACCAAGTCATACATGTTGTTGGTTGTTGCCGACGAGTTAATGATTCAATTCATGGGCGGCCATGTTATTCCGATCTTTTGTTCTAGTACTGCACCGCATGGCAGCTATGTTTTCCTACCATCGCGAAACAGAAAGGAACTTGATCGGGGCATACTCCAATGTAGGGTTGAGTAAAAACACGGAAAACTACCCGGTTGAAGCACCCACGCTAGCTGTCGCAACATAAAGGTTCAGATCAGATCATCCAATAAAAAATTTTATAAACTTGTTTTAGCGAACTGCATATGACTAGACACGTGTTTTCGGATAGGATCCAGTGAAAAAATTGGGACCAATACTCGGGAAATTAGGTCATAAGCCACAGCATTGCCCGTACAGATCCGGATAAGACTTATATAAAATCTTTTTAAATGATGTAATAAAAATTTTAAATCAATAAATTAATAAAATTTAATGTGAAAAGTAATAATATAAAAAATTAAAAATATTATTTAAAATTTAAATTTAATTAATATTTATTTAATGATAAAAATTTTATTAATATTTTAACTAAAAATATTTATTTAAATATATATATTTATTAAATTTTTTTAAAATTTTACACACTTAACTTATATAACGAAATCATATAATTATTAATTTTAATTTTTTATTTTAATTTTTATTTAATTATTTTTAATAAAAAATTTTATGAATTTTATTTAAAAAACTTCATCCAAATATTTTCCTCCATATCCATCCCGAATGGTTTGTGTCAAGTAATAGAGGACACTAGCTAGGTAGGGTATCATATATATATATATATATATATATATATATATATATATATATAAGTTCATAATAAGACAAATCAAAAATCCTTTTATTCGGGAGAATTATGATATCTGAATATTAATATAGAAAATTTCACGTCTATTAAAATTATGACAGAACTAATGTATTACATTCAAATTATCTTAATTGTCTTCTTACAATTTTAGACTCTATTTGGTTCATAAAAATTTAAAAAATGCATGAAAAAAATGAAGAAAAAGAAAATGAAGGGAATAAAATATCAAATCCTTAGTTTATATGGATACACAAGGAAATTGTTATTGCCATAATAATTTTCATTAATGTTACTATTATTTATAAAAATAATTGAATGGTAAAAAAATTAAACTAATCTGTTTTGAAAAAAAAAAAAATCATTCTCAAGCATTTTTTCTTCTTCCAAACTTGGTTTGGGTTTGGACGATTTGGTTTTTAACATTTGATTTTGGGGTAAGCCCCACGCTTTGTCAATTTTTTGATGTGGTATTAGTATTAGTATTAGTATTAGAGTTTCAATGATTTGTTGATAGTTTTTGGTCTTAATATTTTTTCATACTAACTTGATGATGATTCTACTGAAATTAAGCAATATTTGATAGATAATTTGTTCATCAAATTATACGCTTTGATCTGTATTGTCAGGCCTTTTTCTCTTACTTTATTGGTTCTTTAAGATCACAAGGGGCCTTTTCATTGGTTAAAAACAGCAATCTTATCTTTGTATGTGAATTTGGATAACTTTGTGAATCAGACAGGTTACCTAGATGTCTCTCGCTTTATTCAGAACTCGAATCCTTTTCAATGCTAGAATGAGAATTTGGGATATACAGAGTATAAACAGAAGATGGTAGCTGAAAATTATCAACTTCATACGGTTGCTTTTGTGAATTTATTTTCATCCTTCGAGAGGTTTAAATATTTAGCTCAGTTGATGGACTGTTAATTTGGTAGCTTGAATCTTTGCCTTGATACTCGGTTGCTCTCTTGTAAAAGCTCCTGTATTAACTGTTCAATTTAGGGTGTTTTGAACTGTTATGAAATATGAAAAAGGGCAGGTTATGGAAGTATGAACTATTACCCGAGAAAAAAGGAAAGTGTAGCCTTAAAACTCCAGGATAGTTCACAGTAAAGGATTTGTCTTGATGCAATGGTAGAATTACTCCACCTTTATTGTAACTTGCAAATCACAGTTCAAGTGCTGAAGAAACCTTATGAAGGGTAAAGCTGTATGTGTCACGAGCTTAAGAAAGAGTTCTGAATCTCATATCGATAGTAATAATAAGAAGGTCACTGAAATATAAAAGAATTTACATCAATTCCGTCTTGTGAGGTGCTTTTTGTAAGACAAAATCGTGAGGTCAAGAGGACCAAAGCGGACAATACCTCATAAAGGTGTGAACCGTGACGATCAAGCTGATCCGGGACGCCGGAATGATAAATGTTCGGATCTCGAAATCACGTGAGTTTAAAGCTTAAATCTCGACCCGTGACACGTACACTGGGCTGCCCGTTTTCTTTTACTATAACATGATTTATAATTACACTATTTGCCAGTTATTCCTCTAACCTAGACTTAGATGATTATAGTGATTAAAAGAATTTAGAGATGCTGCAATACTAGCAAATCAGACTTGGATGATTATTGTGAAGACTCACACATAAGCTTTAATGAATGAATGAATGAATATTAGAAGGAAAGAACGTTGTTAGAGCTATGACAGCAGAGATTGTCAAAACCTGGTCACATCAGCTTCAGTGGTTCACTGTTTACAGGTTTCTTGCACTACTATCTAGGAATTTCAAGAATAATCTCTTCGAATCATGTAAATGACAGCTTAGTTATTTGATGGCTAACATAAATTAGTGAATATCACTCAACTTTTAGGCATCTTGATGAACATATTGACGTTGGTTGAGCAAAGTTGGAAGCCTTTCAAATAAGCATTCCTAATAGACAATGGAAAACAGCAGGGAAACTACTTTATCGAGAAAATCCAGCAAAGAGATATGAAACAAAAGTGAAGAGATCAAACAAAGTTGTAAAATGATTAAAGCAAAAGGGCATCATATGTATAATCAGAATAAAAAAAAGCGTTTTGCAAATTTGTCATACTCATAGGATACCCCATTACTACAGTAGTTTCAGAGAAACATAATCTTAAGTGCTACTTGCTACATGCATTCTACTGAACTAATGACTAAGAAGAAAGGGAAAAAGCAGACAAATTTATCTTGCAATCAGACCCCACAAATCCTACTTTGTACTGAAACAAACCCAACATTCTCCATTTTAGCTGAGAACAAACCGACATTGAAGAAAACCTGAAACAAACATTAATGCACATTGTAATTAAGAACTCTCTTTAAAAGTAAGGCAAGATAGCAAAAACTTAAATGAGAAAAAAATATAGAACGTCAATTACTTGGGTCAGCATTGATAATCATAGCAGTGCCTCCAAAATTGCAAGTTCCTCCATTTCTCTTGGTTTTCTGCCAGTAGCTATTGAAAGGATAAGAAGCAAGAGCAACAATATTGCCTGGATAGAAACAGCTCCCATGTGGCATAATCTCTTCACAATCAGCCGCACCTTCACCACAAGCATAGTCCATTGCTTCCTGTAGAGTCTCCGCAGGAAAACTAGGCTTAGCCACACACCACAGCTTTTGCAACACCCCTGTCTCTGGTGCGGGAACAAAAGGTGGAGGCATCCGTGGAGCAATGGGGAAGGAAAAAGGTAGTGGAGAATCACTAGGGAAGGAAATTGGAGGTGGTGAAGTAGTAGGGTATACTGTGAGGGATGTGGCTTTTTGGCTGCATTGACAGGCACAGAGAAGCCAATCGATAAAAGGAAGGAAGACGGAGAGATTTCGGGCAAAGGGGTTGGCCTAGCTGGATAAGGTTTTACAAGCTTGGAATCCATGATTGAGGGCTTCCTACTCATGGGTTTTTTCTCTTTACTAGAGCATATCACATTGACCTTTGTAAGCTTAAAAGATGCAAATCTTTTCATGAAATCCAGGTGGGAAGATAGTAAAGTCAAACTTTCATGTAAAGAGGAAGAAAAATTAGGACGAGGGCTAATGGAGTAAGTAGAGTTTGTATTTTGGAAAAACTTCAGTAGGGGACCGATGAATTTCTTAGCCAAATCATCACTAAAAAGAGCAGAGTTTTGGTGCAAACAACTGGAAGAAAAAGCTACCGACACTTCGATATCTTTCTCTAAACCCCACCTTGCAAGTGAGTGATAAATGTTCTTAAGAGAAGGTAGTAAATGACCAAAGCTGTCTCCCTGATCCTTTTGACAAAGAATAGTATCACCTACAAGAAGGTCAGTGATTTTGGTAGCTAGAAAGTGAGTTAGAATATGGAGCCTAAGCCAACTGCCAGCCTTCAAAACACTGCTAGAAACCTCGCTGAGGACATTGCCATTCACAGGAACTGCTATGGGAAGATCATTATTAGATAATGCATGAATAACCTCCGGAGTTGTGTCATAAAGGTTAAGGTATTCAATAGATTCTTGACCTGCGCCTGCAAATTAAGAACATGAAGAGTTTTTAAAAGAAAGAAGAATAAAAAGATCCCTCATTTCGACATGAAAGGGAAACATTATGGAAAACTGTTTATAGGTTTGGGTTTTCAAGTTTTACTCTTTTACTTACCAGTAAGACCCAGAAAACAGAAAAAGCAAAAGATTAACCCTATCTTCAACATTTTTCCACAATAAAGATCTGAAAATGAGTTGGGTTGGGAAGGAGTTGAACACTTGGGAACTCTAAAAACTCTTAAAAACCCTTTGAAACCCACCCTGTGTCTCTCACTCCCTCCCTCCCTCCCTCCCTGTGCAAGTTATATTAAGCGAGCTTTACTCTTTGAACTGTACAAAAGAAGCCACTTATTACAGGATTAAAGCCAATCATATGTTCACCAGGGATGGATTGTACCCTTGAAACAAAACTGCCTTCACCAAACTCAAGAGTACAATCCTTTATAAGACCTAAAGAGCTGAAGCATAAAGGGGTGGAACTAGCTGCATTCCTGCATGTCAAAACAGCACAGAATTTGCAAAATTATTGGCACCGGGATTTATTACAACTACATTCAAGAGAAGGGTCAATTTTTCTACTGAGCATCGGGACGCGTGGAACCAAAGAACAAAAGGACTGTGCATTGATGTGGGAAATGTGAGCTTTTTGCCGTGCCCATTGCCCATGAGGCCAAAGACCCCACCGATCATTCATTATATAGAGGGGAGAGAGAGAGAGAGAATTGTCCATTCTTTCCTGTTTTATGGAATCAAGACTCTTTTCTATATTTGTATTTTCTTCAACAGGACTTGGCAACGTATCCTGAGACTTGATTGGCCCAGTTGTTACTAAAGACAAACTTGCTGTAAAAACGAGTTGGTTTGATTACAACGATAGAATGAAAAAGGTCATCGGGGGAGTACGAAAGGAATAGATTTCAGTGGGGCACATGAAATGAAAAACAAAAAAAAAAAACATAAAAAGATGCTCGGAGATTGGTGCCAGGGTGTGGGGCCTAGTGATTGACAGCGGAGACCAACTCCATCAGGAGAAAATGATGATCTATGATCTTTGACCTAACAAGTATTATCTCAGATTCCTAATTTTTCTATGCTCTTTTAACTGCTCTAGCTGACTAGCTCCATAGAGCTTATGGCTAATCCTACGACTATGGCATTTCATGGACCATGATTTGATGCTAATTGAAGCTTATTTTTGTTGGTATTTGTTTGTATTTAAATGTGACATAAAATATCTCTCAAAAAATGTGATCTAAAATATTTAATAATTTAAAATATGATATGATGATATGATATAAAAATAATATAAAAATATATATAAATAATATAATTTAAAATTAAAAAAACTTTAAATAGGTTTAATAAAACAAAAAAATTATTTTTATATTTTTATGTCGATACGAATTATAACACATAATTTTCGTATTAAATACAATAAATATAATATTTTATGAGATATGATGATATGAATTATTATATCTACAATTAAGCAACCCAAAATGATAGGCAAATTTAGGATATTCATAATTCAGTTTTAATTAAAATAATTGATTGATTTAATTTAATTTGATTAATCGGTTAATTACTCAATTAATTTCAATCTGTTAACAAAAATGGTTGTATAAGAATTTCAATTTTTTATTATTTTAATTCAAAAATTGAATTAACCAAAATTTTAATCAAAAAATAAAAATTTAAATATAAAATAAAAAATTTATGAAATGGATAATTTATTTCATAAGTTGTTAAAGTTTTAATATAATTTTTTATATTTAAATTTTTTGTGTAATTTTATTTAGTGTATTTAAAATATAAGTAATTAAAATTTTAAAATATAATTTAACTTAAATATATTTATTATTTGTTTAACTAAAAAATTTAATTAAATTAATTGAATTAAATTTAATTGATTAATTTTTAAAATTAATAAATTTAATTTGATTAACGAAAATAAAATAAAATAATTTATTTAATTCGTTTTTAAAATCCTTAAATCAATCCACCCAACCATTGCCCATTGCCACCACCTCTAGGCTCTAGCAATGTCACAACTATCCGAATTTCGGCCCTGTGAAACTGGGCCTTTAGTCCCATATGGCAACTTGGGATTGTTTAAAACTCTTAGTTTCCATTAGTACGTCAAAAATAGGTCTTATCCATGAACTTGGGTTAATTTCTTCATAATTTAGAACGGTGAATGCTAAGGCCATGTATGTGTATTGGCCTGAATGCTTTCTCTCCTCATATAAATCCATTAAAAACTAATTTGAAGCTTTTAGTTAGGTTAACTCCATTGCCTTTCTCCATTTGGTGCCCACAAATATATTCCAAAATGTCCTTTCAAAACCAACTCTGATGATCACTTTCACCAAGTACTTTTCACAACTTCAGCTCTCTAATATTGTTTTAGGAGTATTTTGTTTCTATTTGACCTTTTTAAATAAATTTAAATTCGGAGATACCAAAATATGAAATTGAAACCTTGTAAAAGAGTTTATAAGTACCAATTAAACTATATCTTTAAGCCATAGTTCAATTTTAGGTTTTTACAAAAATATGCATTTTTTTTTTTTTTTTTTTTTGCATAAGTTGAAGCCATTGTAAGCAATTTTTGGCTCCGGACTAGAATGTTCCCTTGCAAGAGTGAGTATAATTTGGTTCGTACCGATTCAATCGATTGGAATTGATTTAGTTTGATTAAGTAGTTTAATTTCGATAATTATTGGTTAAATAAATCAATTTAATTGATTAATTAAGTCAGTTTTTTATTCTTAAATTAATAATTGAACTGATGAAATTAATTGATTTTTTAATTATATTTTTAAGAACCACAAATAAGACAATGGTGGTAAAATTATAAGGTTGATTTTATTAAATGAACATTGTTATAAAATTATTTTTTAAAATTAATAGCAAAATAATGATGAAAATATTTTATTTTTTAATCAAATCGATCGATTTTATATCGATTATTAAATATCGATTAAGTTTATTTTTAATATTTCAAAACTGATCAATCTGACCGATTGTTGATTTTAATTTCCTACATTAAATGGTGTGTTTACGAATGAATCCTTAATCATAAAACACACCTTCGCGACAGGAGCACTCCTACTAAGGTCCTCGAATGGATACTTAGCTTGTAAGAAGAATCATTAATCAAATGATAAACAGAACAAGACAATTCATATTTTTTTTTATGGTACTTAATTTTGTCTTTTACTTCCTACCTTCTGTTTAGGAGGGAGTTTGGTGAAAGGTGAAAAATTAAGGAGCATTTTCAATGAAGACAAAAATAATAATAATAATAATAATAATAATAATAATAATAATTATAATAATAATAAAGAAAAGAATTGGCTTCAAAGATACCCCATTCAAGAACTTAATTATATTTTATTATAATTTCCCTTTGAATAATACAGGAGATTGATATTACAACTAAGATTCCGTTTGAATGATGGTGAAATTGAAAATAATAATAAAAATTATTATAGTTGTGATTTAAAAAAATTATTGTAATTATAATTGAAAAAAAATTTTCAATGAAAATTTTATATTAAATAATTTTATTGAAATTAATATTTAAATTTAATTGATGATGTAGTGAGTTCAATAAAATTTAAATGCGCACTTGATTAAGTATTGCTTTTGAACATAGGGAATCAAAAGGGAATAAAGGAAATAAAAAAGGTATATTTGCCTTGTAAACTAGGGATATGCCACAGGGATGTGAAGAAAAGAAAAGAAAAAGGTTATCTTGTCTTCCACTCTTTGCACCAAATTGGTCTAACTCTGTAACACTCTTACTTCAAACATTGTTCTTAGGAAAGCAAATACTTCAGATAGATAAAGTTTCAAAAAAAAAAAAAAAAGGTTCATAAAATTCAGTAGGAATTTAAGAACTTGTTACTTCTTTTCATAATTTTCTTCTCCTCTAAGCAATGGTAATTTTGATTCCTTTAAAAGCTCGATTTATGGTACTAGATTATATCTTATTGTATATGTAAAAATTCATTATATTTAATTGAAATTATCAAAATTAAATCATATTTATTGAAATTAAAAATTTTAATATTATGTGATCATGCACTCAAATATATTTTGTTTAAGAAATCAAACTTTTTTTTAGATGTTGAAATTGAGATATTTTTTAATATTTTAGAGTAAGATGATTTATCGTGCTACAATATAATTATTGAGTATATCACGGTATCCATGAGAATTGATGTAAATTGTTAAGGTTTAGAGTCTGAAAATAAGGTATTTAGATTCAAATTCTTATTGTCTCATGTTAGTAGATGATTTATAAATCTAAAAAGTTTAAAAAAAAAATGAAAAAAACTCATAAATCATCTTATGGGTTGATGATTTATTGATGAAGACCAATCCCAGTCAATAATCAGTCTTTCCAATGACTATTGAGTAGGGTTGGGGCAAATGACTGCTAAGTGCTAACTCATAACAAAAGGCAGATTGTCTTTATCTAAGATCAAGACCAATCCCAGTCAATTGCCAGCCTTTCCTAATGGAAAACAAGTAAGCATTTCTAATTGTTCAAGCTTAGAAATTGAAAGCTGTGAATTTTGGTCATTTTCACGTTTTTCTTTTTCCCCCAAAGTGTCTAACAAGAACAACAAATTAACCTATGAAAAAGCCTTTTTTGGGGCTTTGATTTTTAGCGTCATCAAGCACCGATGAAACAGATGCTTCCCTCCTTGGCTCTTGCCTTGTAATTTGGTGAATTGCACGGCTACAAAAAGCAAAGATAGATGCCTGACGTGTTGCATGAAATTTCAACCTCTACCTGCCCTGACTTTAATTTTTAAAAAAATTTATCAGACATTCCATAAATATATAGTTAAAAACTAGTGATGTTAAGTCGCTTTTAAAGAGCAGACGAAAGTCTACCGCCTTATTGGAACTTTACATCTTGTCCATTTCATGGGGTCTGTTTTGCATAAAAAATCTAACTTTTTTTTTATCAAATTTGAGAGCAGATAAGTTTTTTTTTTTTTTTTTTTTAACTCCGAGAGTACAAATATGTATTTTTTTATATCTAATGTATTGATAATATATAAATTTTATAAATTATTAATAAATTATAAATCATCACATCATTAATGAACACATTTTAAAAATAAAAAATCTTAAAGAGTGAATAATAAAAATAGTTTTCAATTTATTTTTAGGTATTTTTAAACTTTCAAATTTGCTTATTAATAATGGGTTAATTTGTGATTCATTGATGTGTATAGAATTTTTATATTATTAATGTATTAAATATAAATTTAATTTTTTTACTCAATCTTGTTAGCATCAATTGGATATTAATAACATTGGTGTTCAAATTCAAAATTTTTAATTATCAAATTGAACTAATTGAACTATTAAACTAACTTATCGGTTTGGTAAAAAAATTAATGACCTTTTTAACTTGTTGGAGGTAACAGTAATTTCCTTAGATATTGTGATTCCTATATTAAAAATGTTAGTAAATTAAGTGTTGAATTCTTTTTAGTGACCAAAGTTTGATATTTTTTTATCATCTAAGTAAAAAAAAAGATTCTCGACGATTAAATAATAAAAAAAAATTATAAAAAGGCAAGAGAAATTGAAAGATGCAATTCATCATTATTTGCTAATAAACCCAAAAAAATTTTGGCCTACTTGAATAATCTATGTGGGATTAACAAGTAACAACAATGCTAATTTGTCTGATCTAATATAACCAATAATTCTTTATTTCCACTTAATACCGACTTACTTTAGGGCTCAAATTTATAGTAAAAAAAAAAAAATCGTTTGCTTTGCTAGTTTGGATTCCATCATATGTTGTCATCAGTTGTCAGCAATAACAAATAAACACCCCAACGGTTTTTCTTTGAAGTTCCGCTCAACAACAGTGCAAGATCGTATGACCTTCTCATATCCTCCAAAATTGTCGGTCAATAGTGCTTTCATTGCGACAAGGCTAGTCGCTTTTTCGTGGTTGCTGCTTCGTAAGCAATAATACAATAATAATACATTAAAATCATATTTAATACATAAAATTATAATAAAATAAGATAAAATAATATTATTAATTAAATTAAATTAAATAATATAATTTTATTTTGTATTTAATATATGCAATAATTATGATAATATAATTTATTTATTTATCAAATTTATTTTTTAAAAATTTTATATAATTTAAATTTTTGATATAATTTTTAAAGTTATAATTGGACATGTAAGTTTAATACTATGGATTAAAAATAATTCTTTTTACTTGGAGATATCACCTTAGATCATGTTTAATGCATAAGATTATTAATAGAATAGATAGGATAATAATTATCATTTATCATATTTAATTTGTATCTAAAAATAAGGATAAAGATTGTAAAGAAGATTAATATCATTTTGACATAGGATTATTTAATCATGTACAAATAAAAAGGATTATTTTTAATTCATGTGATTAAATTTATATGTCTAATTATACCTTTAAAAATTATATCAATAATTTAAATTGTATAAATTTTGATAAATGATAATTTTGATAAATAAATAAATAAATTATCTTATCATAATCTTTGGATACATCAAACATAAAATATGATGATATTATTTAATCTAATCATATTCGTAATATTATTTTATCATATCCTATCATAATCTCATGTATTAAACATGACCTAAGTCTTATATTCTATATTTTGAGATCTTTATATCTTATATTTTGAAATTAGTTGTATGAAAGAATAAATATGAAAATCATGTTAAACTATAATTTGAATCATCTTATGTCACTCATTTATATCAACAATAACCTTCTCATCTAATTCCTTAATCATTATATCATTTTTTATTACTTACATTCATGTCTTTCGTATTCTACCTCTAAAAGTTATGATTTTTTTGGATTTAGAGACTTAATTCCCTCAATCGATGTACAATTATATTTACATTTTACACATGTAAAATCATCTCAAACAATTCTCTCTCATTTTCTCTTCAATACAGACTACTCTTAAGCAATAATGTAGGAATGAATTTTAAATTATAGCAAAATATTTAAGATAATTTATAAATTTAAAATTTTTTTAATATGATATTTAAATTATAAATTATTAATTAATGTAATACTTGAAAGATTATTTATTTATAATATGTTATTATTTAAAATTAATCATGTTAAATATGAATATTATATTAATTAACATGTTTATAATTTAAATATTATATTAAAAATTTTTAAAATTCAAATATCAAATTAAATATTTAACTATAGTTTAAAACTAGTCATAAGATTAACAATTTGTGGAATGTATTAACATAACTACAAACTCGCTTTATATATAATTACATTAACAATTTTTTATGTTTGAGAATCAACAAAATAAATTGATAAAATTTGATGAAATTAAAATTCAGTACTAAAATTTAATATTGCATCTCTAAAAAATACCTTCACATTCAATAATTTGAAATCATGATGGTCACATTAAAAACTTGTGTCCTAAGTATTTGATAGGATGGGTTTTGTCCTATATGAAACATGCACATGCAAAATGGAATTTGGACATGAAAACAATCAAATAAAATAAAAGTAATTTGTTAATAAACATAAATAAAATCCCTTTAGTAGTACAAATCAAACAAGGATGGACCTGGTATCTAATTCTCGTACAACTTTGTTAGGTTCAATTTGTGGAGATGGTTAAAGCATATGGCAAAATTAATAAACTTTATATTTCCATTTTTTTTAATAAGGTAGTTATTGTCTTGTATTTTTCTACCTATCCAAGGAAGTTTGTACCAAAATTTATGCCGCCGACAGTAATGCCCTAATTGGCAGCAAAATATTCAGCTGCGTTGTCCTATCAATGGACCATGGAACTATAATAAGGACATAGAATTATAAACTTTCTTCTCTCTAAAATAAATAAATTTGATAAATAAAAATAAGTAAAATTTTTAGATTTCGCAAGTGATTTTAATGGTATGATACATGTACTTTGAAGTATATTAAAAAATCAAACATATATCAATCTTTTAAATCTATTTGTAAAGTTTAAAAAATTTTATAAATAATGTATAAAAATAAATTCATATAAATAACATATGTTCTAAAAATAAATAATTGGTCATAAAATAAATAAATGATTGATAGTGACGAATGCTAAAATTTTATAATAAAAAATATCATATGATTTAAAAGAATGTGTATTATATATTAAATTTGTTTTTCTAACTACCCAAAAAAATAATAATTTTGTTAATAAAAGTAGTAAAAGATTTGGAAACAGTCATCTAAATGACGCTTTATGTTTAATTTTTAGTTAGGGAATAAAAATAAATTAAAATGTAACAATGAAACGCTAAAAAATTTATATGACCAAATGTGAGACATTAAATTTTTTATTTTAAAATTAATTATATATTTTTTTATCACATATCATATTGTTATTTTTATCTCTTCCCTTTCGAATTTGGTGTTGGGTCCAATTTAAGTAATGAATTGGTGCAAAAGAAATATCCTTATACACATAAGCATAATACATTCTTTGTCATCAATGTGGGTTAAAGTGTTACATCTATATTACTTATAAAATTCATGATTGAGTTAACATCATAATCAAATGATTCTAACTCAATCAATCAAATGATTCTAACTCAATCAAGGATAATTGCAAAAAAATTAAATAAAATAAAAAATGCAAACGTCTTTTCGTTTAAATGTGATTCATTTTTAAATATTATTTCCTTCCAAACAATGCAAAAAAAAAAAAAAAAATAATAGAGAATGACGATTCCCTAACTCAAAAGAAAGATACAATCTCTATTGCAAAAGAAATAAAGAATGTTCATAAAGAGCAATTAAATAAAAAGGATAATATTGTCTTTCCAAAGTGGTGATGTCCCATTTACAAATTAAAATGCACAGCAAAAAGAAAAAAAAAAAAAAAAGTGAAAAAGCAAAGGCTATCGTGCGTGTGCATGTCCCCCGACAGCAGCGAGTAGGGTCAGTGGATGGATCAGTCCAAGAAAGAAAGTAAAAAAAAAATGAAAGAAGTAACGTTAACTGACTCGACTGTCGACTCACCTATCACACTTTGTTTTTGGTAAATTAAATTCAAGTCCTTTGCGTCTCTCCATTTCTCAAATTCTTCCCGTACGTTTTACGTTACTGCTTAACAAAATTGCAATTATTATGTAGATCAAGAATTCAACATACAGATTGCTATAATTGTGAATAATTGAATGTCACCTTCTTTTGTCATCAAATCAGAGACCAACTATCAATCAAACCAACCAAGAAAAACATTAAAGCAAGATCCCAAAATAGGAAAAAGGAAAATTTTCGGTTTTATTATGCAATTAAATTAATATATTTGAATTCGCCAAAATTAATTCAATCGATAAAAGAAAAAAAACCTTTTTTAACTAAGATTTAATCATTCTTAAAAATATTTCAAAAGTAAAATATTAAATGTGTTAAATTGATCTTAAAAAAAATTATTTTTAAGATTACTCGAAAGATGGATTAAATTTAAATAAAATATAAAGACATCTATGATTGTGTTGAAAAAAAAAAAAAACTTAAGACAACTAATTTTAAATATATTTAATATTTAATATTTATAATTTTTATTTTTGTACTGCGATTTTTTTGTTAAAAGTTATTGTAATTAATTTTTTAATACATATATTTTTTGATTGCATAAAAATATATTATTTTTCATCTCATAAATTTTATTTGTCTCAAATTTAAATAAAAATACTGTTTTTTATAATGCAATTTCAGTAATTGGCATTGTAGAAGCTTTTAACCAGAAAACCTCAAAAATTTTTTGTTGTAAAATATTATAATCTCACCTTATCCCGACGAAAGAAGAAATAATTTCGTAATATTAATAATAATAAATGGACAAAAGAGGACATGAACGTTGTGCTTTAATTTTCACCATTGCATGGTCATCATCGTCCATTTACTTTGAAAAGGACCCTACAAATGCCAACGTTGATTCTCTGTTTCTAGATGTCATTCCTCTCCATAACTCCTCCACCTCAGTTAAAAAAAAATTAAAAATTCCATTTTCTAATGGAAAATTCCCCCAAAAAGAGGTTTTAAAATTTTATTAAAAAATTGAAAAATAAGAGAAAAAGGCTCTTGCTTATCTCAGCTACTTGGGCGGGGGGGGCATCCAGATCTTGCAGCAAAAAGAAGCTTCCCTGACTAAAATAGTCTAATGCTTCTCGCTCTTTTTCTTTTTTTTTTTTTTCTTAAACAAAGATATAATTTTATTTTTCTGTCTTTTGGTGTTTTGCATTTTGTTTTTGCATAGGCTCGAAGAGAGAAACGAAGTCCTCGCCCCAGACATGAATTTGGAGAAAGAAGAAAAGAACAGAAGATCTTCGACCCAGAAAAATTCACCATGAGAGCTTATCATTTGAGCCTCTTTTTCTTGTTACTATCATTGTTTACATCAACAACAATAAGTTCTTCTTCTTCTTCTTCTTCTGCAATTCAAGATTTTATCATTCATAGAAGAATTCTACACCAACCATTGTTTCCAGTAGGTTCAGCTCCTCCTCCAGGTACTGACAATTCTTTACCTCCGCCTCCTCCTCCGGATAGTCCTGTTTTTCCGGATCCAAGTCAGCCATTCTTCCCTGAAGTTCCTTCAGGGCAGACCCCAGATCAGAATCAACAGACTACACCACCGGCTGCACCTACCAATGGCTCAATTCCAATCCCAACAGCAACACAACCAGCCAAACCAGCTAAAAAGGTTGCAATTGCAATATCTGTTGGGATTGTCTCATTGGGAATGTTATCAGGACTTGCTTTCTTTTTGTACCGGCACAGGGCTAAACACCCTGGAGAAACGCAGAAGCTTGTTGGAGGGAACTCGGAACGGTTCCAAGAAGACTCCAGGGTACCACCCTCGAGTTTTCTTTACATTGGAACCGTGGAGCCTAATAGGAGATCACCGAGTGAAGTGAATGAAGGAGCAAATGGTTCGCCTTATCATAAATTGAATTCAGTAAAGAGATCGGATCGGTATAGGCCGAGTCCAGAATTGCAACCATTGCCTCCATTGGCTAAGCCTCCTACACTTGAGAATACAACGGCTGCAATGTCATCTTCACCATCTTCTTCAGATGAAGAGAGTCAGGGGACAGCTTTTTTTACCCCTCAGGGCTCAATCATCAGCAACGAAGAAAGCTATTCTACTCCGGTTGCACGTCCGATTAATAGCAATTTGGTGACTCCGGTGAGGAATGAAATGAACGGGAATACTAATTCTATTCCTCGATCCAAAAGAACGTCTCCAAAATCAAGGCTTTTAGCTTCTTCCCCAGAAATGAAGCATGCTATTATACCTTCAATAAAGCAGCAGCAGCAGCAACATTCTCCTTCTCCTCCTCCTCCACCGCCACCATCGCTACCTCTTCAACAACCACTAGTAGTGGAGCCACATGAGACTCAAATATTTACTTATGCAAAAAGGCCAAAATTCTCCTCCCCACCACCACCTCCAAATATGGCACTACTTCGATCAATTAGCAACAATTCGTCTCCACAAAGAACAAAAGTTCCAATTCCAGTTCCACCTCCACCTCCACCCCCGCCACCGCCAACACCCCCTCCACCGGAATCAGCAGCGGTGGGACTGTCAATACCAAGGACAGTAAGGTCTTTGGAAAGCAATGTGTCTCCAAAACCTGCCCAAGTGTTGAAAAAGCAAGAATCCTGGACTCCAAGTCCCAAAAATTGTCCGGGGAGTGTGACTGGAGAATCCACAGAAGATGCTAATTTTAAGGGTGCCAGTTCTTCAGAGAAGACAGATGGGGATGACATGGATAGTGCAAAGCCCAAATTAAAGCCTTTGCACTGGGATAAAGTACGAGCAACCTCTGATAGAGCTACAGTGTGGGACCAGCTAAAATCAAGCTCATTTCAGTAAGTGATAAAACTTGTACGTTTCCTGACTGGGGATTAAGTTTCATTTACGATCTCTAATCTTGGGATTTTTTTTTTACTTGTTTGCAGATTGAATGAGGACATGATGGAGACTCTTTTTGGCTGCAATTCCACAAATTCAGTACCAAAGGAACCTATTAGAAGATCAGTTCTGCCTCCTGTTGAGCAGGAAAACAGAGTGTTGGATCCAAAGAAGTCACAGAACATTGCCATACTGTTGAGAGCATTGAATGTAACGCGAGATGAGGTGTCAGAGGCTCTTTTGGATGGTAAGTCATAAATATCATTCTCTTCCATTTTCTATCAGTAATCAGGTTTTAGTTATGCTGGAAAATTTGTCTGTCTTATTCTGCTGGGGGGCTTGAGGACTTAAAAGCCTAAACTTTATTGCTTTTCACTTCTCCCAAAGAAACATAGCAATTGGCAGCTTGCTGCTTGAGTCTCCATTTAAAGGCAAGCATCAAGACTGGAGTGAATTATAGTAAACCACGTTTTAGCAGTCCGGTGTCATTTGTTGATAGGTTATTGAGCTTAAACATATGGTCGCACACCCTGTGTAAAAATATGTTTCTGGCTCCTCAAATTTTGAAATCTGGGTTGCATCTCCAGCCCTTGTACCGATGAAAGATTAAGAACAAAAATGTTAAATACATTAAAAAAAGAAATGAAAGTTGAAGAACTTAATTAAGAATTCATTATCGTTGCACTTAAAGAGATCACTTGTATCATGTAAGGCCACTTAAAAAAGGTTTATTGCCATGTATGGTCACTTGTATCATATATTAGTTCTCATCATGAAAAATAATACTTACTACTACTAATAATAATAATAATAACTTTGAAGGAAAGAAAAATAAAGGACTTAGTTAGATTGGACAGCCATGTTCTTCAAAGGCCTATATTCTATTCTCCACACCTTAAACCCTTTCATCAAGTAATTTTATCTTCAGGATCATTATACTGCTCATGCTCAAAGCTATCAAATCCTACCTCTGCTTCTTTTGTTCTCTAGTGTCTCTGTTTTTCATTTAGATTAGTTCAAAATGTTTCTTCATTCCTTCTTTTTCCAGGAAAGGGCTATTGACTCATTTCAATTTCATTTATAAGGCTACTTTTGTTATGTCACTTCTGCTGTTGTCAGTTATATTTATGTTCTAATGCCTTATTGGCAGCAAACTGAATTTCTAGAAATTACTTGCACAAACCTATTTCAATTGCTTGCACTGATTTTAGAGGGTCACTCACAGCTATGACATTGAAATGGCTTCAAAAAAGTGACCTAATTGTCTTTGGTAATTGGATGATTATTTCAAGCCAGGCAGTTTCAAAGTTTCCCTGATAATTGTTTTCTAAAGTGACTATTACCTCAATAGAAAATGAAAGAAGGAACTGACGATCCTTGTTTCAAACTTGTTTGGAGATTCTACTAACAAAACAAAACTGTAAAACTGATGACCATTCTCTCAATTTATGATGAAAACCACGTAGACAACTGAGACTAAAGGAGCACCAAGCACGATTCACATCATATTTTCATCAGAAAAGCCTTACCAATTTATTGTTTCAACTATTCAAATCTATCTCTCGAAATTTAAAAATGTATATGTACATGAGTTGAAGTAGATAGGCATATCAAATAAGAAAACACCAGGAGTCTATGAGAAGAAATAAGCAGTCGAGCATAACTCCTATCTAAGTAAGTTGTATATGTAGAAATATATAGATAAAGGAAAGAAGATGAAAATTTTCTTTGAGATGCCAACTATGGGTCTCAATTTGCAAAAAATTGTCTATTCAAATCTTCAATATCAGTTTGCTAAATGACATGCTATTCTGTTGAATTAACAGGTAACCCAGAAAGCTTAGGTGTTGAGCTTTTGGAGACTTTGGTAAAGATGGCTCCAACAAAGGAGGAAGAAATAAAACTTCGAGAATACAGTGGGGACATCTCGAAACTAGGATCTGCAGAAAGATTTCTCAAGACAGTACTTGATACCCCCTTTGCCTTCAGAAGAGTTGAAGCCATGCTCTATAGAGCCAACTTTGATACAGAAGTAAAATATTTAAGGAAGTCTTTTCAAACCCTTGAGGTATTAAAATTCATAAGGCTCAATTCTTTGTGATTTAAATGTTCTAAGACTTTTGCATAAAAAATTTCCAAAAACTCTCTGGTAAAGGCTCCTATAAAATCATTTCTCTCTATGTACTTTCAGGAAGCAAGTGAGGAATTGAAGAACAGCAGGTTATTCCTCAAACTCCTTGAAGCTGTTCTTAGGACAGGAAACAGGATGAATGTTGGCACCAATCGTGGTGATGCTAAAGCTTTTAAACTTGATACCCTTTTGAAACTTGTTGATATAAAGGGAACAGATGGGAAAACAACACTACTACACTTTGTGGTTCAGGAGATCATTAGATCTGAAGGTGCTGATACTAACTCTACAAATAGGAATCTTGAAAACAAAATGTCCTCCAACATTAAGGAGGATGATTTCCGGAAGCAAGGATTGCAGGTTGTGGCTGGGCTGAGCAGAGACCTCAGCAATGTCAAGAAGGCAGCAGGAATGGACTCTGATGTCCTAAGCAGTTATGTGTCAAAGCTTGAAATAGGACTTGAGAAGGTCAGACTGGTTTTACAATCTGAGAAGCCAGATATGCAGGGGAATTTCTTCAACTCGATGAAGATGTTTCTAAGAGATGCTGAAGAGGAGATTGCTAAGATCAAGGCAGATGAAAGAAAAGCTTTATTGCTTGTGAAAGAAGTTACTGAATACTTTCATGGGAATGCAGCAAAGGAAGAAGCTCATCCTTTCAGAATCTTCATGATTGTGAGGGATTTCCTGTCAATATTGGATCATGTCTGCAAGGAAGTGGGGCGAATGCAGGATAGAACAATGGTTGGTTCTGCAAGATCGTTTCGGATATCTGCAACTGCTTCACTACCAGTTCTTAGCAGGTACAATATGAGACAAGATGGAAGTTCTGATGATGAAAGCTTGTCTCCTTGAAGTTGTGTGAATACAGGTTCTAAGAAAATCAAATTAGCTCATATTCACATGGTAAGGCCCTTTTTCCTACTGAACCAACAGCAAACTTATGTCTCATTTTCCATTACAAGCATGCAAAAAGTATAATAAAGAAGAAATGAAAGCATAGCATATCAACTCAGTTTTCAGTTTACACGGAGACATACCTGTTGGCTAATGACGTACGCCCTTTGCCATAAGGAGAATCTCATTTTGCTCATTTTGTATAAGAATGGAAAGCCTTGTAGTGTCCATGTCACAGAACAGCTGTCATTAAAGAAGAAGATAGAAGAATAGACCAGAAAAGAGAAGGTAGAATAGACCAGAGAGAAAGAGGAGTGAGAACAGAGAATTTTGTGATATTTCATTCATGGCCTAATTTCGTTGCTATACTGTCCCTTTATAAGATTCAATTTCATCACATTGCTATTGCTTCTAATTACAAGGGTCCAATCAAAATTCTTCTTCTGGTAGTTACTAGAATTTTGAGCTAACTAATGGAATTCTGCCAGCTCAGCAACTGTTATGCCGGCCATTTGCATTCCTGCATCTTTCACCAACTCAGCTTCACTTTGCATTCTCGACTCCCTTTCATCACAATGATCCACCCGCCATTTTATCACATTCCACAGGCCAGAAACTTTGTAACAATAAGGATAGATTGTGGGAAAATTGAAGGGTACCATCATCTACATCCGGCAATGAAGTAGATGGCCAAATGAAGAACAGGCTAGTCGAAAGAAACAAACAAGCATCATATATTTTTCTTTGTCTACTTCAACACACATGCAGTAGTTAAGATTCAGATTTCTACTTTAGATCAGAATATTCCAATACATTTTTGAGTAAATGAAGAATGTTTTTATGATAAATATATTACTTTACGCCATGGTTTGCATTTATTTGATAATCACTAATAATATATCTAGTAGTTTTGGAACATTGCCTTGGTTTGAAATTTGGAACTATTTGTAATTCTGTAACTCAAGTTTTGGTTTTACTAGTTGATATAGAAAGATCACTTTTTGAGTAAAGCAATAAATGAAATGTTCTCAGCATGAAACTAAAACAGAAAATGATCACCCAGTGAATGTTAAAATGCCAGAATGATGTAAAAAAACAGTTCCAAAATTTAAGGAAAATTTTTGTCATGTCACGGATTTTGCTATATTAGGATAAGGTAAGAACAAAGCTTTAAAGTGAAGTAAAAATTTATTACAACAACATACCCGAAGTAGTTTAAAAGCCCTGTTTGTGATGTCTTGTTTCCCCTCCATTGCCATTTTTGAAATGTTGGTGAGATGGCTTCAGGTGCTTTTTTTTATTTTTTCAGAAAGGGGTGACAAACATATCTAATACTTAATTTTGTAGAGAATGTGGAAAGAAAAGGCTGTCCACGTCGCATCCCATTTTTTCTTCATTCTTTTTTTTTTTTTAATTTAAAATTTTATTTTTTTATTAAATAAATTTTTTTAAAAATTAATAGATATATAGATAATAAAATAATTTGTATTTAATTGATTTTAATTTTTTAATATAATATAAATTTGCTTTTTAAAAAAAAGATCAAATCAAAGTTTTTTTTTAAATGAAATCGAGTTGAAAATAAATTTAAAATATTTCGTCCCATCTCGAATGTTTATTTTTTATTTTTTTTATTTCCTAAAGCTTTGTTTTTTAGTTTTTTTTAACTGTTTTACTTTTACTTTTTATTAAATAAATTATATAATAAAAAATCAATTGAGATAGGTATAACAAAATAACTTATATTTGATATATGTCATTTTGTTTCAATTTAATTAATGTATTTTTCTTTAATTTGAGGTAATTGAATTGAGTTTTTTTTTTTTTAAATTGAATTCGGATCAAAGTAAAATTTTGAGTATTATGTCTTATATTTAATATATATAAAGATATATATTTTTATTATTTATTTAATTTTATAATTATTATATTATTAAAAATATTATTTAATATATTAATTTAATAAATTCACATGCAATTTCATTTAACTTTTATTGTCATTTTTTTGTTTTTAAAAATTTTATTTATTAAATAAATTTTATAAAAAAAATTTTAATTGATGTAAGGATGACAAAATAATTTATATTTTAATAAATTTTGATTCATTACGATCCAATCAATATGATTTTTTTAAAACAAAATTTATGTTAAAGTTTTTCTCTTTAAATAATTTAAGTCAAGTAGAGATTAATTTTAGGATACTCTATCTCCACCCCTCTTTTAGATATACAATAGAATATATTTTATTATTAATTTAATTTATATTTATATATATGTATTATATTAATAAGATATTATTTAATATTTTAATTTAATAAAAAATTATTTATATATATAATTAAATTATAATTTATATTAAAAATAAATATATTTATATTTATCTATATATTACCATTCATTAAAATTTGATAAAATTTTTTTTATTATTTTATATTTAAAATATAATTTTAAAAAATTAAAATTAATCCGTAACAAATCACGAATCTAATTCTAATGAAAATAAAACTGTAGGTTAGCATGGAAGGCAAAGTTCCGCTGAGGGAATGTCTTGTCGTACATACAAAATGCATTCAGGAGGCACAACTTCCACGTGGCAATTGTCCAATCGTGTGGAATTTTTTTCATCCGGATTCGGCTCAACTTAATTCGACTGTGAATAAAAAAATATATATTTGATTTCATTTTGAAAATTTATTACTTACTTTAAAAAATAAAATCCAAAACTTACAGAATGAAAAATTAATTTTCTTTAAAGGAATTTTTTACTATATAAATTAATTATAATCATTAGTTGAAAATATCAAACTTAAATGAAATTTTCGAACACTTATTATCGTATTTTAGTGCAAATCTAAAATTTTTTATTTTGGTTTTGTTTTTACATACAAATATGAAAGTGTACGGAACATAAATTGACACTTAAGTTTTAATTAGTACGGTTTTAATATTTGAATTTTCACTTATCCGACGTCTCGAATCAATTTAATTGTCATAATTCATAATTTTGTGACTCATTGTCAACTCTGATCTCACAGTTTTATTTTACAAAAAATATCTTACAAAAAAGAGATGATATGAATTTTTTTATATTTCAGTGATCCTTATTTTATATTCGATGTGAGATTCAAAATTTTTTTATGACATATAAACATATGTATGCTCATATATATATTTTTTATTTGACAAAAGAAAATATATACACTTATTATTATTGAATGGAATGCTTAATTGCATGTATATACATTTATAAATATAAACCATATGCATGTAAAAGCATCACCAAGGCTGATGCTTGATAGAAAAAAGCCAAAAAAAAAAAAAAGAAAAAGAAAAGTTGATGCTTTGATTCTGTTTGTCCCCGTCCTCCATCTCTCCCCCTTTAATCCCCCAAAGAAAAAGAAAAAAAACTGGGCTTGAATACTAAAGTTGATACACTCATCTTTTTCATGCCTTTTGACGATGAAAACTTCTGTATCAGGTGGATTTCCCCAAAAGAATAATTGCTTTTGAATAGTTTGAAAGGGATTACTCATTTATGCATTTGCCATATGCTTCTGGTGTGAGATTGTCTATCGTGGATCCTCCAAACATCATTAGATATTGATGAGTGTGATATCATTATATTTTTCGTCAAAACAACCTGACAACAACTTTTAAATTATTTCTTGGTAGTTTATATGTTTTTTCATTCAAATCATATCATGTAATTTTTTTTTCACCAACATTTTCAGCAATTTGGCAATATCCTGAAATCTGTTGGTTGTTAATGGAATTTGAGGACAAGAATTGTGGACCTCCATTAATTCTCTTTGTTCTCAATAGCTTTTCCACTAGCATTTTCCACTTGACCTCATCCTTCTTGCTTTGTTTCCTCATCTTCTCCTTGAAATTCCTGAAATGAAAGGTTGGATAAGTAACTGATTTATGCAGATTGAGATTAGATATTTCGGTGAACAAATTGACATCAAGCATGTCCTCAGAGTACAAGAACAATAGAGTGAAGTACCTGCATAAAGGAACTCTGCACGAACTTGAATCAGCACAGAGACGGGAGTGTAACTCCAGTAGCTGCCACATTCTTTTGCAATGAATGCAGCGGCCAGGGACTCTTAACTTGCAACCAGCAAAATGACGAATAAGCAATTCTAACCCTTTGCAGGCTCGATATCTGCAAGGTGTCTGGTCCCCTTTGAAATCCTTATCATGTGGACCAATTGTCCTGCAACCGTCTCTGCATATGTGAACAAGAGCCTCCATTGCTTCACATAATTGAAGATAGATCTTCCGCTCATTCATTTTTCTGATTTTCTCCTTTTGCATCTGGAAATATTGCATTTAACATTGACTTTAGAGTTTAAGATCAAAGTGCCAGTACCAAAGGGAAACAGCCTCACAAAGAAATTTCTTACATTTTCTTCATCAATCATGGATTCCAGAAGTTCTTTTTTGAGTGCTGGATGGCTCTTCTTCATTGCCTTCCATCCTTCAGTTGAAGAAACAGCCTTGAAGTTCCTTAAGATCATACGATGGCTAATCAGCGTGAGCCGAGGTGCATCACACAGTAATGAAAGCTGGAAGACATCAACTACATTTTCTAGAGTAAGCAAAACATGCTCTAGTTGCTGTTCACAAATTCGCTTCAACTGAGGAACAACATATGCGTGTGACAGCACCAACAAGGGCAGTGCAAATTCCTTCATATCTTCTTTCTCATAACTACAAATCAAAACCAATAACAATTAGCACATAGTAGCATGATGCAACCACAAGATCTCAGTGGCAGTAATTTCTTCCCAAAATGCCAAGATAACTAGTAGTTTCCACATGCTTTACTGGTTCACAAAACTGTGTTAGACAAAACCTCCATGAGAAAAGAGTAGTTACCAGGAAGAGTACAAGAACCGGATGAAAACCCGAACTGCATCATGCGGAACACCATTGATTGAAATTGATTTCTTTTGACCGAAGCCTTTTGCTTGTTTCAAAATGCCTCTAATAACAGGAGAAGCCATGCCCTGTTGGCAAATATCCCGGATAGAGTCAATAATTTGTTTAAGATACCATCTCAACATTGCTAAACAGTCTTTACTTATTGCTCTATTTTCTTAAACATATAAGCACTTGGCAACTTGATCCCAAAAAGATACAGAGAGAAAGGGGCCAAAGTGGCTTCGTATTTTGCAGGTTTGGCTAAAATGATAAAAACATGCCACTAAACTAAACCCGGAGTTTAGCTCAATTACTTCATATAGCTGCCCTTAAGAGGTAGCATTAGCAAATCTAGGGTTTGAGTTCCAGTACTTGCAATCTTTTTGCTATCTCCAGGCTACGGCCTCTTTTGGAAAAAAAAAAATGCTATTGACTAGGATGAATCATCCTCTGCGGTCTAAAACTTCCATATACAACCAAATTATGTCGTTAAGACGCCCAAAAGTGATCAATGTGAAGACTTGAGATTGTTCAACTAGTTTTATTACCAAGGAAAGAGACAATAAAAATGAAAAATAAAAATTTTGTGCTGTTGGGCTATTCCACAAAGCATCACATCCATTAATTTCATCACATTTAAACAAGCTTTTACTATGATTAAAACAGAGATGGAAATACAGGGAGGGCTTACAAGAACATTAGCATGTGCATAGATGATGCCACCATTATCGGTTTTAATGGTAACATCTGCCCTATAGCCTCCATCAAAGAGGCTATCCCACAAATCCCTCGTGGCTGTGGAGACACAGCTGTTTCCTCTTGTTGTCGATCCATTTTTCAGCATAAATAACCCCTTCGGCCGACAATTTGCAGCTGGACCTGGTAATGGAGGTGGCGCAGGAAAAACGTTATTGGCACCTAGAGGGGATTCCTTTGTAATAATTTCCATCTTTCCCATTAGCTTCCCTCTTTGAAGGAATCCAAGAACAACCAAACCCAGTGTTCTTTTTTTTTTTTTTTTTTCTCTTTTAAATCTGAAAAGGATAGAAATAGCAGAAGTTTGATAAGTAACAAAAAATCAAAAGTTCTCATTTGCCACAATATGCATAGATAGAATGCTTTGAAAAAATTGGAATGATGTAAGAATTTCTGTTTTCCTTTGAATTTACTGATATGTACCAAAAAAGAAAATCTAACAAATTCCATAGCCAAAACTATCTAAGAATTCATGAAATTCAAACATTTAAAAAGAAAATGGGAATTCAAATAAATTTTCACCTTCAATCTAATCAAAACTATCTGATATTTGGAAATGCAAAATCAAAAAGAAGAAATTAACTCGTTTCCTTCTACAATTCTCTATGAAATCCCACAGAAAAATGAAAGAGAGACAGATGAATAACATACCTTTTTGTTCTTTCCTTGGGCTTCTCTTCTCAACGTAATTGTTCCATGGAAAAGAGCAAGAAAAGAAAAAAAAAATGGAAATGGCGAAGATTTCTTCCTTAGCGGCTTGAAATCCTCAAAATAAACAACCTTCAAAATTAACCACCGCCAGATTCTGTTCCTACAAACAATCAAAGTTGGCAACACCAAGCTCCAGCGCCACCTCCACCAGCTCGGGTGCCAGAGGTTAGAGAAAGAAACAAAGAAAGTCACAGAGAAAAAACAGCCGACGAATTAGAAATTCAATATTTTCTTTATCCAAAAAAAAAAAAACCAATTCTTTAAAAAATCTGTTATTGTCTAAAACTACTCTGTTCCGATCAAACCAAATTGTCTGTCAGCAAAGCCCCTCCCTATAAATAACGTGCATGATTTCGCCTACTTACTTCCATGTCATTTTCCTGCCCATTCCTCACGCGCTTAATTTCCCGCGTTTTATCTCATCTCTTTTACACGAAATTATATTTTATATTTTTATATTAATAAAAATTATAATACAATTTTTATATAAAATATAATATAAATATAATGATACGAATTATTAGATCTCTATAAACGATTTTAGATAAATTTTTTTACAGCTAATTGTTTCCTGTCCGGCAAAATGGGCGGTCGGGCGCTGCCATTTTGTTTTGTTTTTGCTTTTATTAGCTGGAGTGCTGGACGGCGTGAGGTGAATTATCATTTGTTTTAGTATAGACAAGGATATTTTGCCATCATTCTTTTTTTTGTGTTTGATTTAGACATATTTGTTTGTTTTGGTTTTCCTCAATCAATGTCGAGGAAATTTCGGTATAATTAATTTATGTGCGGAGGAAAGTTTGGGTACGAAACTTGACACACTAATGAGGGGTTGATGGATATTTCTTTTACAAAATATATCGCAACATAAAAATTTTAAAAACTGCAAATAATTATAATTTATATATATATTAATTTTTAAAAATAATTATTTGAATTAAAATTTTAATTCAATTGATTCATGCTTTACCATCAAATAAATGAAGATGCATTAAATATTAAAGATAATAATTAAATTTATGGAAATAAGTTTTATGACTCAAATCAAAATATAAATCGGTGTAGCTCCGGAACCAATAATAGTAGTAATAGTAATTCTTTAGGGTGGCAATTGACCTACACAATTGAAACCTTTAATTAATCATAATTAATTAGATTTAATAACTGGAACCAGTAACAGGATTCTGAGAACAATGGACATAAATGTGACAGACTGCACGTGGCTGAAGATTTGAGATGAAACAAATCTTAGGGTCAAACAAAAATTTAATTGCTTCGTAGTAATAATTTTTCAACACCATTTGGTTCCTTGGACCATCCCCGCTAAAGACAGGAAATTCATCCATTCAAAGGCGGGGGATAAAGTTGAAAAATCAGATTTTCCTTGTCAGCCATTATCAGTTGTTATAGTTTGTACGACAAAGAAAAAACTATGGAGAAAGCAACAGTATCTGTTTAGGCTCAGCCCGGAAAGTTGTAATTTTCAAACTTGATTCAGGGCGGAAAATATTTGATTGGGCTTCATTGAAGGCTCAATGGCCTAGACATGATCATAGCTGCCTGACTGGACCATAATAAATGGTGTTAAGGCCCAAAAACAGTTGATACCCTTTTTTTAATTCGAACAAAAAATTTTTAGATCATATTTAATATGCAATATATGATAAAATAAGATAATATTATAAATAAAATTAAATTAAATAATATTATTTTATTTTATATTTGATATATGTGAAGATTAAAATAAAATTATTTATTAATCAAAATTTATACAATTTAAATTATTAATATAATTTTTAAGGGTGTAATTGAATATATAAGTTTAATCTTATGAATTAAAAATAATTCTCTTCACTTGATAAATATTAAATAATTTTATACCAAGATGATATTGATTCACCTTGTAATCTCTATTATTCTCTTTAAATACAAATTAAATATAATATAAAATAATTATTATTTTATTCTATCAGTAATCTTATGCATCAAACATAATTTTAATGTGTTAGATTGATGTGTTAAAAAATTACTTGACGCAATTGTTTGTAAACTTAAATCAAGTAACTGAAGCACAAAAGAATATCGACCCATTCTTCAAATTCCATGCTCATTTGTAAAGCAAGTAAAAAAAAATGATGCTTGACGAGGTTTTGTACTTTTATAAAGTATAATTATGAATTCGGCAATGGTTTATCCAACTATATTGGTTTTTTCATGTGTGATCATAATAATTGGTAGAGTATACAAGAAATAACTGTAATGTCTTTGATATCAATAGACTAACTGGCCATTCATAAAGGGGAGTTATAAATGTACCCTTGTGTTTTGCTCTATATGTTCTCACTTTTTTTTTTTTAAATTTTTGTAAGTAAAAATACTTAAATATCTTACAAATTTTTAGATATTCATAATTTTAAAGAAGTTATAACATTTTTCAAAAATAAATTTTTAAGAAATCATAATACTTCTCGAAAATTTATTTTCAAAAAATCATAATACTTTTTAAAAATACTTTTTTAAAAAATCATAACATTTCTTGAAAATATATTTTAAAAAAATCATAATATTTCTTGAAAATGTATTTGGAAAAGTGAAATTTTATAAAAAAATTATAAAAAAGAGAATGTTGTTAAAAATATTTATAAATTAGTGTAATGAAAAAGGTTATAATTAAAAAATAATAAAATTTAAAATTAATAAAAACAATACTTTTACTGTTTTAATTTTAAAATAGTACAACATCCCTAAATATTATGACTATATGTTTGCTGGGAATTTTTATGATGTTTAAAAGAGTAAAAAAATTAGAAAAAAATCATCATTGCCAAGTCTCCAACCTAATATGAATTTGACGATCAGTGAGAAAGGTGTTGAAAGAATTAAAATTAATTAAAAATTAAAAATTTTCTCGACCAGCATTATATGCTTGTAAATATTACATAATTTTTATCGAAATTTAATATATTAATTGAAAAAACTAATAATGAAAAGTAGATATAGATATTCATCTAAGAAATTTGATTTAATTAAAACTATTATAATATTTTAAAAATCAATAAAAAATATTCATTATTCTTTTTCTAATAATAATTTTTTTCATTATTATATTTACAAATAATTTTAATAAAATTTTTTTTTTATTTTTTATAAAATTTCTCTTATTACATTTTTAGAATATATTTTCCAAAAATATTATGATTTCTTAAAAATATATTTTTGAAAAATGTTATGCTTTAAATTTGTGAAAAAAAAACTTAATAATTTTACTTACAAAAATTTTTAAAAAAATAAAGATGTATAACAAAAAACAATGATTAAAGTAGAAGTCCCCTCATGAAAAAAAAAAAAAAAAACTGAAAAAGACACGGTATTGGAACCACGATTTTCCCTCACCCTGAGAAATTGTTAGTAGAAGAACATTTAAAAATCACAAATCAATCAAAATTATTGTTGATTATCTTTGAGTTCCCATCAGTTTTGGGTCAAATTTTTTTTTTTTTTTTTAGCAAGTCTCTAGAAGCGTTGCCACCTATTTTGGAAGAGTCTAGCGCTACACAATCATCAAACGCATTTGTAACAGTGATACACTTGGTTCAATGATAACCATTCCTTATAAAAAATCTTATACCATAAGTACTTAGTTTAAATATAAAAAAGAGAGTCGCATCTTTCAAATACTTTCTATCTTTCAGAATGCTTTCATAAATTTAAGGATTTCATTAATCTTCGTAACACTTTTACTCAACCAAATAATAGATTGATTTGAGTATATTTAAGTACAAAACCCCGCTTAAGACCAAATAGTGTGATGATCTTAAATTTTAAAATCATAATGTCTCTTATTAGAAAAATTTACATATTTAAATTATAAAATCAGTCAATCAATTTAATAAAATTTTAACTAATTAAAACGTTTAATATATCATAAATATCATCTTAATTTTTTATAAATTTTTTTTTATTATTTAGTATGTTAAGAGAATTGGAGTGAGACTATTCAAAGAACACTTACTAGAACTAAAAGAAAAAAAAAATGATAAATGATTCTAGTATTTTACTAGTATTAGGTTTTGACTATCATTTCAATATGGATCATTTAATTTTTTTGATAAAAAAAAAATTGAGAGACAGAGTTTTTGACAATAACAAAAGATGCCACTACTTTTCTTAGATATAAAATTTTCTAATCTTATGCAGCTATCTTATAATAATATTATAATTTTTAAAACCATTTATTGATCAATTTAATAACTTTAAATTAATAATTAAAAAATTATTAACTTAAATTATATATAACTTTTCAATCGCATACAGTAATTTTAAAATGGTATTATAATTTTTAAAATTATTTTAATCAATTTAATATAAAGTAATATTTAACAAATTATTAACTTGAATTATTATGTTATGTTTTGTTTGTTTAGATTATTTAAATCCTATTGAATGGATTTTCAATATTTGTTTCGATTTTATTTTTAAGTTTTTTAGTCTCATAACGGGAGGGAATCAATAAATCTTGATATGGTAGTCCCTCCCCACTAATAAAAAGGGGATTATTGGAGTCTTAAATTAGATTGGATAACGAGAGTCTTTAATTAATTAATAAATAATTATAAAAGGATTGGAAGATATTTGGTATGCAGATTGATTAAAGTTTTTGAGTGTTCAGACATTCAATCAATATTAGATTGGATGGATAATATGTTTTTACTTAATAAGGAACACCAATAGAAAGAAAAGCTCTTATTATTGTTATATATGAGTAACATTCTTTTGATATTTTCAAAAATGTTATTTTGTATTTTGCTTGTACTTAATGATTCTTGATTTTACTAAAATTCATATAAAAATTTGTTATAAGCGCGTTTATTGAAGTATCTGATCTTTTTTTTTCTATAAGTTTTTCTATAATTTTTATTAATACAAAAATAATTAACTTTTGAGTTCCAAATATCTATTTGTAACATTCTTTGATCCATTTATTTCAAAGAGATTCGGTGATGAAAACTTTTCTCAATTCTGTAAACAATAGTTAGATGAGATTTTTTGTTGATAAGGTTTTTTGTTTACAATTTTTTATTCACTATTTCTTTTATATTATTTATGTTAATATAAAATAAAAAATTAAAAAATTATAAGCAATTTGATTGTTGTCGGTGACATATTTATCATTGTCAAGTAAGATATCAAAATTTTTTATAGCAAATTATCAATTTAAGAATAAAGTAAAAATAAAGTAATTCAAAAAATAGAGTTAATACTTAGCACTTCAAAGTGGAAGACGAATCAATCAAACTATATACACAAATTTTGTGTCCAAAAATCTAGAACATAAATAAATTGTTAAATTTTAATAAAAATTGAATACAATTTTTTGTATGATAGTTTTTATATAAAAAAATAATCCTCTAATTCGATCTCTTTAAAAGCAGAAATGATTGATGGCTTAATAGCTTAATCTCGAATAAAATGATTGTCAAATCTTTAAAATAATATCTTTTATCATTAAAAAAAAAAAAAAAAAGCTTCTATGATTTTTGTAAGCAAAACTTGATCATGAATTGGTGAAAATAAACAAATCTTTAAAAGATTGACCAAAGGCTTATGATTCTTTAGTTGCCTAGTTGAAGTTGAAATAGCTTGTGCAATTTTCAATAAAAAAAATGATCGTGGAGGCTTATTGTTCATTGGATTTGAAATAATGAACGTGGAGACTTATTGCTCATTAGATTTGAAAAGATGACTTGATAATCTTTGAACTTAAAGAGACAACTAGTAACCTTGAAAACTTGAAAATTTCTGAAAGGATTAACTTTTCTCTTTTTTAAGAATTTTGTTTCCCAAATAGCTTGAAGGAATCTCTACTTATAATGCAAGGTCAGATTATGTGAAAGAGTTCCAAAAGAACTTAATTACTTTGGTTTTATTTTATTTTTAATTATTTTAATTTAATTAAAGATAATATTGAAGATGACTCATAAATATAATTTAATTGAATAAGTTCTTAAATTTTGATTAATCAAATTATATATTTTCATTTTGATCTACTAAGTAATTTTGATAAACCTTTAAGTTATTTAATCAACTAAATATTTAATTTAATTGACTAAAATATTTTCACCATATTTTCTGTGTCTACAAATGCCCCCACAGGAAATGAATGGGCTTAAAGTCCATCAAAATAAATTTTTTAGAACTTTCAATTTTTTAACACTTAAATCGGCATCGAATTTGTACTTAGAATTTGCTTGCATGGTTGGTTTGTTGTAGGACAAAGAGATGAGAGGAAGAGATGTTCCACCCGACTGTCAAAAATTTTACACATAAATTTCATTCCCGAAAATTCAGAACAAAAATAAAATATCAAGATTCAACTTTTATTAAATTAAATATTTGATACAATTTTCAGCATGATATTTTTTATACAAGAAAATAATATTCTGATTTGATCCTTTTAAACACAAAAATGATTGGTCCTTTGAGACCTTAATCTCGAATGAAGTATTTGTCAGAGCTTTAAAATGACGTATTTTTTATCGTAAAAATGAAATTTGAATGATTTTCGTTGGCGAAAACTTATCATGATCCGGTGAAGATAAACAGATCTTCAAAGGAAGAGAAGGCTTATGATTCCATGGTCGTACGATTAGTTTGCTTATAGGTCTAGTGAGTATTTTCTGACATTTCATCATGATTAATTGTTGATGATTGGGGATTCATTTTTTGTTGGGGATATTTAGCAATCAAAGGATATAATGATTTTTTTTCTCGTTAAGTGCTTCTTATAGATAATTAGGGATATTTCAAATATTTATATTGACTTGACATGATATATTTAGTGTCATATTAATTTAATCATGTCATTATTATTTTTTATTGACCCATTATCTTTTATTTATAAATATGGGTATTCAAGCAGTATTATGGCAAGTTCTTTCATCTTCTCATAAATAACTTTCTTTTCTTTCCTTTTGATCTCCTGATTTCTAACTTGTGTGTCGGAGTTTAAACACAAGGATACCCTTTACCTTTGTGTCTGACCCTTTTTTTCTCATTTTTTGTTCTTTTAGGAATATCCTCATATCGAAGCTTGGCACAAACATTTAAAGCATCAGGTAGGGGCTTTGCCATTCATTAGTCGAACACTAAACAATTCCACCTATGAAAAGAACTTTTGAGGAAAGAGAGACAGCCATTTTGGTCAGAACGAAGACATACAATGGCCAGTATTTTGATCGACCTACCCCACAATAGGTTGGTCCGACCATAGAGTAGTTCAAAGCCCTAATTGAGTAAATACAGACTCTTAAACATATTTTACAAACTATAACCCTACCCTAGGTCTCGAAGATTCTCAACCTAATTACCTTAGGCAGAGAAGCTGTGGAAAGGCAACCAAGTTATGAAGAGGTGGAAGCCTACTCAACCTTCAGATAAGAAAAGCTTGACATTCTTGCTCACTACCACCCTAGTCATAACTCAACACATACCACAGCCTAAAAATCAAGACAAACTAACCCATAGCCCAAGCCAAACAAAGACTTAGAAGCTCGGATGCAAGTTATAGAGAAAGAGTTAAAGGTGAAGACGATGCCTTTGAACATGAGCTCAAAATTTTTAAGACCTCACCCTTAACCGAATATATTGATAGAGCAATGCCTCTTAAAGGGTTCAAAATGTCGACCTTAGAAACTTATGATGGTATTTCTGATCTTTTCGATCATTTGAAATTTTATAGAACTAACATGATAATGTAGGGCACGGATAAAGCTTTGATTTGTAAGGGCCTTGTTACTACCCTCAAGTTTGCAGTTCGGTCTCGGTATAGTAGTTTAAAACTAAGGTCAATCACAATATTTAAAGAGCTTAGCCATTTTTTCCTGACCTAATTTGCAAGGATTTAGAGAACGAAAAAGACGATGTTAAGCTTGATGTCGATCCATTAAGGCCATAATGAATCCCTAAAAAACTATCTCATGCGTTTTAACATGCACGCTTTATAGGTAAAAGACCTGAAATAAACCACCTTTGTAGCCACCTTGACAAGTGAACTCAATGATAGAGAATACCACCTAAAGCTGACCTTATCATTAGAGCCACCTAAAACTTTGATCGATGTTTTACTTATAGTTGAAAAATATATAAATGCTAAAGCTATAAACAACTGAGGTGATAAAAGCTCATCTCTTCTCCTAGGCGGTCTAGATGAGAAAAGCTCATCTCTTCTCCTAGGCGGTCTAGATGAGAAAAGCTCATCTTCCTCCTCGATCGTAAAAAAAGTAAAGATTTCTATAATCTTTTCCCAAGAAATAGACAACATAGGGCTTGGAGCTCTTGTGAAAAAAAAAAAATTATATTGCACTGAATACCTTTTGAGAGAGGATTCTAATACAAACTGAAAGAAATCATAAGCTCAGATAACTGAAGCCACTAAGACAGAATACGATGAGGGATTTAACCAAAAGATGTGTCTTCCATAGAGACATAGGCCACAACACCGAAGACTGTGTCGATCTAAAAAATAATATGAAACTCTAATAAAAAAAAGTCAGTTGAAGCGGTTTATAGACCAAAGAAGACAAAGGCAAATAGATCAGATTATAGATGAGACTGAAGAGAGCCCATAAGAGACAAAAAAGGCAGATTAAAGAAAAATAAAAGAAAAAAAGTCCAAAAAGATAAGTAAAGACAGGAAAAACGTTGGCATGACAATAATAGGTTGATCGTCGAGGTGATTAATGTGATTATTAGGGGGTGCTAAACCTCAGCCAAAAAAAAGTCCAACCCGAGTATAATTATGGCAATTGGCTTTTCAACAAAGAAAAAAAAAGAATGGAAAGATAAGTCGATCTCATTTAGCTCAAAGGATTTGAAAGGAATCCAACATCCCTATGACGATGTTATAGTAACCACGATCGTGGTATTTAATTATGTGATCAAAAAGATCTTGTTTGATAATAGCAGTTTGATCGACGTCATGTATTACATCACCACAAAAAAAAATAGGTTTTAAGGAAGATCAGTTGTAACCAATTACCACAACCTTGTTGGGATTTGGGAACGAACAAGTACCAACGAAATGGACTATTAAACTACCCATCTCTTTTTGAACCAAATTGAAGACATCACTTCGATCATAGAATTCATAATAATAAACATTCGATTTGCCTATAATATGATATCAGACTGACCTAACCAATCTATTATGTGGCTCATAGGCTTAACTCTCTATCTAAAGGTAAAAATTTTAACACTTCAAAAGGTTGAAAAAGTGAGGAAAGATTAATCCACGATGCAATAATGTTATGTCACGATAATGAAGATGAGGACTGTGAAGCAAATTGACAGCCTGACTGAGACCAAAAATGTTAAAGAAGAAAGACAAGCAATAAGAGCCAAATAAAAGAAAAAAAAATAGAAGTAAGAACCTACAGCATACGATTGACCTAATAGAAGCACGTTATTAAGCCACTTTAAGCTCTTAAGCTCTAATAACTCTAATATAAGATATATCTTTTGTTTCATTTTTTAAACTTTTGAAATGATTTTGAAGGTGATCAAGCTCTTAAGTAGGCGAAAACACTTACATGTCATTTGGACTGAGCTAACATGCTGGCCAAGACAAAAATTGAAATGAGAAATATATTATTTAGCATATGTTCTGATTACTTATCAATAATATATTGATTGTCATGTTGGGATCTATCTTCATAGAAAATGGTCTTGACCTAACTGAACAGAAAAAAATAATTGACCAAAGATCTAACCTAGATGAAAACTGACTTGAGCTAGGAGAGGACCTTGTGACTATTTCATTTTGAGAAAATATTCCAAGAAAATACATGCAAATTGAAACTAAACTTGAACATAAAAAATAATTAATTTAGCTCTTGAGAAATAACACTGAATTATTTGCATGAAAATCGTCTGACATGTCTAGGATTGATACCAAGATGATAGTCCATAGACTACACACTAGCCTAAGCATGAAACCAATCTGAAAAGATTGAAGGCTATCAAGAAAGAGGTCGATAGATTATTATAAGTTGGCTTTATTAGGCACGTTTATTACCCTGAATGGATAGTTAATATGGTCATGGTTAAAAAGCACAGCAAAAAATAAATGATGTATGTTGACTTTATCAACCTTAATAAAGCATGCCCAAAATATAGTTTTTCTTTCCCTAGCATAGATTAGCTAGTGCAATTTTTATTTTCCTAGCATAAATTAGCTAGTGGATGACAGTACCGAGTATGGCCTTTTCAGTTTTATGGACGCCTACTTTGGTTATAACCAAATCAAGATGTTGAAAAAAGATGAGAAAAAAATAACTTTCATCATTAAAAAGGGCCTTTATTGCTATAAGGTGAAGCTTTTTGACTTGAAAAAAGCAGAGGTGACCTATCAAAAGTTAGTCAACAAGATCTTTAAAAATTAAATTAGCTGCAACATGAAAATGTATATGGATGACATGATAGTCAAAAGCAAGAGCTTCATCGAGCACTTGAAAGGCCTCGGGAAAACCCTTAACACTTTGAAAAAAGACAACATAAGACTTAACCTGAGTAAGTGTGCTTTTGGAGTCACGTCGAGTAAACTCTTTGGTTATATGATCAACAAAAGAGGGATAAATGTGAACCTAGTAAAGGTCCAAGCAATCTTAGATATAAAAACACTGATTTTAGTAAAAGACATTCAGAGGATAATTGAAAGAATAGTTGTCCTAAGTAGGTTTATATCTAGATCGATAGAATAATATCTACCATTTTTAAAATTTTTAAAAATATTTTTGATTTTAGGTAAACTCCTCAATGTCAAAAAGTATTTGATGCGCTTAAAGAGTTTTTATATTCTCCACCCATCCTCTCTAAGCTAAAGTTTGATGAAACCTTGTATTTATATCTGACAACCATAGACCAGGCCATTAGCTCAGCCTTAGTCTATGAAGAAGAAGAAAGGTAAAGACCAACCTATTTTATGAGTAAGGTATTGATGGGGTCAGAGATAAATTACAGTAAAATAGAAAAATTAGCCTATAAAATTATCACGTCGACCAAAAAACCTAGGTCATATTTCCAATCCCACACAGTACACATGTTAACCAATCAACTGCTAAGGCCAGTCTTGTAAAAGCCAAAATTGTCTAAAAGATTAATTAAGTAGGTAATAGAGCCCAACGAATTTAACCTGTACTACTTCTTGGGTCAACCTTAAAATCCCAAGTATTGGCAAACTTAGTTGTATAACTTACCTCGATCTATTATGATAAATAGCCCAAAGAGAATAAGAAAGCTACAGAAAAAAAAAAGCTAGAAACTTTTTATTAATGGATCAGCCACAAGCAAGAACGACAAAGTCAACCATATTTTGATCAGCTTTGAAAGGTTTCACCTTTATAGCCAGCTTCTAAAAGGTTTAGGTAAAGAAAATACTGAGGTTCAAAAATTCAATGGCAAATGCCCTATCTAAATCAACCTTAGAAATAATGACTTAGAATTCAAACCAAGTCCTAGTAAAAGAATTGGCACAAAAAACTTTTTAAAAAAAGCTTATAAGACAAATTGAAGAAAAAAAATTGGATAACCCTAATTAGGGTATATTTAACTATGAAAGAGCTATCCAAAGATAGAGTTTGAGCAAAAGTATTGATAAGAAAGGCTCATTAGTGCACGATAATCAATGAAAAGTTATACAAAAGATCTTTTAACTTGTTTTATTTGAGATGTACGGATGATGAAAAAGCAAATTACATCCTGAAAAAAATTCCTGAAAGAATATATGGGAAACACCTTAGACCTTGGCCACTTACCTATAAAGTGCTTAAGCAAGGTTATTACTGGCCTACTATTAGAAGGGATACGATCGACCTGGTAA
Source organism: Durio zibethinus (assembly GCF_047325235.1). Lineage (NCBI taxonomy): Eukaryota > Viridiplantae > Streptophyta > Magnoliopsida > Malvales > Malvaceae > Durio > Durio zibethinus. The sequence goes on along the minus strand of NC_143179.1, from coordinate 21,143,182 downwards.
AAAATATGACAAATGCCAAAAGTTTACCCATATGTAATATCTTTCTCAACTGAGCTCACTCCTATTGTTAACTCGTGGCATTTCATACAATAAAAAATAGATGTTCATGGGCTATTTATCCCGGCCACAGGCAAGAGGAGATTTATAATGGTAGTGGTAGACTACTTCACGAAATAGTTAAAAATCAAGGCTCTAGCCACAATGATAGAGACCCAAGTTGAGAAATTTATGTAAAAAAATTTAATTTGCAAGTTCAACCTATCTCAGCCCATAATAATGAATAATAGTAAACAATTCAAAATTTTAAAGTTAAAAAAATGGTGTTTAAATCATCACATCGACCTAAGATTTACGTCGATCGCTCACTTTTAATCTAACCGACAAGTCGATATTGCAAACAAGACAATATTAAAGGCCCTGAAGAAAAAACTAAAAGAGGCAAAGAAAAAGTGAGCCAATGAACTCCCCGAAGTACTATAAGCTTTAAGAAAAATCATTAAAGTACCTATAAGAAAACCTCAATCCACTTAGCATTTGGAACAGAAGTCACGTTGCTTGTCGAGATTGATCTTCTGAGTTTAAAAATCGAGTTAGTGTTAAAAGAAAAAAATGAAAAAGCCCTAAGGGTAGACTTAAATCTAATTGAAGAATAAAAAGACTTGACTCTAACATGATTAGTAACTTAGCAACAGAAGGTATCTAGCTATTATAACAAAAAGGTCCAATGTAAAAACATCAAAAGAGGCAACTTAGTACTTTGAAATATTAAAGCCTCATGAGTTGATGATTAAGGTGGCAAGTTAGCTCTAACCTAGGAAAGATCATATGTGGTTAAGAAAGTCATCTATGACATTACTTATAAACTACAGGACATGAATGGTAATATCATTCCAAAAACATGAAACACAAATAACTTGAAGGTTTATTATCAAGAGCTTGGACTAACCGAGCTCATACTTGCAATCCAAAAATGAATGAAGTCATAATGATTATGTTCACTTGGCAGTGCCTATGTATATATCCAACTAAAATAGTTAAGATATGTTGATCTTTTAATCTCTGAGCTCAGGCCTTAATCGACCCAGTACAATCCAACTTGAGACTTGTGTTAAAATGGTTCCAAGTTAATTTGAGATATTATTGAACACTTAGATAAATTTTTAGCTCACTTGAATAGAGCTAAAACTTAGGATTATTTTGAATCAAATCAACTATTGAGTAATCTGAGCTAAGTCCACATAACTTAAGTCACAAGGTCATTATTAATAGTTAACCGAGCTTAAACTTAAATTAAAAAGAAAAAATAAAACCAAACTAAAACTTAAACTAAACAATTTTACTTTCTATCAATGTTAGCAGATCAGTACAAAAATTATCATTTGACAAAAGTTTTGCAAAGAGATTTTTTTTCGAGGTCACAACAAAAATTGACCTCACACATCAACAAAAAAATTCATAAAAGTTTACAAAAGTTAACAAAAGAAAAAAGAAAAGAAAAGCTAAGCATTGACAACATTTTGTAGCATCAACAGTGGCACTGATATCCTCAGCAGTAGCAATAGCAACACATATTGTCCTTTTTCATCTACATTTCTTAAGCTTTGACTCCCAGACCAGCCTTGAGCTCGACGTCTAGTGCATCATCATCCTCTTCATCTTTCTCTTTTTCATCAGACTAATTTGGAAAAGGTTTTGATATGATATTATTTAGGTCAATATCAGAGATATCTAGGTTGAGGTCAGTAAATTTATACTGCACATCATCTTTCTCTAACTAAAAGGCACCGATCATGTTTTCTCTAGAAAACTCTATATGGAGCTTAAAGAATTCATCAAAGGCTTTGAACTCCTCAATGGCTTTTTTTTTCAACTCTTCTTTCTTTTTCTCGCCAGCCTTTAGTTCAGACCTCAACCTAGCTATATTAGCTTGAGTATTTCTAAGTTTTAGCTCAGCTTGTTCCTTCATTAACTCTCTGAGGCCTTTTTGATGTGGACATTTTTTAGCTTGGCCATCAACTCGATAATCTTTTTTTTTGCTTGGCCTCTTTCTTGTGAGATGAATTAAGGTTAGACCTCACACTACCCAAAACGTTTGAGTTTTTTTTATGTTCTTCACTCAGAATAGTCATATCCTTATGAGCTTTGAGCAGGTAAGCCATAGTCAGATATGCGTGATGGAGGGTTTAGGTGGTGTTATCCACGGGTGCAAGGTAAAGTTGTTGAATGACTGTATAAGATGAACTCAGACTTAGTAAAAAAATAGAATAATGATAAATTAAGCTGAAGTTAAACAACACTTACTGCTAGGAGAAACTACGACTTTGTAGAACTTCTTGGCCTTGTCGAAACTCTGGAAGGGGTTTTCATTTGGGGTGTACTCTAGCATTGTGCAAACCTTCTTCAAGCTAGGCCTTAATACCTTAGACTCTAAATTCTCTAGGGTCAAAGAGAAGACCTCGATCTTTGGCTTCTTTGCAAGTGGTAAAACTGCTAAGGAGAGTTTTTGATGAGCTGCGATCTTGTATATTTTGTTAATAAGAGAGTGCAAAGCTTCAATTGCTTACCCATTATAGGGTTGATAACCTTATTTTCATCGTAAAATGGGGTTTTGAGCTGGATCTTTTTACTCAAGGCCTTCTTGGGCCTGGGCTCATATTGAAAAATGGAAAAATTGAAGTTTTGAAAAAAAAATATCTCTGTAAAATTAAGTTAAAAGTTAGATAAAAAGTCAAATGAAAGAAAAATCCTATAAGGTTACCTTATACCTATCCCAATACTTCATTTCATTTATTACTTCGAAAGAGGTCAACTCATGGACATCTATAATGGGCCTTCCCTTACAGTGTACTCTATTATTTTATGTTGATCTGATAGGTCTACGATGAAGAAGCAATAAGTACATTTACAAATTGGCCAAGCTCATTTATTGCTTTCCAAGACTCGACCTCGACCTTGGTTTTAGTCTTCGTCTTATCACATTTATTTGGTTTTTATTTTTGAAGGCAGAGGAAAAGCAGCTTTAGTTTTTTTAAGAAGCTCAGGCAATTGACAAATAGTTTCTTATTAAATCGAGCTATAACGTAATACCACCCTCTATCATTAGGATTTTTTTTAATAAAAAAACTTTTTGAATAAAAAAAATTAAGACGAATATCTAAGTGTTGACAAATAATGATAAAACCTATTATGTACCGTATAGAGTCAAATGTGAGCTAAGTGATAGTTAAATTATCATAATTAAAAATTAAAACGAATAAAAAATAAAGCGAAAACCTCTTACCGACCACAAACGAAGCCTAATATACCTAAAATCGATGTAGCTTTAGTTTATCGATGACCAGATCTAAGGAGTTCGGTAATAATATGCTATATCCCTCTTTGGAAAAATTTAAATTCATTACTAGAGTACGGACATAATGATCTAAACATATATTAAGGCAGTTATCGAGATTGGCCCTACCTTTCAATTCCGTCATTACGTCATTGGTAATTATAATGAGGTCACGGGGAGTATATATAGGAAACTCAACCAACTTATCTTACCCTAAGGAATTCTTCTCCTTGTCACCATCTTTTCCATTAAAGGCACATTCTTTCTTCTACTCATCCTCGAAACATTTTTCGTCATCAGAGTCTTCATCGTCAAAAAACTCAGACTCCTAAATAAAAGTAGGATTTTAAAATGGAGCAGTGGCTGAGAGCATCACAACTTCAGAGGAAGAAAGGGAAAGAAGAGACCTCTTAAAGGAAAAGGTGATGTCAACAAGGGTTGATCAAGGAGGAATAGAAGAAATGACAAGGGCATTTATGGGTGAGAGAGCAAAAAAAGATGAAAATTAATTAAATTGGATCCCATAAGGGGGAACAATCGAAGATGAGAAAAAATCAATCGTAGAAGATAGACTAGTCTAAAAGATAAAGAAATGAGGTGGATTTTTCATATTAAAATTTATTTGAGCATATAGCTCCTCCGTACTCAAGACCCACTATTTTTTTACCCAAGCATTCTCATCATTCTGTCGCTGTCTTTCCTTAGATATGGAGTTGAGCCAATAAGTGCTCTTGTGATAGTCTTGATCTTCGATAATTGATGGGATTAGGTCATCGTCATATTGTCATGGCTGACCCCCCTAGGCTTTACCCTAAAACTACCAACCTCTTCAGAACTTAAACTAAAAAAGATGATGAAGAAAAAACGTACTGAAAAAAGTGAAAAGTGCATATGAAAATAAAAGAACAATAAGGTCAAAAAGAAGAAAAGCTTATGAGGTCAGAAAATCTAGATCAAATGGAGAGAAAAAATAGAAATACAAAAAATGAAAGCCTCAAAGCCTTTTATATAGCCGTGCTTCATACCAGACAAGTGGCTCAAATTGTACCACATGTCGAGAGTCATTGGAAGACGTGTTTTCACATTTCCTACTCTAAATTTTACCACCTAAACTATCTCTCTCCTCATTTAATACAACTTTAACTGCCAGACCTGATTAGATCATTTAGATCGGATGGCTCATTGGATAGAACCAACCAAGTGAACTGAGGGTCAATTCATCATCAGAATTTAAAATAAGGACTCAAATCTAAAATTATGGAAAAATGTTTAACTCCTTTATCAACTAGATGAGCTCACATCCTAATATCAGATCATACTAGACAAATGACACCTTGACAACTTTCAAATTAGTCGTGCATTCAACCCAAAGCACACACGCAAGATTGGACTCTCGGTAGAATGGCTCATACCACCTCACCTTGAACTGTAAGAAAATGCCAATTCTCTTAATGCAGATCTCTGTGTTAACCTCAACCATAAGAGATCATATATCTCTTCCCTTACTTTTTTTTAAGTTGTCCAACCTATGTAAAATGAATTAATGGCATGCCCAACAGTCTAATATCCAAACTGCATGGTAGGGGAACAAAATATTGGGGACATTTAGTGGTCTGAAGGGCATAATGGCATTTTTCTTCATTAAGGGCCTTTGGTAGACAGCCAGGGGATTTTAGACATTTGTGCAGACCTAACATAATGCACTTAGTACCACATCAATTGAACTACGTCATTATTGTCCCCCATTGACCCATTATATCTCATCTATAAATATGGGCATCCAAACAATATTATGGCAGGTTCTTTTATCTCTTTCTTACCTTTTGATTTTTGATTTGTGCGTCGAAGTGCAAATGCAAAGAACACTTTCTACCTTTACGTCTGACAGTTCTCTTCCTTTTTTTTTTTTCAAGAATATCCTCACATTGAAACTCAATACAGACATTTTTCAATAACAAACAAAAGATTTCAACTTGTGACAACCAAGAAGATAGAGAAAAGGGAAAGTAAATAAATAAAAAAGGAAGGCTTTAGCCTACATTAAGAAGTTGATACCGGTCCAAAAGCCAAGGAAGAGATGCCTGGTGAATGCCAAAAAGCAATTGAAGACCGTTTGTTTATAGTCGTTTTCCGTAGAGTTTGCTTTGAAGAATGCTAGTGTTGCTTACCCACCTTTCTTTTTTTTTTTTCAATATGCTTTTAAGCTTGAGCCCTACCTTTTGATGCGGGGCTTGGGATGCTTCCTATGTCTTTCAAAAGGCTGAAAGCCACGAGGAATGAGGAATTGTTTTTGTTTGATTTGATTCAATTTTTTTGCATTTGGGCCATAGAAAAGTATTAAAAAGGGTGAATGGTGCATGATTGGATTTACCTGGAATGTTGGGTTTCCTTTTAATGAGTGGGAAGTTTCCTTTTCACTGGTCTGTTAGGTAGAAACAGCAGCACTAAGATTGGATTGCCATATGTAATCCCCAAAATATGTTTAAGGAATCAAAGTGGACCTTTGTACTGATAATGTTGTAGCTGATCAACTAATTCTAAATGATGTCAAAATGCTTGATTAGTTAGTGTAAAAATACCAGCTAAATGTGAACAGAGAAAGGTGCCTAAGATTTTCAAGTAACTTCACCGCTGAAGTAGATAAATGGGGTAAACGTGAGGTGAAATGTAGACTTTCTTATAATCTGGTTGAATTCAAACAGTTTTTGTATCTTCCAAGGTGGTCCAGTTAACTGATGTTTGTCTTGAAGGGATTCTTCATCAATTAGTTGTGTTTTTTTTAACTATACTTTTTTTAATATTTAAAACAATTGAATTTAACATAAAAGTTCTTTTAAAAATGCAATTTAAAAAGTACTTATGTGTTTATATAGTATAATTTAGTGTATGAATATGATCCCTTTGATTTTTTTTCTGGTTATGTCACTGTTCGTCACCGAAAATTCCAATAATATGGTTAAAGTTGTTAAAAACCAATTTTACAATAACAAAAACATATTTTTCATATATATATACATATATATATATATATTTATATATAAAAGAAATCGTTACAAAAACATTCTTTTAAATGACGCCCCAAATTAAATGACGCCAGAGCATTGCTTGAACCTATTTGGCTGTATCATGTTTATGAAACTGAAAGGTTTTATTCAGAGATGGAAGAATCGATGAGATCTTTTGTCAAATACTATATTCCTTGAATTTGTTAAACGCATCTGTTTTAACCATGCATAAACAGTAGATGGCTTTAGTTAGTTAAGAGTTAAGGAAACTCAAAATTTCTAGGCACATGAAAATTAAATGAAGTCAAGTCATTTTCATGAAATTTTATAGCCATTCTGTCGAAGCAGATGAAATTTGAGAGAAATGGTATAAAGGTCCTTATCGTTGACCCCAATGTCACAATCGTTATATGAGCTAAGTGCAGGACTTGGTCAATCTCTTTTTCAAAATGATAAGGAACTCCTAGGCATTGGATTACATCAATCAACTTAAGTTTTTCCAAAGGTTCATGAACCTGATCAGCCATTTGCATCGTCTTCAATTCATTCTTCGGCTTCTGATGTTCTTCCTCATTATCATGATCATCCTCGTAAAGTAATATGTCCAAAGAATAATTAACTATTGCAAATTTGTAATTACCATAATGTTTGAGGCATATAAGAGAAAATGGTCATCCCAGGTGCTGGGATGAAAACCTGCGAACGACACTGGATTTCATGCAGTTCAGCCTTTAGGATTGGAGCAGGAGTTGCTGCTGAAACTTCAACGGACGTTTTAAAGAACTGTTTTAAAAGAGGAAAGTGATTTCAGGCAGATCCTCTTATTTCTCCAATCATGTTTGATTACCACGTTTTGACAGAAAGAAAAGGAGGAAATTAAAAGAAGAAAAGATGTGAGACTCAGTTCTTGCATTGAACAAACGACCATCCAAATTCCCAACTTGCAAAATCACTTTGTTTAATGCCAGTTAGGCAGGATAATTTGAAATACATATAAAAATAATATAAATAAAAAATATAAAAATAACATAATTTAAAATTTTAAAAAAATTATAAATACATTTAATAAAATAAAAAAATTATATTATATACTTTTTATCAAAATATAAAATATAACATAAATATAACATTTTACATAATAAAATAACACAAATTATCAAATCTTACACTACTTGCAGCCTACAGGCACATTACGATGTTATCCCCATAAATCCTGGCTCCGTTCGACCCTGCATTCCATAGGCTCAGATAATTTAGTTCTACAGGCCATCTAGGCCTGTGTCTCTTTAACAGTTTCGCCATCAGGGTCCAGTTTTAAACTAGCCAATGCCGATCCATAAAGCTTGATTGTTTGCAGCAGACTTGTAGACGTACCGTGAATTAGACATGATAATTGAGAAGATTTAGTCGGTTCAGATTTAGATCTAATTTGCTGTTAGACGATCCAATTTAAAATTTTTTATACAAAAAAGATGTACTTTAAGGATTTAAAAAGAAGTTAAAGTACTGTTATTTAAAATTTAAATTTATTAAATATTATTTTTTTAAAATAATTTATAAATCAATTGAAGATCGGATTGAATACAACTCAAACTTAAGAGTGCCTTAGCTTTTCAAATTAAATTACAAATTTACTTACAGCATGAAACATTTAAAGCAGAGTAAGAAAAGAAATTGAAAAAATCAAAGTAAATTTATCTGATTTGGATAATTTTTTTAATTTGATTCGAATTAAATTTAAATATTAAATTTATATATATTAAATTTATATCAAATTTAAAATCAAAAAATGAAAATTTAAAAAAACAGATGGAACAAATATATAATTTTAATAATTTTATATATTTTTAAAATTTTTATAAAATAAAAATAATTATTTTATATTTAAATTTATCTAAATATATTAAAAATTATATTAAAATAATATATATAAATCAATAAATTAAATTTTAAAAATCAAGTAATCAAACCAAATCATTAAAATTTAATTCAAATTACATAAATTCAATTTAAATTTAGATCAAATTTTTAAAATTTATGTTTTTATATATTATTTTAAAAAATAACCAAATCCAATCCGAAAACTTATTTTCCCGATCAAGCATAACACAAAAAAACCCATGGAGTAAGGTCTGGATTAGATCATAATTTCAATCAAATCAACGGTCTAGAACACGCTAGTACCAAGAACGGTCACACCCCATAGTCATACTTAAAATTTTGGCATTTTCCAGCCACCACTTAAAAAAAGAGAGACAAAAAAAAAAACCATCATCCTTCGATTCTGTTTCACCATTCTTTTTCTCTCCCAATTTCGCAGATCTTTCGCAGCCTTTTTTGCACACATGAGTAAGGGACCGGGACTCTTCGTCGATATCGGCAAGAAAGCCAAAGGTAATTAAATCCTCCATCTCATTCGTTGTCCACCTTACGATCTTTAGACCAACAGCGAAATTTCTCCTTTGCGTTTAATAATCGAATATTCATCCTTCTTTTTACTTATGTATTTTCATTTCTTTCTTTTTTGAATGGTTAGATCTCTTGACCAAAGATTATACGTTGGATCAGAAGTTCACTGTTTCCACCTACACTGGCGCTGGAGTGGTGTGTCAATTTTACGCCTTGAATTTTAGATATGTTTATATAATAGCTAGGGCTTGATAGATTATTCTATAAAATTGAATGAAATGTCAATTTGGTTGCTTAGATTTTTTATCAACTGATTTTGCATTCCCTGCAATAAAGTGTTTAGATTAATGCAAATACAGAATTTGTGGCTTTGGCTTATATATATATATATATATATATATATATATGTCTATTCATGTTTAAATTGCTTCAAATAGCCAAAGAAAAGCTGAAAATTTAGAGGCATTTGGGAAATCAAGTTACTTGTTCCTTTTATTTTTCCATTCAAAAGAATGGGGAAAAGAATCTGTCTCAGGATTTCCCTGTATTTCTCATGAATCAGCTTTATCTTTGGACTCAAAGATTGTGATAGTAATAGTTACTTGGAGTTTATGTACATTTTTTCATTGTTCCCAAGGTATTATTGGGTGAAGCTGTGTGTAACTCCAGATGAGACTTGTTTTCATTATAAATGGATGTTTTTGGTTGACCAAAAGTTTTTGTCGGAAAGGAGTTTAGATGCAGTTTAATCTCGTTCTATGCTTCCTCCTTCTCAAGGCTTTTTAATTGTTGAAGGGGGCTGGTTTTAACTTTGATGTGTCTGCCAAAATGAATGAACCTTCATGTACTCTATGTTAAGCTAGATCCTCATGTTTGAGGAAACGATTACATGAGGACGAGATTCTCTTAAGCTAATACATTCCACAGGTCTTCATCAGTTCATTCTGCTAATTCCTTTTCATCTTCTTCAATTCAGGCCCTCACTTCAACTGTCCTTAAGAAAGGAGGACTTTCTACCGGGGATGTTGCTGCACTATACAAGTACAAGAACACTCAATTTGATGTCAAAGTTGATACTGACTCTAACGTGGGTTCTTAGTCCCATTCTTCGGAAATTATTAAGTCACAAGTAACCTAATCCAGTTGAGTGTCTTACATTTTTACATTGTTTGTGCAGATCTCAACGACACTTTCATTCACTGAGATTCTTCCATCCACTAAGACTATTGTGTCTTTCAAAGTGCCTGATTATAACTCTGGCAAGGTAAGAAGTTGCCTCTCCTAAGCAGAAATCTTTTTCGTGATGATGTTTTTGATGGTAAAATGTTTCTATCCGCTATTTATTTTGCAGTTGGAGATTCAATATTGCCATGACCATGCAACATTTACAACAACAATTGGTTTGAACCAGACACCAGGCGTTGATGTCACAGCAACAATTGGCACGCCCGCTATTGCTTTTGGTGCAGAAGCTGGTTATGATACCTCCTCTGGCAATTTTACAAAGTACACTGCTGGTATTAGTGTGACAAAACCAGATTCATGTGCTTCCATAGTTCTGTAAGCTTTTCTACAATACCATATTTACTCTGCTTGATCTTAAAAGTGAATAGAAAGCAAGAACTTTCTAATCTTTTGTTACTAATTTCTCTCTTTTTACTTTCAGGGGAGACAAGGGAGACAGCATAAAAGCATCGTATGTGCATTATCTGGACCAGCTGAAGAAGAGCGCCACTGTGGGCGAGATCAGCAGAAGGTTTTCCACAAATGAGAATACATTTACTGTTGGAGGGGCCTATGCTGTTGATCATCTCACACTGATTAAAGCAAAGCTCAACAATCATGGGAGGCTTGGAGCACTGCTGCAGCATGAAGTCGTACCAAAGTCATTTCTGACAATCTCTGGTGAACTTGACACCAAGGCCTTGGACAAGAGTCCCCGCTTTGGATTGGCTCTTGCGCTAAAACCCTAACTGGTTCTTAGCCATTCAATGATGCTTTGAGGATTTGATGCCTTTAAAATTTTTTTGTGGTGATTGAAAAGGGGTGTCAATAAGTAGTTCTACAGATGATTAATATTCATTTCTTGGTTCTCAATGACTCTGGATGGATGATTGATACTTTAGGCTTTCCATGATTCAATATGCAAGTTTCGAGCCGTTTTGACATTGGTACATTAAGCCTCGTTTTATTGAGGATTTCATTTTTATTGGTCAAAAGCTTTTTAACTGTCTTGATTTGCTTTTTCAGTTGCCTTCTTTTAAGTTTCTCCAATTCTGTTTTAAGTTTACCGGCTACTTCTTCAAGGCTAAAAAATGGTAGCTGTCAAAATCCAGGTCCGGCGTTGTGTACCGTGGTCGACTAGGCATCAATACCCCATGGACAAGGGCAGTGTCATCAATGAAGGCACTCCCTAGCCTTCGTTCTTTCCTACTCTCCCCATATAGCCTCTTGAGAGACGGTTTTATTCCTACATATCTTCTTTCATCCCTCCCAGTACAAGCTCAGAAATCGTTTCTTGCAACCCAGCGAGCATATAAATTTAGTTATATTTCTAAGGATTAAACGTAGATTGCAATGTTATCAAACCACTAAGTTATTTTGAGGACAAAAAGCAGAAGTTAGAAGAGACAAACTTCTGTTGTATAAATTCATAATAATTCATATTTCCTACGGCAAAAAGAAAACATAACAGTCCAACACCCAGCAAGAAAATAGCTTTGGTTGAATTTTTAAATCATACACTTCACCAATGCCCTAAAATTGGAAAAGCATAGGTTTCTCATAAACAAGAGAATGCATTTTTATCTGATTCTAATCATTCAAACTTGTAAGTACAAATCAACGCAATTAAATTTTCAGAATCAGTGTAAATGCTAAACTTCTTTTTTTTCTCTTTTTTGTCTAGAAAAATGTTTAGGAGGGAGGTTAGCCCATCTCCAAAGCCAAGGCACACCGCAATCCTAATTGGGATTTACGGATTCATTATATTTATTCATTACACTTTCACCTACGGATATAGGATTTTTCAAACTTTTCGGACTTTCAGATCAGGGATTCGAACCTGCGTGCCAATGGACCCAGCATTGGCCCCTTATCACTTCTGCCAATCCTCACTCGCGTAGCTGCTAGACCTCTTATACTCAGATTCACATCTTCAAGCAAAATGGATCACTTCGCTTCACAATATTATCAATTCAAAAATGCAACATAAACACTGAACAAAAACCACCATAAAAATAATTGCAACATGTAGCATTATCAAGTCTACAAAATCCCAGATTCCTCATCGTATTACCGATTGATAACAAAAGCAAAAAAAAAAAAACACATAAAAGTAAAGTTCAACAGTTGCAAATTATCATAACATGAAAAACAAAAGACAATCTTAATCGACACTCTGCATGATATCCTCAGCGGAAAACTTAGTACCCTTATCCTTATCAGCAGCAGCACGTCCCTTAGCCTTACGATCGAGCAACGACTTCCGATCCTTGTCAAGCCTCAGCTTGGTGATGACAACCTTGGATGGGTTGATACCAACGTTCACGGTCGAACCGTTCACTTTCTCACGCGTTATGCGCTCGATGTGGATCACCCATTTGCGACGGTAGACTTGAACCACTTTCCCTTCGCGTCCTTTGTAGGTCCCACGAACGACTTGGACCTCGTCGTCCTTGCGGACCGGCATGGAGCGGACGTTGTACTTGGACCTCAGATCGGATGAGAGTGGTGCGCTCATTAGCACGCGGCGGACGGAGGAAGGTGCCGAGAAATGGGCCTTGCGGTTCTTGCGGCGAGAAGAGGAGACTCGTGGGTTGTACTTCATTTTTGCTGCAGCGGGTGGGGTTTGATTCCTCTTCTACTCCGCGACGGCCAATGGAGAAAGTGGGGATTTAGGGTTTTGAAATAATATATAGTGGATAAGTGGGGGAACTAGGCTTAATGTAGGATGTATTGGGCTTTATGGGTCCAAAGTGTAAAATTTTCATTTTTGTGGGTTTTAAAAGAATATTGAGGCCCAACTTTGTTTTGGGTTTTTTTTTTCTTTTTACAAATTTGAAAACCGATTTATTTTATTTTATGTATTGGCATGAATTATATTATATTTTTATATACACTAATAATAATAAATTTCGTGTTAAACATTTTGTGGGTAGAAGAAAAAAAAGTTGGATGAAAGAGAAAATGACTTTTTTTCTAATAAATGAAACTAAAGAAAAAAAGATAAATCAATTTAAAATAAAGAAATTAAAAGGTAAATTTATATATTCTTTATTTTGTATAAATATTTGTATTTGATGTATTATTAATATATAAATGTTATATATTATTAATGTATTACACTCACAACTTGATACAATCCATATGATATCTAGTGATGGATACAAGATTTTCTTCTAAAATGTCAACTTATTATATATAAAAAGAAATTATGATGAATTTAATAATTTTATCAACAAAAAGAAAAAGTTCAAAAAAAATTATTATATTTTTTTAATATTTAAAAATGTCCATAAAAATCTTATATCCCTAATGGTAAATGTTTTTTTTAACTTTAAGATGTGTGTAAATGTTTTTTTTTTTAAATTATTTCATTCCTATTAGTTATAATATGCAAATTTAATATAATCAAAATATTTTTAAAATATAATAAATTTTTATTTGATTTTATCTTATACTTATCATATCGAATCACTAAATATCTCTTGATGTATAAAAATATAAAAAAAAAAAACCTTTTCTTGAACTATCAATTCTATTGAACTACTTGAATTATTACTAATGATCTTTTATAATTTATATTTATAAAAATTAAAATTTAAAATTGTGATTCTTTGATTATATTTATTTCAATCGAAAATCATTTTTTTAATAAAAAAATATTTTTATTAATTATTAATATTTATTTAAATAATTAATCTTTTTATTTAAAAAAAAAAAAATTTATGTTTTCTTTTAATTTATAACTTTTTATGTAGGACAATCGACTACTTCAAGAAAAAAGTTGACTTCTCTTTTTTTTTTTTTTTCAGAAAATGGCAAGAAGAAAGTCAATTGACTCATTTGGCAAGGCAGTTGATTCCACTATCGATCCAGTAGGTTCATAACAATAGAACAGTGTTTCCAAAAAAGCAAAAGAATCGACTGATATTGATTTCAATTTACGGTAGTTGATCGCCTAATCTGGACAATCAACTATTCCTTTGTGCTTTTAAGTTTTTAGACTTTGCTTAGTTTCTGTTTAAGCATAACAGTTGACTGGTTCATTATGACAGTCGACTTCCTCTATGACAACTTAAGAAAGTGGACTCCTTATTATATGATAATCGATTTTTTTTTTTTTGTTTGAGATTTTTTAATATACGATAATTATTTTAATTTTTAATTAATTTAAAATTAAGTTAGATCAAATTTAATAAAAAACTAAGATCTTTTAATATCTTTTTTTTTATTTATAAAATTTGAAATAAAAAATTTACTTAAAAAATTGATTGTTTTTTTTAACAATAAAAATATTTTTAAAATTTATTAAAAACTTAATATGATTTCATTTATAATTAAAATTTACTTAATTAAATTATTTTCATATTTTAAAAATATTTTCAACAGTTGTTTCTTATGAATAAAATCATTATTTTTTTTCTCTGCTTCAAGATCTCGTTAAACTTGAAATTTTCAAAATTTAAATTATTAAAACACTCACTTAATTTTTTTTTTTATATAAAAGAGATAATAATCTAAAAATAAAACAAATAATTATAGATCTAAAATACAAAACTCAGTCTTTGGTTCTAGTGCAGTATCTTACTTAAAAGGGTCAAACAATGATAGCACATCATTAGAGATAAGAATAAATCAGAATCCATACTTCATAGTTTTCACTGGTTAAAGGGTGCAATCTTGATATGTCCTGATCTGTGTCTCCTTGCTTCAACTATTGCTTCCTTTAAGACCTTCTCCTCGTGAAGAAATCAGTGGCTCATCCTAACCAGGCAGAGCCAGAGGTTGGTAAAGAGAAAGAGTCCATTTTTATAGGATTCCTTTTTTTTTTTTTTATCATGAATGTAATTTTATAAAGTACAGCTATTAATATTAGCTAGCAAAGTTATTTTTTTTCTCGTTATTTGCTAAATAATTTGACTTTAAAAGTGTAAACAAAAAAATAGATTATTTTTTAAATCAATTGATATATTAATAAAATTAATATTTAAAATTTATGAGTTTGAAAAAATTAATATATATATTATTTTCAACAAAATATGCAATAATGTAAAGGTTTAACAATAAATTAAAAACTTAAAAAAAAAAGTGAAAACACAAAAATAATGATGTGATATATATATAATAATATAAATAATACAAAATTTTAAAACTAAAATTTAATTATATATATGTATACTTTGAAAATTTATTAAATTCATTTATATAAAGAATTAAAGACACATTTTTAAATTATTATAAAAAATTAAAAAGATAAAATATATAACAATCTTTTAATTTTGAAATTAAAAAAATTTTATTATCGATATATAAAAAATAAACTATTATATATTTTAAAAAAATATCGTGCATTGAAAATTAATCATATTAATAAAAAAAATATAAATTTAAAATCAAAATTATAAATTCAAGTGATAACCAAAATTATCAATTGTGTCGAGCTTTAGTTGATGTATATAGAAAATCTTTAGCATTTTCAGCATTGCAATTAAATTATTATCAACATAAATAATAAAATTTTTTATAGATAGGATGTCATAATAGATAATAAAATAAAATATTGTATATGTTAATATTTAAAATTTAAAATTACTAAACATTAAATTTTAAAAAATAATTATATAAATTAATTAAAAAAGTTTCAATTTCATATAATGATTTTATTTAAACATATCCATTTTTCATCTCAAATATGGTTTTCATTGATCATCTCATGCAACACATGCTCCAACTTGCTCTCTCATGCAGGATTTCAAAATAGGATACTGTTAAATGCATCTCAATTTTTTCCCTTCACACAACAAATATTTTTTTTAAAAAATATTTATAAATAAAATTACTTAATTATCATATTTTTCACATAAATTTTTTAAAATGAATTTTAAAATTTATAAATAATATTTGTTTATGTACATAATATCAAACAAATATTATGTACATAAACAAATATTATTTATAATTTTAAAATAAAATTAAGTTTGATCTTAAGCTATTCAAATAATAAGTTAAATTCGAAACTTTTAATACTCAATATAAGTGGCATGATATTCATGGAGTTTTTAAATTGTTTGATATTATGTACATAAACAAATGAAATATAATATTAATTTATATGTCTTAAAATTATATTTGAAATTTTTTATTTTGAATTTAAACGATAACTCAAAGTCCTATAATGATAATAGAAATTGAAATATAATCAAATAACTCAATTGAATTGAAATCGAATAAAAAAATTTGTTCATCTCAAGCATTAAGTATTTTAATTAAACTGAGCTCAAGCATAACAAGTTTGGCTTAATTACAAATCTAACAGTGATAATTTTCACTAAACATTTTTTTATACATATCTTAATTAACAAACTTCATTTAATTACACTTATTATTATTACAAATTTTATTTAATTTGCACTTAAAGTAAAATTTTAAAATTTTAATTTATATTTAAAAAATTTTAATATAATAAAATATAAAAATTTTATTTTAAAAAATAATTCAATGATTTTTTTAACAAAACTTTATAGCTTTAATGTTTAATGTGTAAAGAAAGGTGATTATCAAAATAATAAAAAAAAATCTAATTATTACTTTTTTTATAAAAAAATTAATAGGAATCATTTATCCTTGCACCCGCGTCAGCAAAATTATAACGTGACGTAGATCTTCCTTTCAGGTTACCACAGACAACCCCACGCCCAAAATGCGCGTGAACCACACAACCAAACCAAACCGGGATGCAGTCGCTCTTGCCAAAAAATAAATGTTGGAATTACAGCTGGAATCAATTTTAATTATTAAAAAAAAAAAAACCCTAGCTAAAACTCCTTCCACGTCAGCTTTCCATCCATCTCTCTCTATATATAAATCAGGAAATCAAATCATTTTGCAAAATTAAAATGGTAGAACTCAAGGCGGTACGGCCGGCGATTTCTTGTTATTTTTCAGGCGTGGAGAGTGGTCCGTCTGTACCTTTTCGCACGGTTGGCTTCCTGAAGTGGCAGATGCCGGCGCTTTCGCCTTCTTTGGGGTTGAGTTGTGGCAACAATGCCAGGTTGAGCTTGGTTCAGGCGACGGAGGAATCGACAGTTTCGATTGCGAACGATCGTGCTTCTGTTATATCTGGTACGTAGTTTTGTTTTTTTTTTAATTTTTATTGGTGATCAAGTGTTTAGTTTTCTTTTTCTGGTCAAGAATTTGGTTCAGGTGTTATTTTTTTCCTTATAGCCTTATAGGTGGAAAAAAATTAAAAATAAAAGGAAGTCTTTGGGTACAGCCAAATGTGGCAACTTAAGCTGGCTTGGATTTGGTTTTAACTTTTCAAGTATTTTCGTATCTTTGGCCATTTCATTTGGAGTTTTTTTTTTTTTTTTAATTTTTTAAATTTTGGTAGGGAGGGGAAGGACTAATCAGGTTGACTTTTGAAGTTTTTTTCAGCTTAATTGGATTGTAGACTTGAAAGCATTAACATTTTTGACTCTGCTCTAACTGGTTCTAGTTCTACTCTATTAGACTGTGGCACCTACTCTAACTTATCTTGATGAGGGTCTTAGATTCTAGATACCCTCAATGAGGGGTTACCGGTGCTGAAATCTAAGACTAACCCCTCTCTAGAATATCTAGTATCTACTGTTGTACCTCTCATGGTCTTAAGAATGTCCTATGTGCAAGAATAAGAAGTTTAACGGATAAGTTGGGGATGAAGAAGTTAAGCCCCGGACTTTATTTTTGACATTTGGTTTGCCTAGCTTTTAGGTTGTGCCTGACAGCTATCACCAAATTTTTTGTCCTTGATGGGTGTTCTTTATGGAGTTCCAGCCTTGAAGTCATCAACTTTCCTTTCTGCGTATATCTTCAGTGAAACCTGGAGGTTGGCCTTGAAAGCATAACTGGTTTTGGCCCGGTAGAATTCCTAGACAAATTTTATGGAACGGTTGGGATCCAAAATCACGTATTTCAGATTGAGATTGAGGTCTAGATAACAACCACAACATGGCTTCATCTGAAACTATAACTATTTTTCAAAAAAAGAAAAGTAATTGATAAAAATAAATCCTTTGCTTATAGTGGCTTCTTGTTCTTTAACAATGACAGTGCTGATAATAAATCAACTGGATACATCTGAATCCCTAAACATCAGCCTTTCTAATTGGACTATTTATTTTGTAGTCTCTTTAGATGTTGATTTATTATGGTAGATGGCTTTCTCATTTTGTGGGACATTGTTCTATAATGTTGTATGAAACTTTGGCCATTCCGTGGAATTAATTTGTGGCAATGACGACTGTGCAAAGTCATGATTTCTTTAGTATATTGTTTCTTTCGAGCTGGATCTACTTAGAGTTCTGATATCAAACGTCTAACTAGGTGAAAATCTCCGCCAGATGGCTACTAATGGGAAGGCTACGAACATTTTATGGCACAAAAGTTCAGTTGGTAAACTTAATCGGCAAGAGTTACTTGAGCAAAAGGGTTGTGTCATATGGATTACGGGTCTCAGTGGCTCAGGTTTGTTAGAGCAAATTATGTGGATACTGAAGTTTATGCTAATCTTTTTATTGCCATTAACTTATTTCTTGTTTTCTATGTTCCATGAGTATATAGATGGCTTCTTGAGCTTATGATGTGCTTTAGTAGTCTTTTTTATGTGCTAAAAGAACAAAAAAAAGTTGCTACGTGCTGAACCATTGGCCTTTTGGTTGTGGAGGAACTTGTAAAATCAAAATCAAGAACTTAGGGCAACACAGCTGACCTTTCGGATATTACTGAGTGCCTTCCTTGTGACCATACAGGATTCTTTGTTCCTGTTCGTTGTTAGTTTCTCCTTGCTAAACTGAAGAATGTGTTCAAACATTATCCGTTTATCCCATTGTGTCGCACCCTCTCTCTCCCTTTCTCTCACTGTGGTCTATGAATATAGGAAAGAGCACTTTGGCATGTGCTCTGTGCCAAGCCTTGTATTCAAGGGGAAAGTTGACTTACATCCTTGATGGTGATAATATTCGGCATGGTCTAAACCGTGACCTTAGTTTTAAAGCAGAAGATCGTGCAGAAAACATACGAAGGATTGGTAAATGCTGTTTGGTACCTCATCATAGTCCTCTTCTTCTTTATCCTTTCATTCTCTTCTTCTGATGGTTTCATCTTTCAACTTGTTATGATTCATACAGGAGAGGTAGCAAAGCTCTTTGCTGATGCTGGCATCATTTGCATTGCCAGCGTGATATCTCCCTACAGAAGAGACAGGGATGCATGTCGTGAACTGTTGCCAGAAGGAGATTTCATTGAGGTATGTGCTACCTTTCAGAAACATGAAATCTGAGGGCTTTGATCTTATTTGTGATTTCTACTAAGAGGAAAGGGCTTCTGCATCAGACAAAGGTTCTTTATTATTGCTCTTAGAGAAAATTAACTGGGCAATACTTTGGACAGGTGTTCATGGATGTGCCACTCCAAATATGTGAGGCGAGGGACCCAAAGGGCCTGTACAAGCTTGCAAGAGCTGGAAAAATTAAAGGTGTCTGTTCTCCCAGATTCTGTATCTGCAGTTTGGTTTAAGCTCACATTTTTAGAGTAGCTTATGTAGTATTCTTTTCTGTAGGTTTTACAGGCATCGATGACCCATATGAACCACCTTTGAATTGTGAGGTATGTATATCATTGGGGTAACATTTTTGTTTGGCATAGGCTTGTACTTGTTTAAAACTGGAACGCACCTAAATATAGTTTATGTTCCAAAAATGAAATTCAGCTGACACAAATCTTTAAATGGTTTTAAGCATGGAGAGGCTTAGTTGGTAGTGTGCTTGTGGATGGCTATGGCTGTATGAGATGATAGATATCCTGTCATGGTTCAGTGTCTGATATTGGCTGCCACATTTCTAGTCATCTCAGTCTGAACATGACAAAGCCATACTTAAGACTAAATTGCATGACTGTGGAATCCCTACATATTCAAAATGGCAAGGCATTCCACTTCTTTTAGTTTTCTATAGATCTCATGTCCCAACATTTAAACTGAAGCATCAACTCCTCCTTTTTTTTTCAGTTGGTGTTACCACAAAAGGGAAACGACTGTGCTTCCCCATGTGAAATGGCCGAAACTGTGATATCTTACCTGGAGGAGAAGGGGTACCTGCTGGCCTAAGAAGCCCTGCAATTCCTGGTCACCATAATCACCTGTGATATGGTGAGAGCAAATCAATGAAAATTGATTTTCTAAATTAAGGAAATCTCTCGTTTCCTGCACTCGGAAATTTCTTGTTTCCTATTTCTATATCCTGTTTCTGGCATCAGGGAAACTTCTTGTTTCCTGTATCTGTAGTTTTTGTCCTGTGTTAGATAATTAATCGCTTGATTAATTAGTGTCAGTTTCCTTTACTAGGCTTTCCTAAAGTCAAGTTAGGTGTTATTGGCTTTGGTTACTTCGGGAGCAAAAAATAAAGATGGACTGAAGGTGGTAAGTTATTGGTGTATGAGTTTGTATCATATAGCATAGTAATGATTGCTTATGAATAAAAGGCTATCTCTGGTTTTCGCTGAAAGATACCCTTAAATATGTACATTTCTTCCCTGCTCTTTCTAGTAAGTACAGATTTCGCATTTAGCCCAATGATTCCTAATCAAGCAAATGTCAAAATACTAGCACAGAGAATTAGGGACAATTTGCAGCTAGATCAACCCTGGATATCCTGTAACCGCCCTCAAATCTGTTTAAAGGTGCAATTATTTGTATTTATTTTATCTCTAATTTTTATAAAATATAAAAATTATGGTATTATAATTTATTTTGAAATATTAAATATAAAATATATTTTTTTAATTTTTATTAAATTTTTATTTGATTTATATTAAAATTTTGAATTATATCATTTTCAGTCGTAGCTTATTTAAAGTTATCAGATTTATTCGAAGAGAACATTTAAAGAAAAAGGAAAAATCAAGGTGCAGGTCAAGCTTCTGATTATTCCTGGCTATTGAGTTTCGGAAGGAAATGTGCAAAACTTTTTGCGGGAAAGGGTTATAAGACATGAGTGCCATGATAAAGTAAAGAAGTAAAATATCTTGAGGATAAGAATCTGGAAAGATTCAATCATGTCGCAAAATATCTTGCTGAGGATAAGAATCTGGAAAGATTCAATCATGTCGGTTATGTCGGTTGACTCACCTATGAGATTCAAAGCACTAATAAAGAAAGTTCATCCAGCTCTGAAAATATCTGCTTTCTTGCCTTATCCCCAAGAAAACTTTGTTGAAACCAGTGTCATGTTTGTCAGAAAAACAGTCATTCTCTGACACAAGCAAATTGACTTGATGGATTGGTTTAACCCAAATGTGTGTAGTATAGTAGGTTTCTAGATTTGAAACCAAACAAACAAAAAATACTAAAAATAGGTCCATTTGCCTGGTATGTACTTTACATGTCCGGTACCCTTCAAAATTATCTCACCCTTCCTTTTTTTTTTATCTACTTGCACATAGAACTGGTAATTTCATTGCTTGGAAAATTCTCAAAGTACTGCAATAGTTTGACATTTAGCATGCACACTGCAGCTTGGAAATAAATACATGAATGGATGAATTTTGCTAAAACTTATTAAATTATTTGCCAAAATAAAATGAAACTCGAGTTGACGATTTTTATAATTACTCTTAAACAGCAAATTTATAATTCAAAAGTTAACTCTTACAATCACTTATTATATATATATATATATATATATATATGGACACCTTAAAATTTTAAGAATGAAAGGAGAAGGGAATGAATATCAAATGAAAGCAAGATCAAACTCTGGCCTTGTATGCCCATGAATGGACAAGAAGCAGACCACAAGGGCCATGGTCATGGAAACAGCAGCTGAACTCACAGCATCAAAAGTTGTAGAGAACCGCCTCTCTTGCAGACCCCAAAGCGTCCTAACAAGCAATCCCATGCCATCAATGATCATTGCCAGCACCAGAGCCATCTTCAAAAATAAAAGAAAAGAATATGAAGGAATGAGCTGAGAACTCTGAGATAATGCGAAGCAACCAGACCTAACTATATTGATCAGAATTCAGAAGCTCTCTTTCTCCTAGAAAAAGGTGTTCAAAAGAGACTCGAAAAGTGCGCATTGCAGCTGAAGAAAGATGGTGGTGGGTAAAGGGATTGAGTGATTGAGACTGCCGTCTTTTTTTTGGCTCTCATGATAAAATAAAGGCAGTTTCATCATTCATCATTATTGTTCCAAGATGACAACTTGTAGGTAAAGAGGAAAAGCCGCTGCTTCCACGAAGCTTCCCATTTTCACCTGATCCTATGGTTTTGCTATTTGTGATATTAACTCACAACAGGGCCTGGATTTTGGAACCAAATGGTTAACGGATTCAATAAAGCTCAATACAACCAAATTTGTTTGGTGTTAATGAAATGATGCATCCTCAGTTATTGAACTTGCTTCATCTTTATTTCTTTAGGTTTCCTATTTCTTTTGTTATGTAATCGCAAAAAATTAAAATTTGCTTTCAAGAAATTTTAATTAGATTCAGAAATAGATTACTAAAATAGAAGGATGATGAAAATACATGAACTTTTTTGTTTCCTCCAAAAACGTCAAGGCAGTTGAATTTGACAGCCCAAGAATTACAAGTATGTCATTTATACTTGGTTTGGATGAACCGTGGGAAGGGATTTTTAAGACATCATCACGTGACTGAACCATCAGTCATCCAAATGAAGCAATTATCTAATACAGTTGCAAAGTATGTAACATAACATCAATCCGACCTTTTTCTAGGATTGTTAACCAGATTGAGTTAGTTGAATAAATTGGGTGTGGGCGGCTTCCATTTTTTGCCCTGTTGGATGACATTTGCTCTTAGTCATCATTCTTGATTCATCAAGGGCTCCATTATTGTTTCCCTACCTTCTCTTACAAGCCAATTTCTTGGCTAGGTCTCGGATGATCATATCTTTCCTTTATTTGCTTGGTAATTCAGCATGAATAATGTAATCCTCTCAAAATCTTGTATGACAAGGGTGTCTTCATTATGACCTTCTTCAAAAGTCTACCCTTGTAATTAAAAGAGTTATTATTAATCATGTTAACATGATTGTTACTTCATTGATACTTCATGTAATTGTCAAATCATCCGATGTACCTCAACTATGAGGAGCTTAAATCATCCCATTTGAAAAATAGACTACTATAGAACATTTAAAATTACATGTAAAATACAAGAAATATGATATCAGTCGTAAACAAGAAAAAGGAGGTGGGAAATCACAAATTATCGATTCATTTGATAATTGATAATTCCCAATCACAAGTTATTTTTTTCCCATTCACTAAACTTTGGATCTAGAATCAACCGCCTGATGTGTTAGCAACAGAGACAAGGAAATAATAGGTTGAACAATACAGATTGATCTGTACATGGTAGATCATTCTCCAAGTGGCAGCAAGAGATGGCAATGAGTGAAAAATGTACTTACCTATGTCGTCAATTACTATCCCAGAAGAACTTTTGAATAATTTAACTCTCACTTTCATTTACCAGACAATCATCATCTGGGACATTACTGGTATGACATCCTTTACTACCACTAAGGTCCTCTCTAAGATGTCGCCCAAAAGCTGTTGTGCCTGCTTATGATTTTTATCAGTTAGAAAACAAAACAAGACAGCAGAAGTGTTCAAACAGCAAAAAATTAGACTCCCAGGAACTAAATTTGATGCCAACTTATGGAAAAATAACAGTTTTTCTTTATGGGATATATCAAATCATTATCTGAGATCAACAGGGAATCCAAAAGTTCAGATTTTTTAAGTTGATATCAATCCAATTATTGCAAAACTACCAAGACAAGCTAATGCTAAAAGAACAAAGATAGAAACATGGGAAAGCTTGGGAAGCCTAGCTAAATTCCCTCCAATGCCGGATTAAAAGAGAGAAAATCTCAACACTTCTCGGGTTTCTGTTTTTACTCTCCTTCATTAGCATCATCACCTGTATCTGGGGTTGAATGGGAAACAAGGTTGTTTCTCGTTGCTGTGGAGCTGTTGGAGAAGGAATCGTTGAAACCGTTACCGATGAAAGTGGAGGTGGTGGTGGCGACTATTGATTGAATGGCAGCCTTCCACTCTGCATCGCCGTCTTCTTCCCCACCGCTGCTGCTGCTGCTACTGGTTGGACTTGGACCTCAAATCGCTAAACCCACAATCATCGCCGCTGGCTTTTGCCATTCGTTGGTGGTGCCATAAGCCCTGTAGGGGAGTTACAGAATTGGGCTCTTTCGGCCTTCTTAGTGTATTTGACCGATTCTGGTTCTTATCATTGGCAAAATGGGCCAGAGGGGATGGGAGGAAAAAATAATTTTAAATTATAAAAAAGAAACATTTAAAATATAAATAAAATTTAGAAATATTAATATAAAACATGAAAAGGAACATAAAAACAAAGGCCCATTTTTTAAACGGGCGTCAACTTGGGCCGTCTTGCAAATTCAAATCGGAACCGGCAAACGCGGAACTCACCGTTTCAAACGGTCAAAGGTCAAAACCTCAATCCAATTCCATAAACCAATCGCTCTAATCAGATTCAATCCCCGGCAAAGCATAAACCCTACCGATCTCGCCAAACTCAATTTCAAATAAAATTCCTACAAAGCAAGGCTATTAAAAACCAGAAACCCTAAAATTGGATCGTCCTAGAAAAGCTCGCGAAGATGGGGAAGAAACAGCACAGCAAAGATCGAATGTTTATAACGAAAACGGAGTGGGCCACCTAGTGGGGCGGCGCTAAATCCAAAGAAAATCGCACCCGTTCAAACGCCTCCCTTCTATTGATGCGCGTATGCCTCACACTCCAGTCCCACATTTATTTAGATCTTTATTAAATTCATTCTTATTTACTTGCAACATTTTAATTTTCCTTTTTTTTTTTTTTATGGGTTTTCCTATTCGGTCTTACATTTGCGTCGTCTAAGTTGCCGGTATATACAAAGGATGGCAGTGTCTTCGATATAATGTTGCTATCTTTTTATTTTTATTTGTTACGGATTTTAAGCTTTGATTTTTTTAGTGTAATTTAGGGTTTGATTTTTATTGTTTTCTGTTGCATGAATATAATTCCTTATGTTAGGAAGTATGGGAAGAATCCGGTTACTGGGGCTCCATTGAAGCAAGAGGTTCTTTTCCCTCTTACTATCCTCAAGAATTCTGAAGGCTAGAGATATTTTATGAACAAATTGGTATTCTTAATAAGATGAACCAATATAGTACTTGACAAGTGTACGTATATTGCCACTGTCATGTTCTAGCCAAGCATCTTAAGATTTAGAAGTAAAGTTTGTAGAGTTTATATTGAAAAGGAATACTTGTTTATTATATAGATTACATTAATGCTTTCTAGATTCTTTTATAAGGTGCATGAGATTTTTGGAGGATGTATTTCTTTGATGTGATACAGCTGTGTAAACAAAGTTTTGGTTTTCTATCCTTTACTTGACTTATAACTTTTTCAACAAGGTCAAACTTGAGTCTGCTCTTCTTTTTTCAGCTATGGCATGCAAATTCTGGATGTTACACAGTTAACTTGGGTTTGGTTTGCAAAAACAAAACCTTGGATGGGCTGTTGTATTGTTGATGTTATCTTTAGCGTTATTCTCATTTTCTCTAAGAACAAGCCTATGAAGAATGCAAGATCTGCCAGCTTTTGGAGTTATTTCCTGTTCTTTTATTAGTTTAATTTGTTGATGTCCTGCAGGACTAGAGTACACTTTGCCTATGTTGAAATTTTGAGCTGAAAATCAAGAAGATGAAATTAGAGTCTGTGAAGGTTAATGTCTCTATTCAAACAGGGTATATTATCATTGTTTGAGTTTCTATCTCATTATGTGTACGGGTAGTCCTTTAGAGATGTTTCGGTGTTGATTTGTTGATTAGACATTGTGGTGGTAATGGCTTGTGGTAACTATCAGTCTATCATCAATAAATTGATATTGGTAAGTTTATGTGAGAGTTGGTATATTAATTATCTAGAAAAGTGGAAAAGGATAATTCCTGATGAAGATGATCGTGGATTTAGATTCTTAGTTATCATTTTAAATCCATGGGGGGTTTTTAGTATATAGAAAATGCCTCAAGATATCTCTAAACAATTTGAGCCTTGGTCAGTGTTAACATTGGATTGTTTATCAGGGGAAGAGCTGTTTTACTACTGGTGCTGCTTCACTATCCTTTACTTCTACCTCTTATGATCCTGTCACAAAAAAGGAATTTGAGTACGTTGAAGTTGAAAAAAATCTCAAAAAGAAAGGTTACATTCAGTTGTTTACAACACAAGGTGATTTGAACATTGAGCTACACTGTGATATAACTCCAAAGATATGTGCGAACTTCATTGCTCGTTGTGCACATGGTTATTACAATGGAGTGGTCTTCCATCGGTATGGTGACATTACTAGTTCAAATCCTATCTTCTGTTTTCATCACTGGGTTTAATAGTTTGACTCATGCTGATGAAGTTAATATTTACTGGTATGTAGGAATTTTATGATTCAAGGTTGTGATCCAAATGGGAAAGCCTTTTAAAGATGAACTGAACTCTAAGTTGCTTCACTCAGGAAGAGGTGTTGTTAGTATGGCAAGCAGTGCCCCTCACACAAATTGTTCCCCATTGTTCATCCTCTACAAATCTGCAAATCATTTAAACTTCAAACATATGGTTTTTGGTGGAGTTGTTGGTGGCTTGACCACACTATCAGCTATGGAGAAGGTTCCTTTTGATGACAATAACCATCCTCTTGTGAGTTTCGATGTTGAGTATTCTTTCCATAATTAGTGATTTGTCAAGTTTGCGTATTTTTTCCATGTTAGGATGTGCTTAATATCAGCGGCATGGTTGATTACTTCTTTAATACAAATGCGAGTTCCCCTTTTTTTTGTGATTTTATAAATTGTTAGGTATTTAATTTGATATTCTTACATTTTATTTTTGTTAAGTTGTGTATAGAGAAGAGATGATAGTGAGGTTAAAATCATTTTCTGTTTGCTATAAATCTTTGCATATCTATTTGTGTTGTGTTTGCTACTGCATCCCTTTTAATCATGTATGATATGCAATTGAAAAACTGTTTGTAAGGAAAAATCCTGATTGTGATGATTGCAATGCCTCTGGAATGTTCACCTTGTAGTATTTAAGCATCTATATTGTTAGAAAGGATTGGCTATTAGGATAATTTGTATTCCAAGCCTAATTTCTGAGTGTTTTCTTCTGTTGCTTGTGCAGGAGGAGATTAGAATAATTAGTGTCACAGTATTTGTAAATCTGTTCTTCGAACTTGATGAAGAGGAAGAGGAAGAGAAGAGCAAACACAAAAAGACTGGTGAGGATGAAGATAATGTTAGTTTTGGACACCCTGGTCATAAGAATTCTGGATTTTAGTTTTTTTTTTTTTTTTTCAATTTATATTTCTTCTTGCAAACTGATCATTTTGGGTTTTTTTCTTTGATTTCCAGGAAAAGGTTGGGTATTGTTATAGCAATCCTGGTACAGGAACAGCAGATTCTGGAGCCATAGGTGGTGGTGGTGTTAGAAAGTACTTAAAAGGCTAGGAATTCTCAAACTGATTCTGGTGCTGTTGATATCAGTCTAACAGCAATTTTTGTAACTAAGAAAAGAAATTCATGACAGGAGAATTTAAAGATATTTCTGCTTCATGATGTTCCTTAATGCAGTGCTATCCTTTTAAATGATACAAAATGTGCTTTGGAGCTTGGAAGCAAGGAATGCTCAAATTTGAATTTGCCATTCAATTCCACTTTGACAAAAACCACTTCAGCAAAAATATGGGCGTGAAAGATTCAATTACAGAATTCAGATTCTTTTTTTCTTCTTGGTAAGAATTTTGCCCTAGCTTGTAGGCATTTTTATAGACAGTGGATATGCTGGTAGAGGTAGTTTAAGTCAGCATAGGTGGTGAAAGGAAGAGGAATGAAAAACCAGCATTACTCCTTTCCATTTGTATTTGATGCTGTGTAAAAGTTGTATGAAATAAGATTAGAAAATTTTTCTGGTTCTTACAAGGTTCTTCCAACATAACATTCTCTTTCCTGTTATTCAATTATAAGAAACAGATTTTGTCCAAATGATTCTCTTTCTTTGAACTGTGATTCCCATGAAATTGCATGTTTTTGCCACTGTTCTCTGGTTTCTTTTCTATCCTTTAGCACTTGTTGCTTCCTGACCAGTTTCTTTCAAAATGCTGGTTTGGACCCAAGATTTGTTGCCTGTTTTTAATCATGTATGTGAAATGCTAGTATTCACTGCTCTAGCATTTGTTGGGATGTCCCTTGTGTATAGCCTGTTATAAACAGCACAGTTTGACTTGCATTCATAAAATTGCCCATGCAATTGGGTTACAAGCAATAGAGGCTCCTTCAATGCTTATTCTCACAAAACAGAAGTGGGTAGCTTTTGACACATGGCATACTTGCCACATGCAGGCGAAGCGCTTTTGACTGGATCTGTGTAGGTTCAGATGTCAGGTAAGCATGACTAACTTTTAGCATTTGTCCATGTATATGTGCATTTTTTTGGCCATTATGTACGTGTATGTTAGTATTTGCATATATAGGAGTTTTCCTTGAGAACATGATTGAATTTTCCGTACTGCTGCAATTTTCATATTACCATATTTTCTGTACTACAGAATGATGGTATTTGAACTTATGGAATGAGTAGAGACCTTTGTTGGACTCCACATTGACAGGTTAGCATTGAAGTTCTTTTGTATCTTTTATTTCGCAAAGGTCATACCATGCTTACTACATGCATGATTTGAATCCTTTTACATGAAACACACAATTGATAGACAAGTATGCTGTAAACTCAAGGTCCTGCCCTAGTTATCCCTCAAAGCCATAAAGCATATTCCTACTGTGGGGTCCAGAGTTGTGACCATTGAACCATGCAATGATTAAATGTTGCTATTATTGGTCTTGCAATCAGTTTCGTTAAGCTTATTTTCAATGTTAAAATTGTGAGTCCATAAGCCATTGATTAGCCACATCCTCCACATCTAAGCCATTTCCTGTTTTCTCAAGTCGGACTGGCACAGCAGGGATTATGGTGCTAAGTTAGCGTTTCTAGTAAATTGGACATGGTGCTGCTATGGTACTGTAAACCACTATAGCAAAGACTGGAAAATAGATCATCATAAAATCTAGCTCTGAGGTTTGCCATTGAAAAAGGAAAAAAGAAGATCCCGGCCTAAGTCTATTCGACATTCATTTTATCTGACACCTTACCATTGCATTTCCAAACTTCTTATGTTTTCTCCATTTTGCTATCCACTCAAAAATCTTTGCTCACTGCTCTGAATCAAGAACAAGAGAAGATAACATGATTATATGTCAGCTGGATAAAAGACAGCACACAATTGGTGACCCACCAGCTGTAGAATTCTTGACAAAACAGGTCAGTTTGATCATTCAGGAGTAGAGGTTTTTGGATGTTTCCAGCTAACGTTATCTTCACCATATTAGTGATGGCTGTGCAAAGCAAAAACACTTTTGAGAATGAATGGCTTTTCTAACTCGCAGAGCAGCTAGAAATAGCCATTATGGACCACACCTATTTGGTGATATTGCTAGCATATGTTGATTTCTAATTTAAAATGTCATTCTTGACGTTTGTCTAACTAGAACTTGGTGAGCATGATTCAGAGCTTTTTTGGACTAAATATTCAGTTTTTTACTGGAAAACTTCTTCATAGGAAATGATTGTCAACATTCGGTGAAAGCTTGAATCAATCAAAGCTGTTAAGTATAGTGGTTTTTAAACAGATCATACCTGTAAGGGAAAAATCTCCCCAGCTCTCTTTAATTATCTTCAATTGTAGGTTAGTTGGTCAACCTTTTTAATTTTGGATTTTAGCAGACTTCCTTTCTTAGTAATTTGTCTATTTTTAACTCAAAACTCGTATCTTAAATTGTGAAAAGAGATTTTAATCAGGATTGTTATTATTTTATGCATTGATGACATAAAAAAACTTGAGTCTTTTTTTATCATATTATTTTAAATGGTATGTGTCATCTCTAATAATCTGAATGTGATAATTTTTCATAAAATATTATTTAATTAATTAAAAATCATATTTAATGTTTTATTAATAATGAATCATGTGTTATGTGGAAATAATCCCCAACATGTTTATATATATTCTGTTAGCTTGCACATGTAACATCCTTGTCAAAACTGATGTGTTCTTTCTCCTCTTTTAATGGATTATTTTCTTGACTTCCTTTTTCAGTTTTCTGATGAACAATGAAGATGTCAATTCAGAATTCATCTTTCAAGCTGTCTTCAATTGTAACTAACTTGAGTAGTCTTCAGAAGGTGAAGACTGGTGCTTTTTGCTTTAAAGCTGATTCAACTACTTTAAAGAGGTAGACATTAGAAAACCCTATGCTCTTTTTTTTTTTTTTTTCTTTTTAATTTTTCAACTGTCCTTAAAGTTTAACACTTGCTAATTTTTTCCTATATTGATTTTATATCTTATTTCTCATTAGATTGTGGAAAAAATTTCTTGAACAAGCTCTTTTTTCTTTTAATGAAATATAATTAGTAGTATGAGTAAAATTAATTCTAATATTTCATATAAAAATTAATAAATTAAATTAAACAAATAAATCAATAAACTAATTAAATATATAATTGGATGAATTTAACGTATATAAAATTGAACAAATTTCACCAAAAAAGATTTGAACATGAAATTTCAAGATTTCATGACATCTTTCTTTAGTTATAAAGAATGGGTGAACAAACTCTTAATTAATAATCCAATAGGTAGGGCCTCCTAAACATCATCAAACAGAGAAAAATAACAGTAATTGAATTCAAAGAGATTAGTTGCAAAAGAGAAGTAAGGGAAAGGGAGAGGTGGGAGTGGAGGTTCCAATTGCAATTACAGCTTTGTGACTAATGGCTTAATGGTGTCATGCCATGTCAGGCAAAATCCAACCCCATCTACATCTATTTGCAGGTCCACTAAAGTTTTCTTTGGGTACATACACTTTTTCTGATATAGCTCAGCATTATGGTGGGGTTAATGTTTGTACAAAACCATGAGGAAAGCATGTTTCGATGAAAAAAACAAAAAGAGTTGATTGTGTCGATGAAGCCTTGACTTAGTTATCGGAATAAGGCTTTAAAATTTTATAATTTTAAGTTCAAATTTTATTATGTGTTAATTTGGTTGTTTAGTTATGTTATAATTTATTAATTAATTTTAATATAATAGTGGATTATTTAATTAATTATATGAATGTAATAATTAAGTGTAATTTAAAAAAAATTGATTGGGAAACTCATAAGCATGTCTTTCTGTGGTCACAATTACTTTTTTTTTTTTTTTCAAATCTTAAATTCTTCTTTTATTATTTTACTTTTGACCTTATAATTCAACAAAAACTCTGTCAAGGTGAGGGAACAAAAATTCTATCAAAAACAAAGAAAATAAGAGAGGGATAAATTAAGATTTTGGAGTCAAACAATCTATCATCTTCTTTTAAGGGATTTGAGTGGTAGAAAATAGGATATGCAATACCCGAACAACTTTTTTTGGCCAGAATTTATTCAATGGTTGATATATAATTTTTTTAAAAAGTAAGGTTTGTATTTAAAATAGATATTTATTAATAAATTAATAACAAAAAAAAGAGAACAAAAAAGGTAAAAACTAGACTATTCCAAAACAGGTCCTGAAGAATTAATAAGTTGGCATTACATACCCAATCAATCCAAAGCAAAATTTAAGTTTTTGACTTGATAATTCTAAGTATTACTCATTCAAGAATGAAATTATACAAATTTAGATTCGAATCTATCGGACCTAAGCTCTCGGGTTCGAAGGATTTGAGAAAGAAAAGGTGTTACTTTTCAGTTATATAATTTAGCCATTAAACAATAAACTAAATCAAGCAGAAAAAGATGTTAAAATCAACAAGTTGCCATCACCTAAAGCAAATTTTCTATTATGGTTGAGGTAGAGTGTGACATTTCATCCACATTTCTGTTATAATAATCCTGAAAGCAAAAATTATTTGAACAAAATGTGGACCCCACAAATCCATCAAACATCACCTAGTTTAAGCTTTCAAAGTCATTGTCTTTTGTGTCCTAGTACACTCATATATATATATATATAATATTTTGATTTTAAATGGAGTAATTAAATCCTTTGTAGCTTTGGCAATGGGGCTGGAAACTTGGAACATTGCAGCTGGAGCAATATACTTTAATTTCTCGGGAATTGAGTTTCCAAAACTACTCTTCTTTTTCCCTGCATATAAAATCCATGACTGTTTAGTACATTTCTGGATTGGTGGGTAAGAAAAATATGTGCACTCTGCTTTTGTCTGCGAGCATCCTCTTAACTAGGGACAAAGTGTCCGAGCCAGGAATTGTCCTAATGATTGTTGAAGAAAATCGAGGACAAAGAACAATCCATAAGAATATAATCTCTACGTACAGCAAAATAAATGTATAGCTAGGCCAGCCACCTTGACATTTGAGAAAAAATAGAGTTCTAATCTAACCTGAGCTTAGTATATACTAGCATTTTGCTGTCTCCTAAAAACCAAAGTTGAGTACAAACCAGGAACCCTCCAACCCAAAACATAACATAATCTCTCAAGTTTCAAACATTGATTCAAGGGAGAGAATGTGAATGTTAAGGCTAAGACTAGAGTCAAGTGCCAACCAAACAAGTGCCAACCAGACAAGAAGGTGAGGACAATAGGGGAAGCAACTTGGCTAGGAAGAAAACTTAGAAGAGTTTGGTCAAGTGAATTGCAAGATTTTGGGGGCAGTTACATGGAAGAGAGGGGTATGTACGGGATTCGGTTTTGGTCATCTAGCTAGAGTTTTAGTATGTGAAGTGATTAGTGTTTGTGATTTATAAACTATTTGATGATAGGGGAGTGTGGGGAGAAAAAAGGGAGGAAAGCATGCTGCATGCCCTAGGGAAGGGTACATTTTGGCAATAGAATAGAGTAAATATTATATGTCAAATTGATGTATGGGATAATGTAATAGTATAGAAAAGGAAAAAGTAACAGGAATTTTGGCAGAGTTTGGAGAGGGATTAGGAGGCAAGGAATGTGAATGGCCTGTGCTTGGGTTTTGGTGGGTTTGATGATGGTGATGCACGCCGGCAGCTTTACTCTTCCAGCTCTCTCTAACCCAATTGTCACGCCTGCTCCCACTAAAACGTATTCTAACATTTTCCTCCCTCCCTTTCTCTCTCTCTCTGAATGAAAAGCTATCCCACTAAACCCATTTGTTGATATCGACCTTGTTATCTTTTTCTCAATCTCTTTCATCTTTTGTCAGACAAATTCTATTCCTAAAACACCAGCTAGCTACTCCATACCACCTTCCAGGTTTTAACAGAAAGCCCCATATTAGTCAATTCCCTAAAAGTATAAACTACAAGAAAAAAACCTCCGGCCTCTAACCCCACCTCTAACCCCACCTCCAATTTTCTCATCGATTACACAAAAAGAAGGCCATTTTTTACTCACATTTCGATTCCCATTCCCTTTCTTTCTTTTTCTTTTTTTCCCTTCTAATTGTGCTTAAAAAACCCAATTAGAAAAATCAAGATTTAACGTCCCGTCGTTTAATCATTTCTCTATATCCCAATATTCTTGTACTGTTAAAAACAGAAACTCACCCATCTTTTCCAACACCTCCCCCAACACCCCCCCAACAGCCTCAATCCAAAGTTTATTGATGTGGGTCTCTTGTTACTTGGTATTAGATGGATACCTTATTTAGACTTGTGAGTCTCCAATCATCCGATCAATCTTTCAACTCTAGCAGAACTTCTAGCAGCTCTAGATCCTCTAGACAAAACCATCACTACCAACAACAAGACGAAGAATGCTTCAACTTTTTCATGGATGAAGACGACTTCTCTTCGTCTTCTTCTAAACACTACTATCCTTATCATCATCAACAACAGCAACAATACCAACCCCACCCTTCCATCACCACCACAACTCCCACAACCACCACTACAAACACTTCTACCCCCACCACTCACCATGCTTTTGAGACTTCTGACTTCTCTTCTTTCTCCCCTGCTCGTGACCTAAACTTCGATTTCTCAGGAAAGTGGGCTACCGATACTCTCCTGGAAACAGCAACCGCTATTGCTGATCGAAACAGTGGTCGCGTCCAACAACTCATGTGGATGCTCAACGAGCTTAGCACACCCTACGGTGACACCGACCAAAAACTCGGTTCTTATTTTCTTCAAGCCTTGTTTAGCCGCATGACTGACTCTGGTGAGCGTTGTTATCGAACGTTAGCCTCAGTATCTGAGAAAACCTCTTCTTTTGAGTCAACAAGGAAGATGGTATTAAAGTTTCAAGAGGTAAGTCCTTGGACTACTTTTGGTCACGTTGCTTCTAATGGTGCAATCATGGAAGCTTTCGAAGGTGAAAGCAAATTACATATAATTGATATCAGCAACACTTATTGCACCCAATGGCCTACTTTGCTTGAAGCCCTAGCTACCCGTACCGATGAAACCCCACATTTAAGGTTAACCACTATCGTTGCTAGCAAAAACGGTGGCGTTTCGGGTGCATCAGGAGCTGTAGAAGGCTTAGGTGCAGTTCAAAAGGTAATGAAAGAAATAGGAAACAGAATGGAAAAGTTTGCTAGGCTTATGGGAGTTCCTTTTAAATTCAATATAATACACCATGCCGGCGATTTATGTAACATAGATTTATCAGAACTTGATATCAAAGAGGATGAAGCCTTAGCCATCAACTGTGTTGGCACATTACATTCGATTAGAGCCGTTGATAATCGTAGAGATATCATGATATCGAATTTCAGGAGATTGCAGCCAAGGATTATAACAGTCGTCGAAGAAGAAGCCGATCTTGACATTGGGGTTGATGGACTGGAGTTCGTTAAAGGTTTCCAAGAATGTTTAAGGTGGTTTAGGGTTTACTTTGAAGCCTTGGATGAGAGTTTTGCGAGAACAAGCAATGAAAGGTTGATGCTGGAACGAGCAGCTGGTCGAGCCATAGTTGATTTGGTGGCTTGTCCGCCCTCCGAGTCCATCGAGAGGCGCGAGTCAGCCACCCGCTGGTCCAGACGGTTCCACGCAAGTGGGTTTAACCCTGCTGTTTTGAGTGATGAAGTCAGTGATGATGTACGCGCTTTGTTGAGAAGGTACAAGGAAGGCTGGTCAATGGCACAGTGTCCTGACGCTGGTATATTCTTGTCTTGGAAAGATCAGCCGGTGGTTTGGGCCAGTGCATGGCGGCCTTGACGACGGGACTGATTCACACGTGTGTTATGTTTTTCTCGCACGTGTAATGGGGATTGGTATTATATATGGGGTTGGTTAAACTAATTTGTGCTTTTGGAGGAGAAAAAAGGGGATTGAAAGAATGGGGAGTGCCACGAATTTGCTCTTGATTTGATAGGATTGGAAGCAAATTGGTTTTCACTAATTATAATTAATCTTCCTTTTTAGTTTTTACCACTTTGTGACTATTTTTGATTGTATGAAAAAAAGGGTTATGGGTTTTTGACAATCATCAAATTCATAGGTTTAATTTGCTTCATTTACTTAAACAAATTAGCAACAAACAAACAAAATTGCATCCATATGTATATTGAGAACGACCAACGAAAATTGATATAGGATCGATGGGTAAATGGGATATGTGAATTTTCCCACTCATTTTATTTTCAAACAATCGAAACTTAAGTACGCTAACTTAGTAAAGGTTTAGATTTCATCGCACTTCTAGTGTGGTTCAGTTAAACTCAAATAATCGCTAATTGAATATAAATATTAATTCTAGTAAGGTCCATTTAGCATAAATTTTTTTATAATTTTTTTTT
The DNA here is from genome assembly GCF_047325235.1 of Durio zibethinus. NCBI lineage: Eukaryota > Viridiplantae > Streptophyta > Magnoliopsida > Malvales > Malvaceae > Durio > Durio zibethinus. Next base: position 21,107,290 of record NC_143179.1, on the reverse strand, counting down.
TCAATTACAATTATAGTAATTTCTTTCAATTGCAATTAAAATAATTTTTATTATTATTTTCAATTTGACTAGAACTAATTTCATTATCCATTTAAATGGACCCTTAATTTGACCCGTGAACAACTTATTGAAATTGTCCCAAGTTGACTTGATACACAATTAAAACAAAAGAACAAAGTTTCTTGTTTTAAACACAAGGTTGGTGTTGGACTAAACAAATAATTAGCAATGCTAAGTAACTTTTAAACCATTGTTAATAAGTCCAAAACTAAAATGGTGTTGGTTTTGATGTAAAAGGGCAAATCAGCTTAGGGAAATTAATTATTTTGATAACAAAAAAAGTTTTAAATTTCAAATTATCCATCTAAAATTTGATTTAAATTCATGGTGATTAAATTAAAAAAAATTATCACCTCATCCATATTGTTTTATTTATTAAATTCTTAAAGATTCAATCAAGAATTCCTCTCCTCACAAAAAAATAATAGGTTATTATCTACTGTGGGGGCCTTAGAATTTTAGGACGGCCATTGGTTTAGGGTGGTTGGTTTCAATTGTGGGGAATCTTATAAAACAAAAAGGGTGTTTAGTCATAAGTGGCATAGATGGGGCTTAGTGGCTAGCATGTTTTGTGTTGATATTGTCTTAGGTATTCTTTTAATTTTTTTCTCTTCTTATAATGTAAATGAAAATTTTGTCCCTTCTTTGTCCTTGGATTGTCTCTCAGGGTGTACCAAGGTAAGTTCAGCGATAAAGTTTGCCAGCACTTGTAATTTTAAGGCTGACTTGGATGATATATGTAGGTAAAACTCATTGAACTCTATAGCCCATTTAATTACCTTTTTCGACATTTCAAGCTTTTGTAAGATCTATCTCAATGGCTAGTCAGTAAGTATGTGAATTATGTGGATTTGGAAATATGGTGTGAGTTTCCTAGTCGAGGTGACAATGGCATAAGCTAGCTTTTTTATGTCTCCATAGTTAGTCTTAGTCTTACCTTTCATTATTGTGACATAACTCTGCCGTATCATGGAGTGATTTTCCCGAACCTCTCCACCCCTACCAAGTGTTGAGAATTTCACTTTCAAATAGAGAGTTAAACTTATAACCCGTATAACAGATTGGTTAGATCGATCCAATATCATGTTATAAGCTGATAGGACGTTTACAACCATAAATTCTATAATCGAGGTAATAGTATTTGGTTCAGTCCCCAAAGAGATCGAAAGCTTGATGATTCTTTTTATTGATACCTGCTCGTTCTCAAACCCCATAAGTGTTGTAGTGATCAGTTTCAATTAATCTTCACAAATTTTCATTTTTCTTATGCAACTGTAGCACATGACATCGAATGATTCCCATTATCAAATAGGATTCTTTCGACTACATAGTTATACACTAAGGTTGTGATTATTATAACATCATTATATAGGTGTTAAATTCTTTTAAAATCTTTCGAGCTAAATGAGATCAGCTTATCTTTTTAATCTTTTTTCTTTTTTGTTGAGGTGCTTACCGTTATAACTATGTCTGGGTTAAATTTCCTCTTGGCTGAAGTGGAGTTACTCCCAGTGATCACATTAATCACCCTGGTTATTGGTTTATTATTATCAGTTCAGATCTCTTCTTGAATCAACTCGTTTCTTTAAGTTTCCTTTCTTACATGTTTATAGGTAAGCTGTAGGGGACCGTCAAGAAACAATAAAGATAGTGTCGAGCTGATGTGGTACTAAACATATTAAATTGATTCGACATGTCAGGTCGACACAAATAATAAAAATATTCTTGATTGTTTGTTGAAAATTTCTAAAAAAAAAAAAGATCACTATATTCTTTTGACCATTAAATACGTTTAATAGAAACTAATCTCACCATCCATATAAATAGACTCATGAATGGCCTATTGAAATTGTCTCAAGTCGAATTGATACACGATTAAGACAAAAGAAACAATTTTGTTATTTTAAACACAAAGTTGGTGTTGGACTGAACAAATAATTAGCAATACTAAGTAATTTTTAAACTATTGTTAAGAAAAATAGCGTTTTACCGAGATTTTTGGTAGCAATCAAATTTCCTTCCTAAGTGTCAACAATTGTTATGGTATTTTGCGTTTTTTAACATATGTAAGTCCAAAACTAAATGGGGTTGGTATTTGATGTAAAAGGGCAGTATCAACTTAGCAGAATTAATTATTTTGATAACAAAAAAGTTTTAAATTTCAAATTATTCATCTAAAATTTCATTTAAATTCATGGTGATTAAATTTAAAAAAATGATAACCTTATCATATTGTTTTATTTATTAAATTCTTAAAGATTCAATAAAAAATTTCTTTCTTCACAAAAAATAATAGGTCACTATCGTGTGGGGACCTTAGAATCTTAGGACGGCCATTGATTTAATGGGTTGGGTTTAATCGTGGAGAATCTTATAAAATAAAAAGCTATTTAGTCATAAGTGGCATTGACAGGGCTTAGTGGCCAGCCTGCCTTGTGTTGATATCGTATAAGGTAGTCTCTTTTTTTATCTCCTCTTATAAATGTAAATTAAAATTTTTTTTTTCTCTTTTTAGCTTTTGATTTTAGAAAGGGAAGCCTATGGTTTTGCCCATATAAATTGGGCCCCACCAAAACCTAAAAAATCCTTTCATGGTGGTGTAACAACGTTAACAAGTATTGCTTTTTGGCCCACACAAGAGGAAGGAAAGAGATGAGAAGCATAAATTGTACAGTGGGAACTTCTTTTTAGGGGGTTCACATCTTAATCTTTCGATGATACGTGCCCTCTCTCCAAGTTAATACACCCACTCCCTTCTCATTTCATCTTAACTTAAAATTATTATTTTTATTTTGGTAATACCTTTTTAAATATCTTTTTCCCTACTTTCTTTAGCTTTTAAAGTCAAAAATAATATTTTCTATGCAGCTTTTTACGTGTATTCTCGTCAAGACATGTTTTTTTTTTTTTTTTAATAAAAGTGAGTCGGTCTTGTTGTTTTCTGAGTTTTATAAGTGTAAATTATAAAGTCATACATAATATCAAATAACATGACTTCAAAACATGCAATAAAATGTATTTTTAAAAAAAAATTATTTTACCTTCATTAATCATGATATGTAAAAAGATGAATCGAAAGGTTATAGAATAAAATAAAACTCTTGTTTTGATTTTATTTTACACTAATAAAACCAAATCATTAAATATTTTTAATAAAACACAAAATCATTATCTGTTAAAATGATTTTTATTTCCCTATTTATATAAAACTTAATCAAGAGTCATAATTCTTCAATTATATTGTTTTATTATACTAATTTATATATACAAGGAAAAAATTTTCCTTAAAGTTTAAACTCATTTGAAATGAAACTAGTCTTACATAACCAAAGCTTCTTTTAAAAATATTCCGATGGGTCAATGCTTCTTTTAGCTTAAGCTTTGAATTTGCTATATGTCAATGGCAAATGACCAGCCAGCTACTGTCTCTCGAGAGTCAATATTATGTTGATGGGGGCCAAAGTTCAAGTTGGAAACACATTTTCAAAAAAGATTAATGAACAAATTTTGTAAACATGTTTCATTTTGATGGACAGCGAAAAAGAATTCTCATTGCATCCACAGGTGTTGTTTAGCCACTAACCCTTAGGGGTCCAGTATTTTTTAAACCGTCCATAAAAAATAAATTCTGACTTTGGATGCTTCGATGACGCGAAAATCTCTTCTTCTAGTCGTCCTTTTAACTAATTTTTGGAATTATCTACGCTTTTCTTTAGCCTAGTTTTTTTTTTTTTGTTAAGAGGAGGGCATAGCCCTTTAAAGAGGGAAAGAGAAGGAGATTTTGTCTGAAAAGTTTTCTTATCATGCTCGAGTATTTAGCTAAAACATTTTTTTAGTACCTAATTCAGTCATACTAAAATTGGTTTTAAGACTAAAGTTTTGAGTTTTAAATTTCTATAATTGCTCAAAAAAAAAATTCTTTTTAATATAAGTTTATTTAAAGAATTTTGTATTTTTTTATTAGTATTATTTTATTTGATAAAAATGATTTTAAGTTATGTTTGATGTATAAGATAATTGATAGAATAATATGATAATCATTTTAGATTATTATGTTTGATTTGTATTTAATTGAAAGGGATAAAATTATAAAAAAAAATTATCATTCTCTTGGTATAAGATGATTCAATCATTTAAAAGTGAAGAGGATTATTTTTAATTTATAATATTAAATTTACATATTTTATTATACTATTAAAAATTATATCAATAATTTAAATTGTATAAACTTTAAAAAAAATAATTTTAATCAAAAATAAATTATCATATTTTAATCCTTATACATATTAAATATAAAATAAAATAATATTATTTAATTAAATCTCATTTATAATATTATTTTATATAATTTTATTATTAAGTTTTAAGTTTTTAAATTTTTGGGACAATGACGGGAAGGGAAGGCCCTCAAGCTTTGGAGAGCAGGGGACTTTTTTTTTTTTTTTTTTTTTACTTGAGACAACATTGTCATTGTAAATTACGGTCCCAAATCACTATCAAAGTCTCCAACATTTTCTCCTCCTTTTTTTTTTTGGAGCAAACAAATGAAAACCGCAAAATAACTTCTAGCTCCATTTCTATGACAAAAGGCCATGAAATAAGAAACTGTGAGGGAATTAGCAAGGACATAAATCACAAGTCTCAACCAACAGTAATATCCCCTGTGCTAATATTAACATTACCCACGGACAGATGTAAGTTCACGGGCAGTGCAAGAGAATGAACATGTACACCAATTTATTGGGGTGTGTGAGCTCGGATTAGGCTTTGCAAATCACAGAGATCACTATGCAAACCAGTGAAAGAATAGGTGAAGAGCCTTGATATGCAATACGCTCCAAACCATAAATTTGGAAAGAAAAATGAGCCAGTCATTTCGAATGTCTCCAACTCAAAGGGAAATCTCCACTTCGGATGCCAATATATTAACGCCCTCGGCCATAGTGGAAATCAGAAGTTGGACTCAAGAGGCCTATCAGCAGGGCCACCAATTACTGAAGGTAACCGTACAAATCTTGAGTCCGTTGACTCAGCTGGATTCCACGATCTGCCATAAAAATATACGAACCTGGAATCCCTGGCTGCATGGGTTTTCCATTGTCTCCCATGGAGCCATGATGGACTCAGCTGCATGGCTCAGTGCTTCATTAGGTGCCCATCCAGTGCAACCGGATGTGATTATGTAATAAGTGCATTAGTACTTAAAAAGAGCCAGAGATTACAAAGTGACCAAACAATTAATACAGCGAAAACTTCTTAGAACTAAAGAGTAAGATGTGCAATCAAATGTCAAGGCTGAAAGGCTGAAATAGGTGCTAAAAATGAGGATAATATAGTGAAGGTACAATGAAGCCCTGATGTCTTACATGTCAAACATTTTATTGGAAAGCATCTACACATGCTAAACTCGAAAATATAGGTGCCAAAGGTAATCTTCTATGCATTCACGTGAGCAAAGCTAAAAGTGGGCAGAGATTCTACCGGGTATGAATCCTAATTATGCAGCATTTATCTTCCTTCGTCAGTCCCTTCGGTTGAACAACAATCGAAAGATGAAATGGCTCAAAGATTTTCAATTTGCAATCACAATTGTCTGCTTAATCCAAAAATATAAGAAGTTAGAAGAAATCCTGCAGTGGAACTACGTCAATAAATACAACGTCGATTACAAAGAAATGCTTCTCTTTCACTGCATCAAAACCATTATTTATATCTACTTATGACTCAATCCCTCCTGGGAACTTCGCAGAATATAGTATGGCATTTTTTCTCAGTCAAAACTGAATTTTATTAATAGAACAGTCTTAATAGACTGATATAGCAATACAAGGTCCAAATAGCAAAACAGTACAGACTCGAAACAGCAGTTCAATAATACATACTCAAAACAACAGCTGAGTGGCTCTATTACATCCAGGCAACAAATAAATCCTCTCGATTAACTCATATCTTAGGAAGTGAATCAGCAAATGAGTTGGCTTCCCTGAGAGTATGATAGAAATATGCATTGCCAATACTTTCTCTGAGTCTGTCAATCTCATTCAAAATTACCTCATTACACATCCAAAAGATAGCAACCTTTGAATCTGATTCAACTATCAACTCATGATTCTTAACCATTGGAGACTTTGAATAAACTTCTAATGCTGTCTTGATAGCCATAAGTTCAGCAACATTAGAATCTCTAATACCAATAGGTCCATAGAATAGTCCTAAAATGATTCCTTCAGCATTTCTACGAACACCCCCACAACCAGCCAATCCTGGTTTCCCTCTGGATTACCACAAGGACTCACCCATGTAATCCCATTTCTTTTCGATTTCACCAGATTTCCGCTCATAACTATCCTAGGGATCAGTCCACCAACCAAATTCTTCAACTCCAGGACCACCTTCAATAGCTTTAAACCAAAACATAGCTCTCAGCTTGATAAGAAATATAACCTCCTCCCTATCCCATTTCATCCCTTCAAAGACTGATTCATTTCTAGCAATCCATAGAGACCACAAAGTAGCTCTACGAACAGTCAACCATCTACCTTTAGTCACTCCAGAGAAAGGAACAAACTCACTCTGTAACACAAGATCATGCATAAAATTCGGGACTACCCACACCAGCCCCCACCAATGAAATAGAGCAACATATTTTTCATGACAAATCACAACAGCACAGAATATGAAAACAGCTTTCAATGAACAGCCCACACAATAGACGTAAACACTGATTATCGTCAAAATGTACCCCTCTAGCCCCTAGAAAAAATTTAGATGGAATGCAATCCAAAATGGTAGTCCAAATAAAGCACTGAACTTTAGGAGGAACTTTGTATTTCCAGATGGAGACAAACCATACCTTTGGCACTGATAAAGAGTGCAGAGCAGCGTTAGGTCTTTTAATTGAGAAGCCACCATTTTACTCCACTTCCCACACTAGCCTGTCCTTCATGTTTTCCGTGAGGAACACATCTTGAACCTCCATTAACAACTTCTTTGCTAATTGATTTTCCAATTCCGTCAATTGTCCTCGGAATTGAAGCTGCCACTCTCCCCAATCACTTACCAGCCTGGATACTCTACGCACCTTATTGAAGGCTATTGAAAATAAACTAGGGAAACTCTCCTTTAAAGGTTAGTCACCCAGCCATCTATCAAGCCGAAAATAGATTCTTTTCCCATCACCAATCACCCATCTACACCCCTCAAAACCAATCAATTTATCCATCCCCTCTTCATTTTTCACCTCCACAATATTCCTCCATACTATAGACATTCTCTCCCTATTATTCTCAGCAGGTAACCAATCTAATATAATAGGGCAAATAATCTCTCTTGTTTCAGTCACAAAGAAATTATACTCTCAATAACATCTCATCAAAGGTTGACTTCAGTGGCAACCTAAGCAAAACAAATATACAGACATGACAAAGGAACTTCATTGCTACTAAGGTAAATAGGATAAAATAACAAGTGAACAAGAGCTTCTTCATCAGGCATAAAAGCATTAATATATAGCCCATCTTACTTCATAAGATCAAAAACCTTTAGAATTCAGAGATTACACACAAAGCGATTGATAAAGATGACAGCTTCCATTAACTGGTATGTTGCCGATGGGAACGGCATCCTCAGGGCAGTCTTCAGGTACATAGCTGTAGTAGGTGCTCCGGATAACGGGTCACATATCATCCCAAAGTGGAATAAACCATAATTTTGTTCGTTCAATCCGACTCTTGAATATACCTCAGTTATTTTGAAGGTCACCTACAAGTACGTACATTCACATATAGTATTATACAAATAAAACCATGTAATGTTTCTCGTTTCTGCAATGGAAATACTAATCAATTTATAACCTCGCCTATGAAACAGTGTATAGTGGAGCCAATTCCAGTCAAGATTTTTTCTCAATTTTTGGACTTCATTCTGGGTAATATTGAGTAGAACTGGTCATTTTAAATAAGATGTATCATATAAAAAAGCATAAAAGAAATGTAAAATTTTAATAAAAATCATTTATGAATGTAATAAAAAACTATTTTTATATTTAATGTATCAACAGATACAATAAATTATCTATATTTAATGTAAAATAAACAAATTTAAATACAGATACTAATGTTAAATACACAGATGCTAAAATTGTGCGATCATTGAACGAGCTAAGGCCTTTTTCTCCGGCACACAGAAACGCTTGAGCAAATGCTCAGCCACCTCAATTCTTCTGTACTACTATCTTCTATGACGTCACTTTGGATCTTCCATTAGATGCGATTGAATCCCACTGTCCAATCACCTCCACAAACATGTCCGTGATCTTACCAATCACATTCCTCCGTGAACTTAACTCCCAAAACCGAGATCGTTAACTGTTCAATCTATTTATTACTCCCAACTGCTCACTTTTTTGACGGAATCTTTCCTCCCAATTTGTCGAAATTACGACAAAACTTGCGGCATTTTTAACCGAAGCAAAACATCAAATAAAATCGAAACCGTCCATAATTTCCCAAATCACCTACTATCAACGGCTGAGGTTTCCTCAAACATTAATAATTTTTTTCAACTTATCGCCCACCGTAATTGGAAAAATTAGAAGCGAGGAATAGTTGGCCAAAAAAAACAGTGAGGAATTATTTGGTTAAAAAAAAAATAGAAATCAGCAGGCGTGAGGGAGGGAAGGAAAACGACAGAGGAGCCAGGGGCTAAGAGAGATCTCTGGCTTTCCCTTTCTTCCTGTTTTTTTCTTTTTTTTGTTGTTTTAAATTGACTAGAAAAAGGTTTTTTTTTTTTTTTTTTTTGCTTGGGGTCTCTGCTTCTCTTTCTTTTTGAATCTCCGAATGGGTTTGTGGGAAGCTTTTCTCAATTGGCTTCGTAGGTAGGAGAATTGTTTTTTTATTTTTCCGTTTCGTTTCCTGCAATGTTACTCTTTTTGAATTTCTGATGGGTTTTCGAGGAAAATATTTGTATTAGATTGAGAGTTATGATTTATATGGAGTTGGGTTTCATTTATTTAAGCTAAATTTTCTTTCTTTATCCTTGACTTTTGTGTTTGAAGAAGTGAATTTTGCAGCTTTTGTTTGACAATGCAGTCAAATTTCTTCAAGGGTTAAGGATATTACATATTGAATGGAATGAATTAATGTATAGTTCACGAACAAGATGGATAACAGAAGATGGGGTTTTGTTTTTTTTTTTTTTTGAAAAAAAAAAGTTTAAATATCATATTCAAAAAAAATGTTTAAATATCATATTCAATGATACAATGGTTTTAGATTGTTTTATTTCCGCATTTGTGTGGAGTAGATTATGGTAACATCACTCTGCAGATAAGGAAATCTGTGTAAGAAATAGGGCAAAGAGAAGGAAGAGAAGAGTTTAGTTATTCTTGGGGTGAAGGGAGTTGTATGGCATTAGGTTCCAGTTGTCGAAGTTTGATTTCTATGAGGAAATTCAATCTATGTGGCCATTCTAGAGTATTGTTTATGGTAGTCAAGTGCATGTGTCACGAACCTAAAAGGGAATCTTGAATTCCACATCGAACATAATAGGAGAGTCATTGGGATATATAAGGGTTCACACTACCTCCGTTTTGTGAGGCGTCTTTTGTAAGATAAAACCGTGAGATCAGGGGATCAGAGCGGACAATACCTCACAAAGATGTGAACTGTGATAGGAAGGCTGATTTGGACTCCGGAAAGATGAATGCTCGGGTTCCGGAGTCGCGCGAGTTCGAAGCTTAAGTCTTGACTCGTGACAAGTGGTATCAGAGTCAGCCCTAAACCGTTCGATCCACGTCAAGCATCTTGAGGGAGGTAGGCAGGGTGACCCGACCTAAGAAGGAGTCCTGAATCTCACATCAAACATAATAGGAGGATCACTGGGGTATATAAAGGTTCACACCACCTCCGTCTCACCAGGCACTTTTTGTAGGATAAAACTGTGAGGTCAGGGGGCCAAAGTGGACAATACCTCACAAGGGTGTGAATTGTGACGAAGGGTTGATCTGAGATGTCGGAAAGGTGAATGCTCGGGTCCCGAAACCGCGCGAATTCGAAACTTAAGTGTCGACTCGTGACACATACACTAACGTTTAAGATATCATGCCTTTTGAGTCATATCCTATATTGATTAGTTTGAAGGTTGCGAGTTTATCTTTTACTGGCGTGATCAAGCTATTGTTAGTGGCATGATTCGTTAAAGTTTTTTGGGAGAGTGCATAATAAAAAAAATCTTTTCTGTTCCACCTCCACATAGCTTGCAATTCTAGTTTAAGTTGTAAATGCTGTTTTGGGTTCATGTAGCTTAGTGGATGGTTTGTATATCTAGGTTTTATTTTTTGTGATGGGAACCATTTCTTTTTAACCAAACTGGAATTCACATACTTTGCAGTCAGTGATATGATTTATATATAGGTATGTATTTGGAGAATGAATGCTATGACAGTAAAACGTGCTAAATTGTTAAAATTGTGAGCTTTATCCTGTTAGATTGATTTTGTTGCATTATTAATCAATTGTATTCAGTCGGTCACCTATTATTGCAGAGTTTTCAAATCTTTATTTGTTTTACTAAGGCTCTTTCAAGTTAACCTCAGTAGGGTCAACCGTCATGGTACAAGGACTCACTTTTTCTATATGTTTTGCAGCCTGTTTTTCAAGCAGGAAATGGAGCTGTCTTTGATAGGACTCCAGAATGCTGGAAAAACATCATTAGTAAATGTTGTTGCTGTAAGTAAATTAAAACCTCACTTGTAAATGTTGTTGCAGTAGAAAGGGTCCATTAGTATCAATCTAGCATGTGTTTTATTTAACATATTCTGTGGATTGACTTTAAGTTGGCTGGCTGCTTTTTCAGACCGGTGGATATAGTGAAGATATGATCCCCACGGTGAGTCATATCATCTGAGAGGATCTGTATTTGTTCCATCAGTTTTTTTTTTTTTTTTTTCAGATTGTGAATTTGGATGATATTACATGTCAATGCTTTTGTTGTCTTTTTCTTTCTATCATAGAACTAAGGTAATTTATGTCTAATGGCCTATTTTCAGGTTGGATTCAACATGAGGAAAGTGACAAAAGGAAATGTTACAATAAAGTTATGGGATCTTGGAGGTCAACCTAGGTTTCGCAGTATGTGGGAACGATACTGCCGTGCGGTTTCTGCAATTGTGTGAGAAGATACTTCTTTATTTTCAGACTTCTTATTTGAAATAACTTTCTTCTAAATTGCTTTAACAATTTTGGGGGAACAAAAGTTTTCTTTGCCAATTTTTAACCATCTCTAATTTGGTAGTGGGCATTTCAAAACTGGCATTATAAGTATTATCTAAAACTGCATTGCCCTTCATTCCTGTTTTGGTATATGTCTTCAAAAGGCATAGCTCAGGAATTGAAGATATTTAATTCTGTGCATAAATTCTACTTGGTACTTGGAAAGGTTGGCATTTGATGCAAAAAGGTTATATAGCCTAGACGATCTAGAACAAATAACCTAGGCTTTAAGTCCATAGAAAATAAATCTAACAAATAAGGTCCAAAACTTGCAAGAATGTTCTCCATCACTAGATTTAATATATGCAAAAATTGCCGTCTATAACTATTGCTGTAATTGACTAGTCTTCAGTTACTTACCTTTGTACTTCTCAAATTGTGAAACCTGATACTGTTCTTCATTATGTGAATTGCATTTACGACTTTGTATATCCATTAACAACAAACCATGAGCACGCGTCCAAGGAGAAGTATCAACAAGGAACCTCAGGCAATAACACTTAGGATTTCTTACCAGTTTGATAGAGTTGTGTCTCAGGCAATAACACTTTACGAATAGGTTAATGAAGGTTTGCAACTGCTGTATTATTTGTGTATGGGCATATGTTTTTCCTTTTAGAACCTTGGCTACTTTATTTAGTTTTTATGGTAGTGAAACCATGTAAATCCCATAAATTTTTTTGGGTGCATTTGCATTTTATGAATCCTGTTGTGTGTCACACTTGGTTATGATTGGATGTTAAATGATAAGACTGCCTATCAAATTCTTGTAGAGGTTTTGGTAGGTTTACATCTAACCTGATTTTTTTTTTTTTTTTTTTTCAGTTATGTGGTGGATGCTGCTGATCCTGATAACCTGAGCATCTCAAGAAGTGAGCTTCATGATTTGCTGAGCAAACCCTCACTTAATGGCATCCCTCTTCTGGTGCTAGGAAACAAGATTGACAAGCCAGGAGCTCTGTCAAAACAGGCTTTGACTGAAGAAATGTAAGAGACATTTCACTTAATTCACTCAATTAACAGGACAAAACGGAAATGCCAAAAATGAACTAAAGTGATTCTTCTTTCCTTAAAAGCAAACACCGTTTCATAACATGGAATGTTATGTGCAGGGGACTCAAGTCAATTACTGACAGAGAAGTTTGCTGCTTCATGATATCATGCAAGAACTCAACCAACATTGACTTAGTTATTGATTGGCTTGTAAAGCATTCCAAATCAAAGAGCTGAAGAAAGTCGTTTCTTATTTGCTGAATCTTTGTTTTATAATTCGAGTTTCAGAAGGAACAATTTTTTTTTTTGTTTTTTCTCTAACTTTTATTTTCTGGTTGTTTAATATTATTTTCCCACCATGTACATCACAGTTTTAATTGAAGTATGATTAATATTTCTCTTGGCATGCTCTTATCAAATGTTCATTAAAGGATATGTATGTTCATGTCAATGCTTTGGGTGTTGATGATTGTTTTCTTTGTTCAAGGGATTTACTTACTGATAAGATGTGAAAAGAAAATAATTAGTGATAAAATATGAAGGAATGCTGCTAGTCTAGCTCACGAGCTCCTTCAATGGATTTGAAGGGCAGGCCGTTGTCTACTTTGAGAGATTATAAAGCAAATGAGTCATAGTGAAATGGATTAGAGCATGGCTGACCTTTCCCAAGGCAATCATTGATGTCTTGCTCTTCAATTAAAAAGAAAAAGGCATTTCTATTAATTACCATTAAAAAAAAAAGATAAACAGACAAATTTGTTGATAGAATGTTGAACTTTAAGTTGAAATAATGAAAAAAATTTAAACCAGGATAATTTTATATTAAAAATAAAAAAAAATTTCTCATTGATCTAATAGCAATTTGAAATTTAGATTTTTATTTTTTATGTCTCAATTGCCAAATTAATAATTTATTAGTCATTTGTCTATGATCACATAGAACAATTTAAAAGTTTTTTTTTTTTTAATTTTTTCTTAAATTTAAATTTAAATTCAAATCTAAATATAAATATATATCAACTCTCCCATCTTTGTGAGATAAATAAAACAAAAACTTAGGAAAACCAAAGGTATATTAGTAAAACAAGAGCTGCTTCAAATCTAAGCTACGTCGTTTAAAAAGGTTCAGAAACAACTACTAAAATCCCGAAAATGTCCTCACCTAGTTTACCCTTCTAAAACCCTCTCATCCCCGAAAAACCCCAAATCTTAACACAGTAACTCCGCTATTAAAGTCCCAGAAATGTCCTCCATGACTACAAAACTCGCCACCAAATCCCTCCTCAAACTCCTCATCTCTTCCTCACCGAGACCGCCCATTTCTGGATTCTTTTCCACCTTCACTTCCGAGGATAGGATCCAGAAACTCGAGCGCATCGCTGACGAGCTTTTAGACTTAACAAAACTCGAACGCTATGACTACTCCATCCTCTTCCGTCTCAAACTGGGCCTCAACCGCTACGGCCCTGCCGTCTCTGGCGTCACCTCCGCTGCCCCATCAGCACCCGGATCCGGTTCGGTCGCAGCCGAATCGAAAGCCGCAGAAAAGATGGCGTTTGATATAAAGCTGGAGAAATTCGACGTGGCGGCGAAGATAAAAATAATAAAAGAAGTGAGGACATTTACGGAATTGGGGTTAAAGGAAGCTAAAGATTTGGTGGAGAAAGTTCCCGTTGTGGTTAAAAAGGGAGTTACAAAAGAGGAAGCCGAGGCCATTATTAAGAAGCTCCAAGAATTGGGTGCCACTGTGGTACTTGAATGAACCTTTTTTTAAGATATTTTTGTTCTGGCATTACCATCGGAATTTGAAAGTGAAAAACTTTGCTGAAATTAATTCAGTCTTCTTCTGAAAAGATTGGGTTTTTTTTCCTTTAAGAAAATATTTACTGTTCTTTCTGCTCTTTTATGAAATTCCGTGGAGATGTTTGATGCATTTAGCCTTGGGTGTATCAAGTTGATTGGATTAGAGTGGCTACCTAGCTTCTGTGCTATACACTAAGATATGTTATCATCCAAATTTCTTTTGACATTTGCTACCAAGGCTGAAATGCTGCTGCTGCTTTAGAGAATGTTGTGTTTCTTAACTTGTAAGTCTCAGTGCACCTACCTGGGAACTCAAGAGTCAAGAGTTATTGGAATTGGAATGCTGGGACATTTGTTTGTAGCATCTCTATACTCTTTATATTTTGGAGCTTTGTTCTACAGGTTCTCTTTTCTTAGTTTCCTACTGAGAATCTGATATATATATATATATATATTGCTAGTTTTCCTTCAAATGAGGAAAGGATTTGTTATTTGGTCACTGAGCATGGAGGACTAATTGCTTCAGTTGGAGTACAGGTTTTTTGCCTTTGAAAGGAGTTATTTTTTTGCTTTTTCATCATCATCCTACATGCATCGGTTAAAATCCATGTCCATTGTGAGCTAAAATTAGGTAGCAGTGGAGCCACCTTGGAGAGTTTGCGACAAAGCTATTTCTATGATGCTTTGAACTAATCAAAGGTAATATGCCAAATTTTTGCAGACCTGGTAATGGATAGTCAAACCTTGTGTGATGCTCATTGCAGCTAATTCATTTAATGTTTAACAGATGTTCTAAAGATGATTACTTGAAGCTTTGGCCATGTTTGTTGGAGATATGGATTCTGGTCTCCACAAAATATTTCTGCAAGTCCTGTGACAGTGAGTTAACATATGGTTTTAGGTAAAATCTTATGCTAGATTGTTCTGAGCAAAGCTAGGATGAAATGTTGTGCCTCATTGTTGCTGTGTTTAATTAGTCAGTACCCTCCCTAAAAACCATGGAATAAGTAATTAGTCATTATCCAATGAATAAGTAAATAGTCATTATCCAATCTAGTTTCCGCTTGTTATGCTATGTAGTTTTGGCATGTTTTAAGGCAGAATAAAACGTGATGAGGCTTATGGTTTGAAAATTTTGAAGTCAACCCATCTTGCTGGTCAAGTATATTTTATTAGATGTGCAGCTTGATGAATCCGCACTGAAAGAAATTGGAATGATACGTTTATTTTTTTTGCCTGCCAATTTATGGTGTGAAAACATTGTTATTTCTATATAGCTAACCAGGGCGATAGGGCTTCATAGTATTGTAATTTTTTGCATACCATTCCAGGAAATTGATTAAAAGTATAGGTGATAGGAGTTGAGCTCCTTCTATTCCTAATCCAATTAAAAGCATGTACCACAAACTTCACAGATAGCTATATAATCATGCAATTTTTGTGCAAAATTGTAGTTGAAATTGTATTTGGATTGACTTTCGAAAAGACAGACCATATCTCAAGCGTGCCATCCTAAATACTTATCTTTCTTTTGCTATATCTGTACCCTTTACCTCAATTACTTCATGATAAAGCCATAGAATTTCAAAAATCTCTAAGCTCCTCGTCAAATGTTCGCTCAAAAGAAGCAGAACTTGGTGGATTAATCTCGCATTTTCTTCTTTACAAGCCTAATATAGTTACAGTTATAGACATGGTCACCGCTGATATATGAGGCCAGCATTATTCCAGTCTGATGCATGGTTCCAGCATCGATTTAAGGCCAAATGGTAGGTATCCATTTATGTCATCTGCACAAATTTCCAACTGACATCAAGAAGTAAGCAACAAAAACAAACACATGATAGGGGTAAAATCTTGCAAACCATAAGATGCTACAATATAGTACTCTTTTATTTAAGCTCAAATACAACATTCACAAAAGAAAGAATAAAAATGATGGATGTCAAAAATATCCAGAAGTCCCATGTCACTATCACCTGGATATACTTGACAAGTAATAGTAAATTGTTGTTTCATAAAACATGAAAGCTATGGATGTCAAAAATATGTAGCCACTCCATGTCACTACTTCTTGGATATACTTGGTGTCAAAATCAACAGGAAAAGAGAAGCTTCTATGAGGAGGAAAAGAATAATGATATTAAGAGAAAGTAACCGCCTGATTTGCAATGGGATTTCTATGAAACTATCCAACCACTGAGTTCAAAGAAGTCCGAGGATACTCTACGCTCTACAGATAAGAATAGCTATCCTTCCTAAATCTTAGTTACAGAAACTTCTCAACGGTGTAGAAAAAAGGTTGAAATAGGCTCACTGAAATAAGAGAAATAAATTTTGTTGAACTGATGTCAAGTTGCAATGAAGCTTTGTTGATTGGCAGAGCCGCAGGGGGTAAATATCATGACTATGACTAGATGTACTCTTGATTAAGATCCTCTTAAGCAACCGACACAAGCTTCCTCTGAGAAAACCTGTGTTTTTAGATCTACGAACATTGTTCGATAAGAAGAATATCTAAGAAAAACTGATTAAAGAGGATTTACCAGGTATCTAGCATCTGAGACTTCAATGCTTTCTCTACTGCTTTAGCGAAAATTTTTGCTGCTTCTGCTTCAGCTTCGGCTGTGTCAGCCTCTCTTGCTGCCTTTTCAGCCTCTGCAATTGCAAATTCTGCCTCTGCAACTGCTCGTGCAGCAGCTGCAGCAGCCTCTTCTGCAGCCATGCTCCTCATTTTTGACAACTCTGCATCAACTTGGGTTTTAGTAAGAATGTTGACGCCCTTCTTCTCTGCTTTTGAAGAACCCTTCTGCCTTCCTTCCAAAGGAAGCAGAGGAGATCTTGCTTCAGAAATAGTTGAACGTGGTGCAATCCTGTACTTGTGCTTTGCCTATCAACATATACATCATAAAGATGAATCATTCCCAACTTCGAAACATATTTCCCCCTTTATGAGAAGATATGCCAATAACTTTCCACAAGCAAAGGAGAAAAACCAACATCAACATTTCACGCAATTCATGAGGAAGAAAAGTATCATTGTCCAATATTACAAGTGCACGTGTCATATAGGTTATCCTAATATCATTTTCTGGAACATCAATGGCATAAGAGTATCACCTAAGCATTTCTGTCAATGATAAGGACCTTTTCTATAATCATGGAACACTAGTGTTGAATTTAACTTTTCTGCCATGCAAGCTACCTCATAGGCTAAATGATTTATGCACATGAATCATGATGAAGATAATAATATTCTACAGATACTGTTCCACCAATAATCAATGGTATGATTACCTTTATCAATGTCCCATTTGCTACCAACAGCTTTAATTTTGTTGCCAACAGCTTCTTGAGGTTTGGTGGAGCAGCATATTTCTCCTATAATGCAAAGATAAAACAAACTCAAACTAGTTTAGATGTTTTAGGGAAGTCATTCTCAATAGTTTTAGAGCTGCGCTTTAGGTCTAAAGACTTTAAATTGGACAAGAAATAAGAAGAAAGAGAAACCCTAATTTTGGTGTTATATATAACCATTACAAGAGGTAAAAGCCTTCAGCAGTTTAATTAAATAGGTATGTTTTCTTCAAGTATTTAGAATTTGTGACTGATCCCAGAAAGAAAAGTACCTCTATGTATACAGCAATTGAAGCCCTGTCAGAACCACCTGGCTCTTTCAAACTGGTGATAGCCCCTAATAAAATATTATCCAACCTACAAGCATTGAGAGGATATCACTTAATTAGCAATTAACATACCTGTACAAAATCAGAATACTAGGGCTCTCAACATAAGATTGTTTTGGCCTACAATGACCAGTAGATTGGATAATTTCAGTTAGTTAAAAATAAGTTATCTGCAGCACTGAAGCAATAACAAAAATGTGCATTTTCAATAGCCAATTTAAAATGAATCAATCTTCGAAATAAATAACTTTTGCCTTCTGCATCTTTTCATGTTTTAATATCTTGGCACTCATATACCCAAGTTCAACTAAAAGTGACTTCAATATGATATAAGAATATATGTAACAAGCAACCTTGAAATTGGTTTTTTAGGATCAATTGCCCTTGGTGTTCCACTAGAAACTGCAAGGGGCTTAGCATCAACAACTTCTTCCCTTGGAGGTACAGTGATAAGAGCCATTGGGTTATCATCATGTTTAGTGGCCAACTGATTTCTCCTAAGAGCAAGCTTGGCCTTCTGTCTTGACCCCCATATGGCTGTGGCATTTATATTTCTCCATTTATCCTGGCCACATTAGAACTATACACATTAGTTCACCTCAATGCATGAGAGAACATTGGCAACCAAAATAAGCACAAAGTGTTGCTTCAATAGTTTAGGATGCAATTAATAAAGGCACTATCAAGACACAGCAATCTCTGGTCATTAAACCAGAAAACCTTAAAATGCTTATTTCAATGATGATTGGTGAATCCTGCTTGAGGCTCAGCTACATACCTTGAGATCCACATTTGAGCGTGATCGCAAGACAGAACTAAACTCGGGATCGGAAAGTATATTGCGCCATTTACCAGTTCCATGCTTAACAACTCCTGCCTTGAGAGCAGCTTCTTCTTCTGCTGTCCATTTCTGTTTAGGGGCACCCATCAACAAATCCCTGAAACCCCCACTAGAAGAGAATATAAACAATTGAAATTCAAAAAGTTCAAACACTAATACTAATCAATCCTATTATATGCCTACGCACCTATGCATCAAGTTTAGACAACCAACAAAAAGCATAGTAATTGACCAACAAATAAGTGCTGAAAATGCATGTAACCTTTTGAAAGGCATAATCGCATTAACACAAAGACTAGACATTCACAGACAGATCTTTTCGTGACATTTTACAATAAATTGATCTGAGGCTCCAATTCTCATCCATTATGAAATTCCAGTAGCGCAAAATTGAAAACTTAAAAAAAAAAAAGCCAAAATAATGAAAAATCAGAAATAAAAACAGAAAAAATCCTTAATGCGATTAAGTTTCAGAAATTTAGACATAGCGTTACAAACCCAAACTTGTTCTTAAGCATAAAACTCAAACTTTCAACTTATCTTGACTCAAATAATACATAAATTTACGCTCAATCCATCACCACAGGTAATCACAGCTATGAAATGTAATTGTAATTATATATCTTTAATTTCCTCTTAAACTACAATCAAAATTATATTCTGAAAATAACAATGATGAAGCAAAAAGAAATCAGATTAAAGCATTTTCATCCAAAGCTTAGACTTTGATGAAATTTATCAAGAATCGATTCATCTAGAAAATTCCAAAGAAAAAACTTCGTATTAAGTGCTGAATTTTAAAAATCATGAATGAATTTTTTGGGAGGAAATCGAGGATTTAAAATGGAATACCTGATCGGAGAAACGCGCGAAGGGAGGAAGAGAATTCACGCGCGGAACATCGAATTTTTGTCGGGAAATTAGTATTTCTTACAAAACAGAGGATTGAAAAAATACATATAATAGGAGATTGGCTTTTTTGTCCATAAGAATAATAAAATAGAAATTTGGAAATGTTCTTTTATTCAAAATTGTTGTGAATTTTTGAAAATAACTTTTAGCCCCCCTAAACTTTTCTAAATAGAACTAGGTCCCTAAATCTAAGGGTATAATTCAGCCAAAGTTTCAAACTAGACTCAAGTGACTTGGGAGGCTACAAAAAGTAATTACTCTATCATCTTATTTGAGCAATCTCAACTTTAAAAGAAAAATCTTTCAAAGTTACATTTATAAGATTTTTTGGACGGTTGCTATCTATTATTTTTGGTAAAAAGAAGCATTTAGATTAAAAAAATTACTTTAAAAGATGTATTTTAGTTAATTGTTATTCCTTACATGAGAATTTGATTTTTTATTAATTTTTCAAAAAAAAAATATTTGATATATTAACATTAAAATTTTTTAATTTCACAAATAAAATAAAAATAATAACATATGTCTTATTTTTAAAATTTTAATTTTTTATTTCTTAAATATAAATTAAAAATATGTATCAATATTTTAATTTTATTTATGAAATTAAAATTTTCATTATCAATATTTAAAAATTTTCACTATCAATATATTTGATAATTTTTTTAAAATACTATACAATTGTTTGAAAATGAAATAGAAGCGAAGAAAGTTGGAAAAATACTAGTTTTATCTCTTTTAGTGAATATGTAGAAAACTAATACATACCTCTTTTTAAAATTTGAAAAAAATTTTCAATAATCCAAAAAAAATATGGTCCAGTATGTAAACTAATTTGTAATTATTATTATTATGGGCTATGAACTTAATTTGCAAGTGGTACTGTGGTAGATGAAAATCTTTATTTAAATCATTACTAAATCACTAAATGCGCAATCTGCACCGAAATTAGCCTAATTGCATCAATTATCAATGGATTTTACGACAAAACGAAAACGAGTGGGCCAATTTCATAAATATAGAAACATGAAGATCAAAACTACAATTACCCACAAATATATTTTATTCATTTACAATTTTTTTATTAAAATAATTCCAACACTGCCACAGGGAGGTTCTTTTTCTTTTTCAGGAGCGGAGATAAAAAGAGCATCCAAAAAACGCAAGAGATTTTGAGGAAGACGATGGCCACCGCAAACTCGCTGCAAAAAGCAAGGAGCCAAGCTCGAGCAGTTCGAAAGGCGCTGAGCTCTTTCTCGAGAACCTTCTCTTGAGATGCATTGATGGCGGTCAAGCCAGGCGAGGTCGGCATGGTTTACGGAATCCCTGACGAACATATTCGTAGGAGTGTAAATTTCAAAATTTTATCAGTGTTGGGTTAATTTTGGCAATTTTTAATCCAACCCTTTTTCCTCTAATTTTCGAAAGAGACAATAGTTAGGCTGCGTGTTTATTTATTTATTTATTTTACATTCATCGTAGGTTGTAATATATTCGCCTGCAAGAACTGCAATACAACAAGGATCTGGGAAAGTTGGAAAGTGGAAGATCAATTTTATGTCAACACAAAAGTATGTCTTTTTATCGATCTAACTTTCCCGTCTTTTTTAGCTGTAGAAATTGAATTTTTTTTTTTTTTTTGGGTGTAAATATGCCATTTCGCGCTTAGAATATGGACTCTTTTACGGGTGATGCTTATAAATGGTAGAAAATCAAAATGACAAAATTAAGCTATTCCTGATCTTCAATTATCTGTTTTTGATAACCGAATTTTTCCCATGTTTTTAATTGTTCCTCACATATCCTTGAAGATTCTGAAACTTCACTAACTTGTATCAATGTTCTGCTTCATGTTTGCTGGGTTGTGGTTTCATTGGTTAAAACTTGTTTTCTTGAACTTAGGCCACATTGCCAAATTCTTGGTATGATTCTGACTTAGAGTCTTTGTTTTGGTCTTGTCTGTGCAAGTAAATCTTAGATGTTTTTCTTGTAACCATGATTTACATAATCAATAATTTCTTGTCTATGAATAATATGGTGTAGGTGTGAGAACCCATTGATGCGTTGGACATCCACAGGGGACCCTTATGCCAATGTTGGTGATGCTGCACTTGGTTTTGATAGTGAAGAAGCTGCTAAGTCTTTTGCTGAGAAACATGGGTGGGAATATGTGGTATTATTCACTTTTTAATTTTGATTATTGGACTAAATTATTCCATTTCTTATTTGGCTTAAAGAAATGAGCTTTCATGATATTTGGTTACTTTTTAGTCTGAATGTTCCTTAGATTATCTTTTTCTTGTGTCAGACCAGAAATTTTACAATTAGTCGTTTGATTTCAGATATCTTTTCCCTGTTGTTAGATGGCATATTCACTTGATGATTTTGTAACGAAAATGTTTTTCTCCCTTAATCATCCAATCCAATCTCTATCCTTCTTGAGATGCAAATCGGTGGTACATCTTGAACTCACATACAGGTTAAAAAGCGCCAGGCACCAGTGCTTAAGGTTTGGGAGTCTTTCTTTTGCACTTTTGCGCTATTCTTATTACCTCACATGAGCCTTTATAGCAGAACATTTGGAATGAAAATCATGTTTACGAAATTTAAATCAGGTTAATTCTTATAGCTAGGCTTAAGAATAAAAATCAACTTGAGATTTCTAAAGACAGTTGCTCAAGACAAACTAATGCATCATTGGTTTTTACCTTTTCATGATTAGCAATATGGAATAATTGCCTGCACATTCTTGATCCTTGATTAGACATTTTCTTTGTTGTAGTAATTTCTATTGTTATCTTTGGAATGGTGATTTTATGAGTGATTGAGAGGGTTTTCTGATGGTCTGTGCTCGAAATTTTTGTTCTTAGTAGCCCTCTTGTTGCACTGAAATCTTCTAAAAGATGCTGTGAAGTTCTAACAGCTGACATTTGACAAGTTGAAATTACTTACATGAGAGAGAGTGAGATTGAAGTTACAATACTAGATAACAGCAGAATGAACAAGCTTTTAACTTCATAGAGACATCTAGGACAGGATTACTGCATATGACGATTGTATATGCGGCTATTGTGTCCAAAAAATTCCAGAAGAATGAACATTGCATGTGATATGTGCAAACATTACTGCAATGGTCAAGCTATTTCTCCACAATTATGTGTAATGTGCTCTAGCCTCTAGGCATAAGCAGACTGATTTAGATACTGCAAATCTATTGTTATGGTCCTATGCTTGGCTATGTCGTTTCCATGTTTTATGTTCATTACCAACTAAAGTTACAAACCCATGGCAGTTGTCTTCTTATGCGAATATGGTTGCAAGTCAAGTCATATGCAGATAACTTCAAGTGGAAGGGATCTGCCATATCTGAAGACTGATACTATAATCTTGCAGATCCTGTTGCCTTTTTCTACCATAATTCGAGTTGAGCAACTGAGGCTAAGTTCTTTTTGTGTTTGTTTGCACATTGTCATCTGTTGCATTATTTGATGTGAAATCCACCTTTGGGCTGTACAGTTCAAATTTATGCATTATTTTCTCTTTTAGCTTTAATAATTTAATTTCATTTTCATTTTCATTTTCATTTTTCTTCAAACACAAAAGGTTTGAAATTCCTCTTGCAAGTATACTTGATTGAGACATTTTCTTTTCAAGAAGAAAATTCCCCTTTTTACGTTGGACTATTTTTTTTTTTTTTAATGAAGTTATCAATGTAAAAAGAACCTGTTTGGATAAACTGATAAGATCTTTTAATTTTGTTTTCATATTTCTCATTCATGGCTTCACTATTTTTCTGTTTGATGGTATAATTATTTAACAATGCAGATTTGGATAAAATGCTTTCGAACCTGTTTGGCTTTGCTATTGAAGTATTTTTTTATCTCAACCGCAATTCCAAACAACAGACAACATCAGCGGTTGAAGAAGTTTCAAATTCGACAATTGGTCTGTGTAGGGTGGAATTCCCTTGTGAAACCTTCAGAATGAGCAAACTTCTTGAGATTCCCAAACCTAGACAAACCATCCATGTGAACTCTGTCACAAACAACTCTAGTTCCAGGCTTTAAACCAGGAGTATTTTCCACTTGCAACCCAGCAAGCCAGCCAGCCAGGACAACTGCAATGTCTTACTAAAATCCCCAACAACTGCAAAAATAGAAAGAACGATAGAAAATAATCAAAATTTAATTAAGACATTATTATGAGCAATCGAAAAAAAATCTGATAAACGAAAAAACCACAAATAACTGAAATGACAAGATATTTGAACTTTTGATATCTTATTCCTTTAATTTTATCAAAATTTGATTGGAATTATCGAATTTTAACCATTTAGTTTCCGGGAAAACCCCTAAAACCAATAAGAGAAAGAAAAAGAAGGGAGAGGGGTACCCGAAGAGGGCTCGTCGGCAAAGGAAATGGTAGCAAAGTTGAATATGCGACGAAGATAAGGCAGGGAAGCAAACCGGAGCTCCGGACCCATTTCCGGGTACCCCTTGTCCTTCCGGAGTTGGCAGATTGAGGGAAGGGCACGGTTTTGAAAATACGAGTTTATGTGGAGGGCGTTTCTGCCATTTCAATGGATTTATATACCTTTGGGCTGGCGGAAGTAGATCCACCCAACTTCCAATGACGCTTGAAAGTTGGGCTTTGGCAGGGCCCATTCTGATCCCAAACACCCAATCTCCAAAAAAAAAAAAATCAAAGCGCCAAGCAATCCTCTATCCCTCCGTCGCGGCGGCCCGCGAGAGCTCTCTTGCTTCTACCTACCGATTGCTTCAACCGTTGCGCTTCAATCGTCAGCGCCCCCACAACAACCACTACCGCCACTGCCCCTCGTATATGTAGCTGTTCGGGTACTTTTAACACTCCCTCTTTCAAGTTTTGTCCTTTTAAACATTTTTCTCCCTTTTTTTGGTGATTTTCTTATTGTATTTGGTTTATATCAATTTAAGTGATTTTAACTTAGTCAGTTGAATAGGAAATACGGGAAAAAGAAATTAAAATTTGGAACTTTATTGAAATAGTTTGATATATGAATTTACCTTTTATATGAGTATGTATGGTTTAATAGTAATTGAATGAAATCTTTAATTTTCTTATAATAAATGGTATGTAAGTGAGAAAGATCTGCTAAATGTCATGTATTTATCTTTGGCGTGTTTCTTTAATTGATTTTGACGGTTTCCATTATGCTTGCAGATTCATATAAGATTGTTAATCTGATTTTGATGCAGTATTATTGTCTTTGTTTCTTAACTCCACTTGCATTAGGAATTAAGGAAATAGAGAGCAAATCCAAGCTTGTGAACAGCTACACCACCTAGTGCAAAGTATACAATGGCACACAGATTGTTAAGAGATCACAAGGCAGATGGTTGGGAACGCGCCAACTTCACTATCATTGTGAGTCTTGCCTTGGTGACAATCCATATGTCCGAATGGTATTAATCCTTATCTCTTTAATACTCTCTCTCCAAATGTCAGTCCCTGTCGGGGGATTTGAAATTGTATTTTTATATGGGAAATGTAAACCCAAGTTTTCAGTAACTGAATTATAAGTTTACAATGTATTGAACTATTAAGGTATGGTTTTGTTAGAGGTTTTACCTTTTAATTGTATTTTTGGTTTTGTTTCAGGCATATCTATATAATTTTAACCAGCATGTATATTGATGTGAGCAGAGTTGTGAAATACAGAAAAACTTTCTATAATGTGGTTGAGCCTCTTTTCTTGAGGTGAAAATGTAGAATAAGTAAATCAAAAATTTTTTCCAAGGAAATTGTCAATGGTTAAACATGGGTAGTCAAATTAGAGTCTAAGTGGGCAAGTTGTTTAACTGTGCTTGTTGCTTGACTCTTGCAATTTTTCCCAAGGAAGAACTAGGTGACTTGTTATTATTATACCTTTGTTTGTTTTTTATGCTTCTAATTCTGTGACTTCTATAACCTTAGTTAAAGATGGAATAGATTCTTTGAAATGAATTTGCACTACGAAATAACAAAATGATTTACACTGTCATTAGGCATTAGTAGTAATACTAATTGGACATATTTGAAAATTTCCCAACCCGTGTATGTTCACTGCTACATTGGTTGAGATAACACAAATCAGCATATTCATAAGTGGCAAGAAGGTCTATGAAGATTAATTAGTTTAGACTATGGTTCTAAACCTATAGATTCACCGAGTCTTCTGATAATTTAATTTTGTTTTGTTCCTTCAATAATGAAAATTTCCATGTTTTACTCTCATGTGCTTCTGTACACTTTGCACTGCAGACTAAAGTAGATTATGATACAGAATGCAAGATTTAGGTGGAGGCCTGGTCATGATGCAAGGCATAAGAAAACTGAGGTTTGTCAGACATGCAGTAAGTTGAAAAATGTTTGTCAAGTCTGCCTTTTAGATCTTGAATATGGATTGTGAGTTCAAGTTCGGGATACTGCTCTTAATATAAATTCTAATGATGCCATTCCAAAGAGTGATGTGAATAGAGAGTATATATCGCTGAGGAGCATGACTGCAGGGTATATATCTTAATACTTAACAGTTATCTTTTAGTATCATTTTATGAAGAAAGTGGAGCTATTTAAAGTGTCATCTTATATAAAATTCTTCAAGCAACTTCCAGCTGAGCTGTTTGCCTTACAGAATGCAATCCTTTTAGTTATCATTGCAATAGCTGAACGATCTAGCATATGCATGGGTGTGTTAAAACTCTATAGATGTGGGAATCTTTATGTAGAATTAAACTTTTATTGACAGTGTGAATGAGATGGAGTTTAGTGGTTTTAAGTGTGCCTAATGTATTTGCTTTAGTCTTTTAGATGGATATCGTCTCCTATTTCCTTTTGTGTTTTTCTGTTATGATTAGTTAAGTAAATTTGTGGTTTGCAGGCCAGAGCTGGTTTAGATTACGAATCCTCATATGGGAAATTACGGCCAAATGACACTATTTTGAAGCTTCAGAGAACAACACCATGCTACAAAAGAAACCGAGCACATATTTGCAGTTTCTATGTGCGGGGTGAATGCTCAAGAGGTGCCGAGTGCCCTTATAAGCATGAGATGCCAGTAACTGGGGAGTTGTACAGCAAAACATAAAAGACCTTACTATGGGTAAGTGCATTTTTTGTTAATATTTTGCCAGCTATAAAAATTTTAATGGAGCTTTGTTCTAAGCTTTATAATCTCTACTGCATCGATGATGTGACAGATATCTTACTAGAGAATTAATATGTAACTGAACAAAAGGCTTATCATATATGACAAGAGGGGCTGGCCATCTTATTATGAATAGTGAGTTTTCTTATGAGTAGCTCCTGATTAGTGATTAATACGTCAAAGAAAGCCACCTCTGCTACCTATTGCTTCATGTCGTACACTGCCTGATAATGTTTTCATGATTTCCTCATTATTCTCTTGGTAAACATGGTCAAGGATGGGTATTGATTGGAAGATACTTTATTCGAGTGGTAATTAGGTATTTATCCTTAACAAATGCCATCTTCTTTTTTGGTCACAGTGTTTGAGTGGTCATGTCATGAACATAATTTTTCAGTCTTTTAACAACACATGTTCTTTCCCTCTCCCCTTTTGTGTTAGTTTGTGTGTTAATTGCCAAATGTGTTTGGGTGGGGAGAGGGAGTTTGCGGGGAGTTCATACCCATGAACTATTCTGTCTTTATGTGTCTTTTTCGATGTTTTTAGCATTTTGATGTTCATCTCTATATATGAATGGTAATACTGCAATGCATTGACAAACTTAATGTTTGTTGCGACAAACCTATTGCTTGCCTTAGTAGATTAAAGCTTTTCATGCTTGATACTTTCTAATGTTGTGATTAACTTTTGCAGGGTGAATGATCCAGTGGCAATAAAGCTACTTAACAAGGCTGGTGAAATGCCTTCTTGTAAGCTCCTGAGGATGAAAGCATTAAACCCTTGATGTGGGCGGGTTTGATAAAAGGGTTGTGTAGCGAGATTTAAGGGATAATGCCCACGGTGAAATTGAATCAATAAAGATGGTGCTTGACAACGCATGTGCCTCTGTAACGTATACAACCAGAGAAGGAGCTGAGAAGGCTGCACAAAAGCTTTCTAATAAGCTACTAAGCTAGTCATAAAGGGTCTCAGGCTGAAGCTGATGTGGGGTAATTCCCAGGTTCCAAGACCTGAGTCAGAAACCTCGGATGCAGTATTTTACTATCCCCCTCCACCTCAGCTGGATAGAGCCCTCTATCCATCAATGAATCCTCTATCCATCAATGAATCCTCAAAGGATGGGTGCCTTGGTTCCGTCCCATGATGGGGAGAACACAAATCTGGATCTGAAAAACAACCTGGGCAACATTATCCAACCTATCCCACCATCACCTAGGCAATATCCTCGTCAGCTTTATCCACCATACGGATGCAACCAATGCCACCTTATCAGCAGTATCCACCATGTCATTAGGCAATGCCTCCACCTCAGGCCCCATCAGTAGCTCAGCATTATCAACATTCTGGGCCACCAAAGCCCACACCTCCTGTGAGTGCATCTTCAACAAGGACACCACCAGTGTCAACTTCATCTGGTTCTGCACCTCCTCTTTCGGGGCCATCTGTTGCATCTGGGTCATGTCCTCGGTGAAGGTTTCAATAGTGTTGTTTTTGCTTATGTAAGAATTTAACTCGTTAACCCTCAAAATTATTTTTGTTTGAGTTCAAAATCGTCTTTACTTTATCTGTAGTTTTTTTATTGGCAATCATTTTGCTTTCAATATGTTAAGGGTTTTATGAATCATGCACAAGTAAAAGCAAGGCAAGGCAAGCCGCACGTGGTACTGCACAACCGACCGACAGCATAAAACCAAACCCAAAAAGGCCAACCCCAAGAAAATTTGGGAGACAAAAAACATCTCCCCAAGATCCATGAAAGGGGAGAATGTAACCAAAAGAAGGGGAAAAGTAAATTTGATGATTGATCAATTATTCAAAGTCTCAAACTACCAAACAAAACAGCATTGTAATATTTTATAAATTTGATAAAAAAAAAAAAAAAAAAAAAGGCAATCTATGCGGGGATCCAACTACCATTAGCTAGTGCGATTCTGCTGTAAATCTCCATTTTTATTTCTCTTCTTTTTACTACTCATTGATGGTATATGTATGAGAAATCATGCATGTAATCAATACTCAACAGCATTATTTAATTTCACATTCAACACCTTTTCTTCACTTAAATTATTTAATTTATCTTTTCCTTTTATCTAATTTTTAATCTCATCAAATTTTTTATTTTTATCTGTGTATTTGAAATATAAATAGAGAGTATTTTTTTTCCCATTTCAAGTATTTCAAGAGGAAACACTGAAGCAATAATTTTGACGCAATTGCTTTATTATTAGATCCCGACTTTCCCTCGCAAACAATAGTAAAACTAGTATTAATTTCTACTATTTTGCAGTCCTCCACTGGAAAGCTTTGGACCATCACATTTGCATATTGTCTTGACTTCCTTTTGGGGCCCCTCCAGTCCACTAATAGCCAGCCAGTGCCAAAACAAAATTGAATGTATGATAGTTCTTCTTTCAACCCTTTTTGTAGAGTTTTGGTTTTGATTCTTCTTACAATATAGTTATCAAACTCTTGACATTAGCAAAGAGTTTTGTATGAAATGAGTGGCTTTTGTATGATCTAGATTCCACTGAAAAACCAATTAAATTAACATCGAATTTGGAAAATTTTGGAAGTCTTGAATTTGAACTTTGAGGTGGAAGAGTAGTATTTATCCATTGGATAAATATTTTTAAAAAAATATAGGAAAATACTTTATTTTAGGAGTGTTACTAAATGTGCCTCAAGCTTTTATCTTCACACCCCAAAATTTTTTTTTTAAGTTTTTATAAGTAAAATTATTTAGTTATCTTTTCTTTTTCACATAAGTATTTGTTAATGGATTTTTGAAAAATCATAAATTTTTTTGAAAATGAATTTCTAAAAAATCATATAACTTTTCGAAAATAAATTTTCAAAAATCATAAACCTCTTTGAAAATAAATTTTTAAAAAATTAAATTTTCAGAAAAATTTATAACTTCCTAAAAATCCATTTCTAGAAATGTTTATATCTTTTTAGAAATCCATTTTCAAAAATTTATATAATTTTTCAAAAATTTATTTTTAAAAAATTATAAAACTCCAAAATTTTGTGAGAAAGATAATTAAATAATTTTACTTATAAAAAATTTAAAAAAAATTAAAATGTGAAAAAAAATGAGAGTACATTTAGCAGCACTCTTTTTTTAATTAAAATTATTAAAATTTTAATTTTAATCACTAAAATTAAACATTTTAACACTCTATCAATAATTCACGCAACTGTCTACAAATATTTGTCTTCCAAGTAACCAAATGGTTTTACATCTAACACAAACCCTACCCTCAAAATCTAGTGGAAACTAATACTAGAAATTAATTAATATAACGTTTTAGTATATGCGGGAAACAAAAGAAAAGGAAAAGAGAATAATGCACATGAAGGTATTGGAAAGAGTGAAAGGTTGTTTGCCTTTTATTGGGTGGGGGAAAGTTGGGGGACTGGGAGAGAATGACAGGGGAAGCATGCAGTAATCCTGGAAGAGATATGAAGGCAGTGCGTTCAAGTTCCAATCTCTGCAATGCTCTGCAAGGCTGGCCTCCATTGCCCCCCACCACCACCACCACCAACATGATGCCTTCCCATGTACCTACTGCTGCCGCTACTGCCACCACCATTGCTTCCCAGTCTGTTAACTTCCTGCCCCACCTGCAAAAGAGAGGGAGAAATTAGAAAGGAAAAGGACAAAGGTAGCCATGAGACAATGACAATTCCATAAGCATTTTTGGGTTCCATTATTGATTTGTATAAAAGTTTGTGGGCTCACTGCCATTTTGAAAACCCAAGCTTTCCACTAAATTTGGATCCTGTTCACCAATCTTATCCATTCAATTGAGGAGCTTAGCATTAACCTTACCTTTATTACAAGGAAGAAGACAAATTGTTGGACAAAATTCTTATAGAAAACTATCACCCACCTACTGTCTAAACTTTTGAATGACAAACACACGTGCACACATCCACCACTAAATGCATACAAACAAATCATAGAGTCATTTCATGTTAACAAAATTCATGATTTTTCCCTCTAAAAACCTCTATCTTATTCATAAAGTATAAAATTCATAACCAATAATCACATTTGCATGTCTCCATATATAAGTAACATCATGAAATGTGCAAAAAATTACATGAATCTTGTTCTCTCTTGTAAGTGATTCAGGTGACTTATTCTTATTCTCTCTTGCTATCCATCTACAACTTGCTGTAGCCAGGCAAATTCATGAATCTTAAGTACAAAGAGTAGTATTTAGATACATCACATATTTTCAAAGTAATAATATTGTTCTTTTTTTTTTCTACTTGAGACAGGGATTGAAGAGTCACTGGACTTAAAATTTCAATACTCAACAATAGATCAATAATCATCCATCTTTTTTAACATTGACTTGGCATTCTCAAATCTAAGCACAAATAGTTGAATTCACCTTGACTTGGCATGTTGTCCTAAATGTGTGATATACTAGCATTTATAGCCACATTTACCACAAGGGAAGGAAAGGCATCTAGAAAGGGTAACTCAGCCAAAAAAAAACAACCACTACTATTTGTTAACATGATTAATATGCCACTATTTCATATAGTTTCTGAAAAAGCAAGGTTGCCAATGACTACTGACTTTCATCTCTGAATAATCAGATATCAGGAAAAGAAAACTAAACAACTGGTTAATGGAGATTTCGAACATTAAAAAGTGTGTTAAATGTTAAGTAAATTATTTTCAGAGAAATACCTCGAGATCTGTTGTTTGAACAAAGTTCAGATTCTTCCAAGTTCTCAGATTTCAGACCATAACATTTTAAACTACAAACACTGTCACTTTGCATATGCAGATCCAGATTTTCCCCTCCACTTTTCCTTTTATTTACTTCCTTTTTAGACCATAAAAGTTTACTTTTCTGCGCCCAAGTTACAAAGGAAAAAAAAAAAAAAAGAAGACACTCACCCTGTCCTTCCATCTGCAGAATGAAAAGATGTGAAGGTGAAGGAAATGCCCATATTCAAATCCCATGTTAAGCACTAATTAGTTAATTTAATACGTTTCTTGAAATTCTAGACCCATTTATTACTTTCAGAAGCTTAGCTCATCCTTTCTGACAAGTTTTGCTAATTCACAGGAAACTAGAAAGAGTAGCATTCACTGTGTTTGAGTTTTGTTTTATTACCTTGATAGAACTGCAGTTCTCAGATTTCGAGTTAAGTTTTGGATTCAGATTGGAAGCAGTACTTGGCAAATCCTTTCTCTTCAACTCCATCCCAAGCCCAAGCCCTCCTCTTTCTTTCAACAGTTTTCCAAGCTTCACACACTTCTTTGCAGCAAACTCCTTCAAAACATCTAAAAGAAAACCCCCCAAGATCAAGAAAATAAGAAAAAGGAAGATGCCTTGGCAAACTATACACGTAAAAATCAAGTAATGAATTACCTTCAAAGCTAATAAGTCGATAAACTTGGCCGAGTAACAAAGTGTTATCTGGTTTTAGGATCTTGAGCTGCTTCAATGGCATGCCATTTTCGTTCTTTAACGTTGATGAGGTTACCACATGTGCAACGTAATGGCCTGGATTTGAACTCATGATTTCATGAGCACTAACAGACCAGTAAATCCTCTCGATCTTGTTCCCTGGATGTTGAATCACCACTGTTGCAGCTTCAGCTGCTTGACAGTTTCCCATCTTTACTTCAAAAAAAAAAAAAAAACCTTTAAAGCAAAACTTAACTACACTAAAAAACAAAGATCGTATTGCTTTATGGAACACTTTGACGTAATCCTCAAGAAGGTGATGCGACAAAGAGATAATAAAGAAATAACCCAGAGAAGTTTTACGCCATGGGAAAGCAAAAGGAAAGGGTTGGCCTGAAGGAGAAACAAAAAAGTAAGAAGGGAATGGTAGTTTAGAGAAATGATGACAGGAAATCAAGGATGGGTCTGGTCTTTGGTGCTTATATCAGCAAGCTACTGATGATGAAAAAGGAGACGTAAATGCTAAACAGAGGGGGGGTGAGGGGATTTTTATTTGGTGCAATGAAGGAGACGTGCTAGATCTGCAAAAAGCACCTGGATTGCGTCAACAGGGAAGATGGGGGGAACTTGTAATAGAATGAGATGATCGTCAGCTGATGCAAAAGGTTGGATGCTTTGCTACTTTTTAAATGGAAAAGGACCAGCCAGGGCCCCCTTGTCTTTGGACACAGGAACCCCTAGCTAGGATAAGGCTTGGGATTTTTGGTTCTCTATTTCTTTCTGATATTCAAGAAATATGATTGTAACATTGAATGTCGTAATGATCTGGTGCTGATCCATGCTTCACTTTTGGCATGTGAAATTATGGAAGATCGGATCCCCACCAAAAACCAAAGGTCTACTTCACTTCTCAATTGTACTTGCCATATTTTCACCTCGTTTAAGAACTTTTAAGTGGTTTGCCCTTCCTTTTTAGGTCTTAAATCTTGATCATTATTTTCCCCTCAAAAGTTAAAGATATGCGTATCAAGATGCATAGCTTTTGTTCTCTACATTTTTTTTTTTTGAAAAAGGTATTTGATCTATAACTTTTCATAAGTTTCTCATTTTCAATTGAAATTGTGAGTAGTGAAGATTAGTATATATTTAGTAATTAATCTATCTCTCCTTTCACTAAACCTCCACTTTCTACTAATACCAATATTGAATTTTATGAATTTTTCCAACTAATAATTAGTTTTTAATTGCAAATAACATGATCCTACCATTTTTCTTACTCTAATTTTTCCGCTAAAACTAAGGTTTGATTTCATATCGTAGCAGCTAGCGTAATTGTCAAAAAGTTTAACATAAACTAGATTATGGTTTACTCCATAAACTAGAGGTTTTGAATGCAAATTTTGAGATAGAAAGAATGACTATAGGATTAATAGGATTATATGGAACAAAGGGGTGAGCAGCTATAATTGCATGATAACTCAAGATTTATTTATTTATTTATTTTACAAAAGATATCATAGTTTGAGAATAAAAAAAGTGCTTGTAATTATTGATATTTAAATTTTAAATTTTTTAAATATTATTTATTATAAATAATTACATGAATAAGTTGTATTAAATTTTGAATTCATTTAATAAAATTTTTTTGCTTTTTTTTTTAAATAAAGTTTTTTTTTTTACATATTAAAAAAACTACTTAAAATAACTTTCATTCCCACCATCACTTTGCACAATTGAAGGTAGGATTAGATGTCAAAGTTTTCAATTTATGGTCAAGTAACATTTTGGAGCGTATCACCTTAAATTTTTTTTTTTTTTTTGCCTTCAATTACAATTATTCAATCAAAATAAAAATTTATATAAAGGTTCACCACTTATAAATATAAATATGAGTTTCATATAAAATTTTAAAAAATTCATATAACCTTAAATTATAATTAATTAAATATACTACAATCATCGTATATGATATGCTTCTTAACATTTCATCTAAATAACTTTTGTTTTTTGATTAAGCTGAGATATAAGTTATATTAGAAAATGAAGAACAAACAATATATATATATATTTTTTTTCTCCAATATATATTGATATAGTCATATGGATGCCTTCAGCTGTTGGGTTTTGGCGGTGGATTTTTTTTTAAGTGGACATCTATCTAACCTTGTAAAAAAGAGAGTGGAAATCTAGCTAAGTTTCCCATGCTCAATTTCTTCAGCAGCCTAAATTCCATGCCGGTCAAACATGTTTTTGGATGGAAAGAGGCCACTCCCAGCAATGAACGCCACCATCCCACCGAACCGATTAGCTGCTACCGTCGCCGCATAATTAATACTTGCCAATGCATCATTACCATACACCACCGCCGTCGCCTCTCCTCCATTAAATATGATTAAATTTCAAAGACAAATCTTGTGAAATTCAGTTTAGAAACACTCAATTGAACAAGTTACTTTTGCTTAAGTTTCCTAAATTTCAGCATTCAATATTTAATTCAGTCATAACTACTACTTAAAAAGTCAGAGTTGGAAAAACTTTTTATTCAAAATATAAAAAATAATTAAATTCGAAGTATCATCGTATTTCAGGTTATTCAACATATTGTTAATTATTTTAGATTAAATCAAATTTGGTTGGATTAAATATTTGAAACAAATTATATAGATCTTTCAGATAGGATCAACTATCAAATATTGTAAACTTACGAAAACAATAACTACACCCTTTCCATTTACTTTCTCACGAGAATTATAGCATAATTCTAATACTATTATTAACTATTAAGCTTGAAAATGTGAATTATCTCTTAATTTAATTGATATATTTTTATAATTAATACTTAAAAATTATAAATTTAAAAAAATTTATGAACGTAATATTTTTTTTATTAGTTAAATTTCAGGGCTACTGTTAAAACAGCGCGTGGCCGTAGGTTTTCTTTCAGAAAGCCAACTTGTTTGCTGGCCCAATTGAGGGCATGGACCCACCTCTACTCCTCTAATTTGGAGCCCAATTACCAAATCTCGGCCATTAATTTCTTTTTTTTTTTTCCTTTAAAAAAATTAAGGACAAAAGAAAATTAACTTCAGGTTAAAAGATTGATAAATGTCACGAAATTATTACATAAAAAAAAAAAAGAACGAGATTTTGGCATGGTCTTCTTGGACTTCAATGAGTTTGCTATATATAAATCTTTGCCAAAAGGCCGAATCTATTATCTATTCCATTGAGTTCACTTTCCTATTTACTACACTACTATTCAAATATATGGATCATAAGAATATGTTCCAAAGCTCTTTATCATCTTTACATTAAAACTATTATCATCGTTCATTCGAATTCGAACCTTTATAATTAATGATTGTATCTTACTCATACGAACGATACTAATGAATATATTAAAAAATTTCTACGATGTTGTTTTACAAGAAATAACTTAGTTGATTGCATCAAATTAATATGAATATTTGGAAGAGAAAGTCATTGCTAGCCTAAGGGAAATGGCCAATTTGGAAATAGTCCAAATTCACATTGCCAACGATGTTGAAAGTGATGCGATACTAATCCAAATCCTATAACAAGGCTTGGCTATCTAATCTGATATCATCTCGAGTCATAGCCCGTGAAAACCTAAAGCCACCTTGAATTGGTCATTACAAGAAATCCACCTTGTTCAAGTAACAATGGTTACTCCCAAACTTATATTGATTTCTAAAGGCTAGTTTTTAATTTCTCCACTTGGTTTCGGAAAGATTTAGCAATTTACGTATTTATATAGTGTAAAATATTTATAATTTATGTATTTATGTAATGTTTTACATAAAAATTATTTGTTATAATTTATATTATTTTTTTAATATCTCCACTTGATTTCGATCTTGTTTTGATTCTTGGTTGCTTGGTTTGATTGTTTCCTTGTAACCTGCTTTTCTCTTTAGACAACGTTACCTTTTTGCTCTATGTACTTATCCATTGTTTTCTATCATTCCAATTCCAAACTTCCATTTACCTCTTGTTTTTTACTATTTTATTTTTAATTTTCATAGTAAACCCAAATGAGCTCAAATGCTAACTCACCCATAAGTCTAAGACAATTAGTTTGGAGTCTGGGCCATCCAAGACTCTGCCCACCCTATAATAATCTAATTATCTTATATTATGAATTAACACAATTAATTAATCTAAATTTAGATTAATTAATGTCAAATTATGAGTAATTATAATGATATTATATTGTAATATATATGAATATGTAATATAATTTTAATTAAGTGTGATCCCTATCTAATTTTATGTTTGGACCCATAATAGGATCCGAGAGATCAATGCTTTTCACCTTTATATATATAAGGTTAACTCATTAAATTTTATAATTTCAATTTCAGAGGCAGAGAGTAGTTTTCTCTTTTTTAACTGTGCAAATCGCTACTCAAAATCTAAAAAGTAGCATCAAGAAGCACAAAACTGTAGCATCAATTCCATGGGTTTAAATTTAACGAGATTGGCTCTCACCCACATATAGATCAATTTTAATTTTAATTATAAATTTTATTAATGACTCGATAAAATTTTAATTAAATCTAACATATAATTCACATATCTTTCTAGAAATGGTCCAGATTTCTTCACCACCTTATTAGGAAATTGACATATAAAAGTTATAATTATAAGCAAATAATTTTTTATATCTATCAAAAAGTACATTCATTAAAGAAATCAATACACAAACCAATAAAAAAACAAATTGATATCCTCAAGAAATATAATAAGATAAATATATATTTACATAATTATATAAGAGCATTAGGGTTAGGTATAAGATCTTCCTCCGAATCTTCTTTCATCATTATTATTTTAGTTAAATTGAAGTGAATTGGAAAAGTAATTAAGAGGATCAATATAAAGATTAATTCAATTAATACATATAATTATTTTAAAAAATAATATTTAATAATTTTAAAATTTAAATTTTAACACGTATAATTACTTTCTTTATTTAAGCTGTGATCTCTTTTTATAAAAAAAAAATAATAATAATAAGTGAGAGGATACTAAACATTATATAATGTAATATAATATAATAGTCAAATTAGATTTAAGATTTAATTTGTTTAATTCTCATAAATGATATGCAAAATATAACATTATTTTTTTTATATACTTAAATTGTCAAAATTTGAAATTTTTATCATTAAAATTTTAATATTCTATCAATAAATCACATATTTATAGACAAAAATAACATTATTTTAACCTATTATATAAATTAATAAAACCCGAGGTCCCCATTTGCAATAGCCAACCATAAGTCAGCAACATAATAAGGATTTAATAGTATAACAATGTAGAATAATATTCAACCTCACATAATATTCTTATAATGGAGCACTAAAAAGCTTTCTTTTCATTTAATTAAAATGTAAAGTCCAATCAACAAATTTACATCCCAATCAATGTGACTTCCAAAGTTGTTGGGATATGACTGTAAAATAAAAAAAAAAAATTCAAGGGGTCCACCACAAAAATAAAAATATCCAAGCTTTTTTTTTTTAATCATTTCCACCAACTATTATTAGTAATTGACATTTTAGTCCTCCCCAGTTGTCCGGTTCTATTACCACAACCACTCCAAAACAAAACAATCTTCGGTATCTCCGCATCTCTTAACGAATCTGATTCTT
This sequence comes from Durio zibethinus, assembly GCF_047325235.1. NCBI lineage: Eukaryota > Viridiplantae > Streptophyta > Magnoliopsida > Malvales > Malvaceae > Durio > Durio zibethinus. Next base: position 21,069,435 of record NC_143179.1, on the reverse strand, counting down.
GCCTCGATAAATTTGTTCTTTAATTTCTTAAAACATTGCTCTTTTGTTGTCTGGGACGTGACTTTGCTCTGCTTTAAGGTTTCAGCGGTTAGGTTTTCTCGTACTTTTTATGTTTCTTTGTCTTGTTCATATATATTTGTTATCATCAAAAACTAACTTCCGGGTGTTTGTCTTCATCTGTATATTTTGTTGTTTGTTTAGAGTCGTCCGCCTGAGAATTCTGTATTTATAGAAGGATCCCCATCTGGGTTTCAATTCTCAGCTGGTGATTCTTCAATTTTCTTCTTTTTCTAGTACCCTTTTCTCTCTATATTTCCTTTCTTTTCTTATATGATTTTTTTTTTATTGTTGAGTTGGATAAAAGATTTTATTCTTAAAGAAGATATTTGGATAAACTTTTTTATGTGAATTATGGGTTTTTTTTTTTAGTTGATAAATTGTTATTTGTTTGAAAGTAGAAAGATGGGCAGCGTGGAACAAGTTTGTGAAGATACAAATATGACAGCTGAAAAAATAGGGCATTGTAAAGTGAGCTGTTCAAAGGAAGGGAAAGGGAAGAGATTGTGGAAAAAGGTGAAGTATCAGCTGGTAGAGTACCACTCACTGCCTGGATATTTGAGGGACAATGAGTTTATTGTGGGCCATTACAGATCAGAATGGCCAATGAAGCAGGTTTTGCTTAGCATCTTCACAATTCACAATGAGACTTTAAATGTTTGGACGTAAGCTTTCTTTGCTTGCTAACTACCAGCCCTTTTAAATTTTGGCAAATGCGAGTTAGTGTCCTTAGGGTACTTGTAAGGCGATGTTTAATGAAAATTTTTCATGTTTAATAGCAGTGGTTTACTGTGAATGAGCTGATTTTATTTCTTCATGCATTGAATGAAAAGAGTTCTTTAATTTCCGTTATTATGATGAGCAAAGGATTGAATTAACAGTGTTTTAACCTTTCTTTTTAGAATTGGAAAGAGAAGAAATAGAAATTTAGGGAAGAATGTAAACATGTCTCAATTTGTGAAGTATTGTTATGGTGTTATCAATCAAAATATACTCTTTGTTTGTTCAGTATAATTCCATGACTTCATGTTTCTGAGATGATTGTTGCTTTATTGGATTATAGATTAGAATGTTGTCACTTGTACTATGTTATCTTGAGTATGACTGCTACCTTTTACAGGCATTTGATTGGGTTCTTCATTTTCCTTTCGCTTACCATATACACTGCAATGAAGGTTCCAAAGGTTGTTGATCTTCACTCTTTGCAGCATATTCCTGATGTATTGAGAAAGGCTGATTTACACAAATTGCATTCAGAACTTATGACATGCCTGCCTTCCTTGCCAAATATGCCCGATTTGCACAAACTTCGGAAAGAGTTAAAGACTACTCTCCCTTCAATGGATTTGCTTCCTTCACTCTCAGGTTGGCATGTTGTGGAACTTCTGTATAACTGTTTACCTGAGCGTTTCTCCATTGGGAATCACACTGATGTTTGTGTTCTGGTAATGCTTCATATCCTTAATAAGCTATTTCATAAATCTTAAGATTTTGGCTAATTCTAAAGTTATGGTAGTTGGCTGTATTCTAAACGCTAGCTGGTCCTTGGGGTTCCACTTGAGCAGTGTTAATTTCTTTATCTTGTGCTTATTTCATGCTGAAATATTCCCAACATTTTAAAATTTCTTCTTGTTCTGTAATCTGCTTAATTGTCTCAATGCAACTAATTTTGGAACAATTTGACTGACATTACTTTCTATTTTTCTGATGTATTTTTAAATGTTACAGACACTCTTGTCAAACCTGGGGTCCTTTGCTATGACTCTCCCTTCCCTTTTTTAACCTGTCTCTAGATGGACATATCATGGTATCAACAACCAGTGAATAGAAACATAGATCTCTATGGCATTTTCTCAAATTATATGTGTGAATCATGTTTCTGGGTTGTTTTCAATCCTTGCAGAAATCCATGAAGATTTCTTTTCCTCTGTCCCATTGTTGTCAGTGAAATTTTGCTTGAAGGAACTATAATCACAATTTGGCAGGTTCTTATGGGTTAGGGAGTGCCAACAAGCCAAAGGCCTACTGTCTGAGTAAACTTTCCAGAGAAAAATTATACTCTACAACCTTTCTAAACAAAAAAAGGCATCTGATGCAACCACATGTGCTATAAGTTATGCAGTTGATATTGGGCTTTTGGGCTGCTACTGTTGTTGAGATACGTGATTCAGTAAAGGCTTCTCTTGCTTACCAAAAAGTATGGAAAGCTTAGAGTTGTTTATTATAGGAAGCCTTCTCTAAATTTATAGACAACCTATATGGTACATATTTGTGTTATTGATGTTACAGATTACTTGTACCATAATTTTCCCTCAATGTGTGGAACTTTAGTTATGAAGATGGCATGAGGATTCTTAAGCAAGTATTCGTGCAATGTGGAATCAATTGCCATATTGGTGATAGTTCAAAAGTTCCTTAACTATTTGCATGTTAATTGAATCTTGCTAGGAGTAATTCATGACAGAAAAAGGAGAGGGTAGGAGTGCTTGAATCCTTGCACATTGTTTGCAGCCACTAGTTTTTTACCTTAGTGTATATAGTTTGAAGAGATTTGTATTAAAATGAGCATTTCATGCATCTTCTTCAGTTTTCAGTGACAACTGTCATCCCTATAATTGCAAGGTGGAATGTAAAAGCAGTAGATATCTTTCTTTTTATTGTTAATGGTTGATTTTATATCTTGGGAGCTTCATGCATCTGATAATTTTTCTGTGTTCTTTCTAATTGCAGCAAAGTGTGAAGGAGGATGTGGCAAACATTATAGCACCCCTGATGGTGAGACCAATAACAAGGTGGCCATTTTTTGCCTTCTTGGGTGGTGCAATGTTTTGCTTGCTAGCTAGCAGCACATGCCACCTCCTGTCTTGCCACTCTGAGCGCATATCATATATCATGCTCAGGCTAGACTATGCTGGGATTGCAGCTCTTATATCTACTTCCTTCTATCCTCCTGTGTATTACTCCTTCATGTGTGATCCATTCTTCTCTAACCTCTACATGGGATTTATAACTGTCTTGGGGGTTGCGACAATCTTGTTTTCCTTATTGCCAGTGTTTCAGAATCCTGAGTTTCGCAGCATTCGTGCATCCCTCTTCTTTGGCATGGGCGTGTCTGGGATAGCGCCCATTCTTCACAAGCTTATCTTGTTCCGGCACCAGCCTGAGGCACTTCACACAACCGGGTATGAGGTTCTGATGGGGTTTTTGTATGGTATTGGAGCTTTGGTCTATGCAACAAGGATTCCAGAGCGATGGATGCCTGGAAAATTTGACATTGCTGGGCACAGCCACCAACTTTTTCACATCTTGGTTGTTGCTGGGGCATACACTCATTATCGAGCAGGACTGGTTTACCTCAAATGGCGGGATCTAAATGGATGTTAAAGAAGTGATATCAGACAATAATTGATCAGTGGAAGGAGTATTCCTTTGTTTGTAAGTTCTTTCTAGTTGGACAGAAGTAGGGGTAATGCAATATATTGATGCGGTTGGAATATGACCAACCCATAGTGATAATGTATATTCTTCATAAATAAGTTGTCTCAAAGTCAAGAACCTAGTTTCAGCATTAATAAGTCATAAAAATACGAAGTACCTGTAAGTTTCTTGCACAGAAACTATAGGATCTTAAGTTGTATGTGACCAGAGACAGCATCGTCCATGTTTTTGAGGTTGTAAAATTGATTTCAGGTCTCAGACATGCTAAATTCCCGTCATTAATAAACACCCTGTACATTTTATAATTGGGGTGATATTGTGGTCGAGTGCCAGCCTATGGATTGAAATATTCCAATGCTGTGATGAGAATGTTCAAGCTCTTCATGCATGGCAAACAAAATGAAGAACTAGAATAACAAAATCCATGGCATGCTTTCATTGAGAGTCGAACTCAAGACCTCCCGCTTACTAAACGGGTGCTCTAACCAACTGAGCTATGAAAGCTTGCTTTTGAGGTGCAATGTCTTTCCATAGTGAACCAAGTTTACTGGAACTTTTACCTCCGACCAGGTTGTTTACATGCTCTTGAGATTTATACAAGCGCTACGAATGTTACCTCGGTACTTGTTCGGGTAACATATGAAATGTTCATTATAGCATGATAATTTGGTCGAGTATCAGCTTTTCATTATCCTTGTGTACCATGAAACCTCCATTGATTTTGCCTTAATCAAATGCATGGATGGTGTGCCTTGTTTCCAGCATGAGAAACCGAAACTTTTTGCTGCTAAGACAAGTGTAGGAAAAGTGTGCCAAAGATTTGAGAAGGGTAAGAAAACCCAAAATTGACATAAATAACTTTCGGAGCACATGAATTAACTAATGGAACGAGAAACGGCCATTCTAGGATCAAGGGATTGTTCTGCCATTTTTCTCGACCAGGCAAAGTGCACGCCTAACTAGTATCAATCTTTGAAGTAACAAAGGTTCCTTGATTGATGATAAATGTTGAGAAAGCAACTTCAGCCTAGTCTCAGGTTTTGATGTCGAAACAAGCTTGTTCAGTAGAGCAATCCTATATTTTCATTAACAGAAACTATAGCGAAATTAGGAGTTGATATTGCGTACAAATTACACTACGAATTCACTGCTGCATAGCGAAAACTAGCAAAATAATATTAGTCTGGCAGAGAACACATTGCAGTAACACCAAGCCACGTCGTGCCATGTGTGAAGGCCGTTAGGAACATAATATCAGAAATTCTTCAACTCAACCTAAAGAAACTTTCAATCGTGCATGGCATCAGCATCATCTTCCCCACCATCAACCATTGATGCTTCGTTGAACATGTATTCTTTTTGATACTCCATCAAGTACTGTGTCGATCTCCTTACATCCAGAAATAGACTGTAAACTCGAGTGATATCCTGCACTTCTACAACCTTTCCCTTCCGCTTCTGGCAATTCAATGCAGCAGCAGTAATCAGATGGATAGCATATCTCAAGGATGTCTCATGCCCAATTTTTGTCAATAATTGTTTTGCATCTTCAGACATCTCAACATCTTCCTCTTGGCACCTAATGTCTAGGATCTTGCGAATTTCATCCACAGAATAAGGTTGAGTAGTGACGATTAGTAGTCGATCAAGAAGGTCGATTGGAATTCCATGTGGGGATTTGTAGTTTGTGCCTCGGATTGCAGTTATTCCTCTGTTTGTAGCAACAACTAATATTGGGGCCATCTCATTCTCAAGAGCACGGTTCAGGAAGGAAAAGCACTCGATATCAAGCATGTGCACCTCATCAATAAAGAGAACACCTGGCACAATTTCTGCCTTTCCTTCCTCCCTCCACTCTGCCACCTTTGTATCAATTTGTTCTCTCACCTCAGCACGGATTTCACCAGTATCACCAGTGAAAAGAGCAAGAAATCCCTGTGTTCTGAAATAGAAACATAATAAGACACGAAATGATAAACTCAGAATAAATGGCATAAAACTTCTTTAAAGTCTATAAGTATAGACAAATGCGAAGAATATCCTAAACGGCAGACAAGCAAAGATACTTGCCTATGGAAAAATTGTACTGGATATACAGATATGACGCTAACCATCATGTTTTATAGGGAGAAATTTCATGCTAGTAAGAAATATTTGCACAAGTTATGATGTTAATATCATACTTATTAAATCTGACTGGCCAAAGAACTGTCATACACAAATTCTTCCCTAGTAGTCACAAAATAATGGTACAATCGCATTTGTTTGAACAAACTGACGAAATATATGTATTGACGGTATAAGGATGCCACATATGTTGGGTTCGTAAACATTGGAAGGAGAAGCTAGCCAGCAACCATGGTTAAGAACCACTGACTTATGGAAGATCTGTCATGTGAACTATTAGACCTTCATCATTTCACAGAGCTCTTAACTTGCAGAATCTCTATTCTCAATAGCACCTTTAAAAGTGCAAACCAAATCCACCTAACTCGTTAATTTTCCCAAAATGCTATAGGCTTTTTCATCCAAGCTTACTTTTTGTTCATATATTTATGTTTTGCTCTCAGAAGCAAAATGTAAGTAAGCAAATGAAGCAACCAAACATAGTCTAAATTATTAAAAGTTCATATCGGCTCAGCTCTTAACTAATTTCAAAACGATTACAGATAAACAGTTAAACACCCACTGCATATACCAGTCACAGCAAAAATTAAGACTCAAGAAATCGTATTGAATACAGCAAAAAAAGCCACAAATTTGAAAAGGGAAAATTTTGTAAACAAAGCCAAACTCGAATTTACCTGCTATTAATGACATCAATCTCATGAAGTGTAACACAATGAACAACCTCTTTTCTCTTCTGCAACTCTCCATCCGGACATTGCACGAACTTAGTTTGAGGTCCCATTGCATCGTAATCTCTTGACCTCGAAAACGATCTCCCAAGCTTCGTTATTTTCCCTGAAGCTTTATCAATAGCTATCACATCCCCACTCTGCACTTTCTCTTTCCCTAATGCCTCGATCATCTTCGCACCCAGATCATAAACGGTCTCCATATCCGTCGTTTTGAGAGTCAATTTCCCTGTTTTCGAAGCCGCCCCAGAAACTGCCGGGCGGTCAATTTGGATTTCAACGACTTCGCCTTCAATTACTTCGGCTTCTTCCTTGATTCTTACTCCGATGGACTTTCGAAACGCTTGCATTAACGCTTCGGTTTTCGACATTTCGAGGGAGAAGATTTCGCTGCCGGAGAGCATAGAAAATGGGGTTTCAAGCCCTAGGGATTTGGCCATGCCCATAGCGATGGCGGTTTTGCCGGTTCCCGGTTGTCCCGCTAATAAGATTGCTCGGCCAGCGATTTTCCCGTCTTTGATCATTTGGAGAATGACACCGGCGGCTTTGCGGGCTTGGGTTTGGCCCACCATCCCTTCCGAGACGTCGCGGGGCTCCAGGGATGAGTCAAGACCTAGGCCCCGGATGTGGGAGTGGGCCCCTATTCGTTCGATTCGGGTTAGGTCTCGGCTCTCGGAGAGTTTTAGCTCCGCCATTGGAAGAGTGAAGAAGGAAGGAGTAGGGTTTAGGGTTTTATATGTTGCCTTTATGAAAATTGAAATGTAGCGAGCGGTGAAGAGGGGCGATGCTTAGTTAAAGAAACAGATACTTCTCTTTGGTGGGGGTATAATTGTAATTTAAAGATGGAGTTTTTGAGTTTGGGCTTTTGGGCTTTTCTGCCTGGGACGGGGGTGTTAGAACCGAGGAATTATCGAATGGAAAAAGCTGCGTTGAAATTTGAATTTTAATATTAAAATATGTGATTGCATGAACCAATTTCACCCGAATTATCGCGTAACCAAACTACAAAATCTTTGACCAAATGATTATTTCAATAACTTGTTTCATTGCTATTGAAAGCCACTAGTAAACCTCAGATAAAAATTAAGCTCCGAAATGCCATCCTGAGTTTCATTGGTATTTTCAAGTTAATGAAACTACTCTCATTTTACATCATTTTCTTTCTTGAATAACTACAACATTGCGGCACTGGCAGGTGAAAACATTAATTAATTGAGTCTTCACCTCAAGAACCCATGATGTTGATGATCGCTAGTCTCCATGTTAGAGAATTTCAGTTATTAATTTTGATCGCACTTCTCTGTACTAGAGGACTTTACGTTCTTTATCTTGATCAGAATTCTCAGTTTCAGTGGATTTCAGCCCCTCCCTAGCCAACCTCTTAGCAATCCTCCTCTGCTTCGCCTTCTTACTGCTACTACAACCACCTTGCTGATCGCCTGAACAAACACCCAAAGTTAGTGCATTTAGGAGGTCATCATCTGCTCAAAGAAAACATTTCACTTTAGAAACACTGCTCCCAAGCTTGTCAAGCTTTTTATACAAATAAAAAAGAAGCAAATAGACCAATTAAAATCTTACCAGGTTTGTCACTTGAGTCAACTTGTTTGTGTGCAGCATTTTCTCGAACACCTTGGGGTTCAGTTTGCAACAAACCAACTCCACCATCTTCAGATAATGGTAACAAAGGCCCAATGATCTTTCCACGGCGGAAAGCATCTTCCTTGAGCTTTTTCTTTCTAAGTCTTTTCCTTTGAGCTCTACTCAGCTTCTGAGTCTCAGCTTGACTTCCATCATCTTCCTCATTACTCGTTGAAGAACTACTCTTACCCACTTCAAAATCATCTGCCACACAAATTGGTTACATTTTACAATTTCATCATAAAACTAATTTACTTTATGTTAATTAATATTTCAAAAACCTGGGTTTTCAAGCCCCAAGCTGACAGCTCTCTCTGATGTGATCACCGGCTTCTTTTCCTCTTCCTCCTCCGATTCCGGTGGAGATGATGGTGGGTAGAGTGTTTTAAGAAGCGCCTCATGGAACCTTTTTCGTTTCTCTTCACGTCGCATTAACACCGTTGAATTATTCTTTGCTAATGGAGACTTTTATAGGATTTTTCTTTCAGATTTATAATAATTTTAGAAATTCTGCATGAAGAAAATTGGCTTATGCAATTTATTTATTTTAAAAACAATAATATATAGATTTATTTTTTTTTTAAAATAACTTTAACAACAATTTTATAATTTTGTGAAAGTGACTGACTTGTATGGCAACTTAAATGATTTAGCAAAATATATTGAAAACGGTGACAAAAATGTAAAAGAAAATTGAAATATATGAGAAAAGCAGTATGACAAAAAAAAGTTAAAAAATCAATTGATTTTTTTTTTTTTTAATTTATATGATTGTAAACTTAATATTTAAGACAATCTTATTATTTTAAAGGAGAATAATTATTTGCGAGTATAATAAATAAACAAATAACAATAAGATTTTAACTCTCATAAATTACGAAGCAGAAACCTAGGATACACTAAAATAAATAAATAAAATTAACATATAATAAATAGGCCCCGAGGAACAAAGAGTGTATGTTGAATTTACTCTGGTTAGAAACCGAGAAGTCTCTATGGAGGTTGAGAGAAATGAACTCACGGGAGAAGAGGTGGCTGAACTTCATCGAAGCACGAAGAAGGTCAAGGATAAGCATGAAATAATCGATGATAAGGCTGGGAGTGTTCTTCTTGAAAGTCCTAGTTCGAGACCCAGAATTTCGTATAAGGATTCTCTCTTGGGGGGAGAGTATGGTTGCTATAATGTTAAGGATGATAGCATCAACGAAGATCTTCCCATGGAAGCAACTGAAGATCTGGTTCAAGAGGATAACAGAGATGCTGATGAGTTGGAAGTTGGACTCACGGTGGAAGAAAGACAAAGAGTGAGGGACAGATGGTCGCACTCAATTATCGTCAAAGTTTTTGGTAAGACTGCGGGTTATAAGTACTTAGTTTTAAAGATTAATCAGCTCTGAAAACTAAAAGATAGTCCTTATGTGATTGACCTGGGGAGGGATTTCTTTCTGTTGAAGTTCAAGCATGTCGAAGACTATGACTATGTTTTAAAAGGAGGACCTTGGTTCTTTAGAGGTCGTTTCCTTGCTATTCGAAAATGGGAACCAAATTTCAGGGCGTCCGAGGCATCTCTTTCCTCAGTGGCAGTATGGTTAAGACTCCCTGAGCTCCCAGTTGAATACTTCGATTTGGGAATCCTGAAGAAGATAGGGAAAAGCATTGGAGGACTCTTAAGAGTTGATGGCCACACATTAGCAGGGGAAAGAGGTAGATACGCCCGCATTTGTGTTCAGTTGAATTTGGATAAACCTTTACCAAGATTTATTAGGGTTGAGGGTAGGAAACAAGTCATAGTGTATGAAAGCATATGAGCCTTGTGTTTCAATTGTGGTAAACTTGGTCATCGACAGGAAATATGCCCAGAAGCCACGAATAGAGTTAATAGAGGAGGTGGTTCAAACGACGAAGAGGGTTCAAACGGGAATCAACTACCACCGGTGAAGGAAACCATTTCCACTTACAGTGACAAAGGCGAAGAGGGTTTTGGCCCTTGGATGGTTGTTCAGAGAAAGAGACAAAAAGGTAATCTGTTAAGGAAAAAACCATCAGGGAAAGAAGACATCCAGGAGAATATTGGGTCCTCTCCGCATGCATATGGATGTGACTTGGCAAAAAATAAGACTTACGTGAGAAAGGAAATAGAAAAAGGCTTGGCCAGGGAAAGCTTAGGAAAAGATACCTTTGTCCAAGAGGGGCCCCATTGGTCAACGCCTGGAAAAGCAACACAAAGTAAAGAAGCTATTAAGGGGCAAGTCAAAGAGGTGTTGGGTGAGACTTCAGGAACGAAAATGGGTGAACAGGCCACCATCAGTATGTCAGAAAATAAGACAAGTGATGAATTAAGGCAGTATGTCAGGTCACAAACTGCGGAGAGAGATTTAAGCAATCATATTTCCATGAAAATTGATGTTGCGTGCCCGAGTGAAAAGGAAGGGGTTGATAGTTGCTTTGAAATTGCAAAAAGTGCACAGTAAGCTTCAGGACCATGCCCCAATTTATCCAGCGTTGGGAAAGCTGGAAATTGGTACCACCGGGATCAGGCCTCCTGGGCCAATATTCCAAAGGACCAGGAGGTCCTGGAGTCAAAGGTCCAGACACATGACGTTCAGAGAAATGGTTCTTTTGTTCAGGGAAAGGAGGAGATTAAGGGAAGAAAAGCTGAAAGTTTTGAAAGAGCAAGTAGATATGCAAGAACAACCATCAGAGACTGCCCTTCATCAGATCAGCAGGCAAACAAGAATAGTAGCTCCTCAGAGCTCTCACTAGATATGGGAAAGTCCAACTTCCACTCTCAGAACTCAAAACAGGGTTATGGGAGATTCAGTCGTTCAATATCACCAAGGGAGCGAAGAAGGAGTCCTAGAAGAGAGGATGGCCGAGAATGCAATAGAAAGGAGAAACAAACTCCTGCCTATTCTAATTTACCCCCAACCAGTGCAGAGTTTCGAGGATTCAGACTCCACACAATCTCAGGCTCTTTCATGGACAAAAGCAAAACTGAATCATCCAATGTGGGTTTTAGCAATTCAGGTGACTCAGCTCTTAAGTCACCCTCTGGAGATATTAATGAACAGCCCTCAAATTATAGTGATGAAAATAAGGACCAGCCTGCATGTGAAGCAGTTCAGAATATGCCTTAGCTCGCCCATACTCCTAGGGGAGAAGCTCTTGATCCACAGGATTGTTCTGTATCCCAAGATGAGAAGACTGCACCCGGGGTAGAATTTGAGAGAGGAACAGGTCACCCCATGCTTCTAGAGGCTATCTGTGCGCCAACCCAAAAATCTAGCCTTACCAATGTCAATGTTACTATGGAACTGTAGAGGTGCGAGGCATCCGAACTTTGTGAGAACAGTAAGAGAACTGGCTGGTATGCATGGACCTGATATTATGGTCATTACTGAAACTCGCGCTCGAGGAGAGGATGTTCGCCATATCATTGACCGCCTTCCTTTCGATTCTTGGAAGGACACAGCCACTATAGGGTACAAAAGAGGGATTTGGTTGCTGTGGAAATCTGATCTCGTGGACGTGGATGATATTTGCGCTACAGAACAGGAGATCCAGGCTACAATCAAGGTAAAATCAAATAATTTTTCTTGGTTAATTTCTGCTATTTATGCTAGCCCTTGTTATAAAGAAAGATTGCTTTTATGGGAAAATCTTAAAACTGTTGCATCCCATCATGATCTTCCATGGTTAGTTTTAGGGGATTTTAATGAAGTTCTTAATATCGAAGATAAGAAGGGAGGTAGACCTGTATCTTTGGTTGGATCTGGGGCTTTTAAGGACTGTCTGAATTTTTGCCATCTTGCTGACCTTGGATTCTCTGGACCTAGGTTCACTTGGTCTAATAATAGGAATGTGTTGGACTTGATCCAAGAATGGATTGACTTTGTTTTTGCCAACCCCGCTTGCTGCCTCGCATTTCCTGAAGCAAGGGTGTTTCATTTGCCAAAAACCAGTTCTGATCACTGCCCAATTTTGCTGTCTTTGAAAAACAAAGTTCCTAGGGTAGGTCTTAAACCTTTTCGCCTTCAGAAGATGTGGTTTGACCACCCCGAGTTTTTAACCCTCGTCCGCAACAGTTAGAGTAATGGCCAAGAATCATTAGCTCAGTCCCTGCTGACTTTGAGAAAGGACATGCATGAATGGAACTTGAACTCCTTTGGTAATATTTTTTTGAAGAAGAAAAAAATTCTTGCTCGATGGTCGGGCATTGAAAAGGCCCTGGCAAATTCACCGAGCCAGTTTCTCTTGAACCTTCAAAGAACCCTTTTAGAGGAGTTTAATGGCATCCTTAAAGCAGAGGAAGATATTTGGATTCTCAAGTCTAGGGTGAATTGGCTTATTGAAGGAGAAAGAAATACTAGATTCTTTCATGTCTTTACCATTTTACGAAGGCGTTATAACAGAATTTCTGGCCTAATGAAGGATGGAGTGTGGATTTTTGAACCTAGTGGTCCAAGATTACTTCATGAAGCTGTATACTTCTTCCTTCTCTCAAAGCTCCCGTATCGTCACTCTTGGACCTTGATTTGTTGCTAAGCTTACTACACAAGATCAACATGATCTGTTGAAACCTATCTCAGATTTGGAGATTCAAAAAACATTTTGGAGCTTCAAGTCCTTTAAAGCACCAGGCCCGAATGGTCTCCACCCTTTCTTCTACCATCGTTGCTGGAATATTTTGAAAGACAAGATTTGTGCCACTGTCAAACATATTTTCGAGGTGGCATCCATGCCCGAAGAGTTGAATGAGACATTAATCTTCTTGGCTCCCAAGTGTATTAATCCCACTCAGATAGACCAATTCAGGCCCATAAGCCTTTGTAACATACCCTACAAAATTATCTCAAAGATCATGGTTCAAAGACTAAGGCTTTTTCTGGACAAGATGATTTCACCTTTCCAAGTTAGCTTTGTTCCTGGTAGAAATGGTTGTGATAACTGCGTTATTATTCAGGAACTTGTCCACTCATTTAAAACTAAGAAAGGAGGATTGGGGCATATGATAGTCAAATTGGACCTGGAAAAAGCCTATGACAAGCTTGAATGGGGATTTATTAGGAAGGTGCTTACTTTTTTCAATCTACCAAAGTCTTGGATTTTCCTGATCATGAGCTGTGTTTCATCCTCATCTATTTCCATTTTGATGAATGGAGGAATGCTGGAAAAATTCAAGCCTTCCAGAGGTTTGAGACAAGGGGATCCTTTATCCCCTTACCTCTTTATCTTGTGTATGGAGTTTCTAAGTCTAAAAATTCTTGAAGCTGTAAAAGACATAAAATGGCAACCTACTAAAAGTTCACGAAATGGCCCTGTGCTTTCTCATTTACGGATGACATTATTGTTTTAGGTAGAGCAGAAGGAAAAACTGCCAAGTCTATGCAGGAGGTTCTCATAGCATTTTGTGATGAGTCTGGACAGACCATCAATCTGGAAAAATCCAAAGTTTTCTTTTCTGCCAACACTAGACAAGACTACAAAAGGGATATTACTAACATTTTTGGCATTAACGAAACCCTTGATCTCGGAAGATACCTGGGGTTTTCCTATGCATAAAGGGAGAGTTAGTAAAAAATGATTATGCTTTCATTGTCAACAAGGTCAAAGCAAAGTTAGCTGGTTGGAAGACAAATCTGCTTTCTCCTACAGGAAGAATGGTGCTGATCAAGTTAACTATGGAAAGCATCCCCAGTTATTATATGCAATATAGAGCCCTTCTAGTTAGCATTTAGGGGAAAAACGGGGATAAGAAGAGATTGCATCTGCTTAACTGGAGCAAAGTGACTAAGAAAAAAAGTGAAGGTGGATTGGGTTTGAGGGAGATTTGAGCTCAAAACCAAGCATAGTTAGCTAAGTTGGTTTGGAGATTTCTTCATCAAAAGGATGCTTTGTAGGTTAAAACGTTGAAAGGGAAATATCTCCAGGACAATGGCACTTTGAGAAAAGCTTCTAAAGTATTGATGACATGGAAAGCCATGAGATGGGCAGGTACGATTGTTGAAAAAGATATTGGCTGGGTCATAGGTGATGGCTCTTCTACGAGCTTTTGGCATGATAATTGGTTAGGGTTTGGCAGTTTAAAAAATATTGTTCATGGCCCTCTTAACTGGTAGGAGGATCAAATTTCAATGAGCCAGTGTCTGAATGCATTAAAAAATAATCAACCTCTTTCAATTTCTTTCAAACTCAATGCTAATGTCCTGGATAAGATAAATGCTATCCCTACTCAACTGGTAGGACAGGGACAAGATAGTATATATTGGTCTGCATCCTCTAGTGGGGTATTCACTACCCAATCTGCTTATGACCTTGATAGAGGAACAAGTCTGAACGAGAATAAAGGTCAATGGGAGTGGATTTGGAAGTTACGTGCTCTACCAAAAATTAAGTTTTTCATCTGGCAATGCATGCACTATATCTTGCCTACACGTAATGAGCTTGCTAGAAGATGGTTGAACGTTCCGACTACTTGTGTGTTCTACATGCATGACCAAGAGGATTTGGAACACTTTTTTACAATTGCCAGTGGACCAGAAACATATGGGCTGCCTTGCGAGGAGCCTCTATCCCATCAAATCTTGGACTGTAGACAATGGATCAAAGAAAATGCTTTAAACAAGCACCGATCCATGCATGGTATCCCCTGGTACTTGTTGTTTATCCATATTTTATGGGAGATTTGGCTTGAAAGGAATAGAAGAAATTTTAGACAGAATGGTGAGACCGCTGACTTGGTGAAATTGGTGACTACGAAGGCTGCTGAATTCTTTGCGATGAACGAGAGAGGGGTTCGGGCTCCATTGCAATCCATTGTGTCCATTAGGTGGAACCTTCCCAATGAAGGATGGTATAAATTAAACACAAATGGCTTGGCATTAGATAACCTTAGAAAAGCAGGAGCTGGAGCCATTATTCGAGACAGTGAGGGAAAATGGATTTCTGGTTCCTCTAGATATATTAGGGTGTGTTCAAATATTTTGGTTGAATTGTGGGCTCTCAGAGATGGATTATTTTTGATGAAAAGATTCAATATCCACAAGTTGAAAATTGAACTCGATACCACAACTGTTATCTCCATGATTAAGAATCACTAGGTGACTAATCCCGTGGTACTCCCTCTGATCTTTGATTGCAAAAGGTTAATGGAAGATCTTGAAGATCAATGCATGCTTCACGTATTTAAGAAAGGGAATAGGTGTGCTGATGCCCTCGCCCAGTTTGATATTAGCAATTGTTGTAATAGTTCTAGTCATTACGAGATCAACTATGTGGTGTTTAATGAACCTCCTTCTTTTGTTAAAGATTTAGTCATCGCTAATGAAGCTGGACATATTATATATCGTACTATTTTATAATTAATTTATTCTTGTTTCTTACAAAAAAAAATTAACATATAATATTTTAATTTGGGGAGCCAGTTCATATTTATTTAATCAATAAACTAAAGATTCCCCTTTTGGGCTCCCCTGGCTCCGATTGTGGTCCGCCACGTGCTTAGATTTTCAGCTCGGAACTATAGCAGTTACTCACAAAGGTTCCTGAGAGATCCATCTTTGAACATGGCAAAGCAGTTGTTAGGATTGAACTCTAAAGTTGTGTAACATTCGAATTATAATGAAATATTTAATATGATATTTGTATTATAAAAAATACTCCTGTTTTTTATACCTGAATCAGCATGACTATCCTGGTCATTGGCTCTTTGATTAAGAACAGATGAAGCACAAGTTTTAAGAGGATGAAGACATAGTTACCATCTGATATTGCTTGAGCAATTATTGGAACAATCATGCCAGAGTACGAGTCACCGGCAATATAAAGTGGATTTCAGATGACTGTGCAACCACTGAACGGACCAAAATTATACACTGAGTACACAAATATGTTTCATTTTCCTTAAAGAAGATTAGAAAAATAAAGAATTGTTGTAGACATTTCTTTTTTAAGTTGATAAACTTGTTGATGTTTTTGCATTAACAACATTATACAGTATATTTATATATGTCCAAGAGTGAAGCAGAAAATTCAGGAAGGACCTGATGGTTGAAAAAGAAACTGCCGGCCTACACCAAACCATGACCTAGACTATGTAAAAGCATACTAATTGGACATATTTTAAAAACATCCGTGGCAGCTTCTGCTCTAGAATTTCTACTGACATATTAGCTAAATTTGGAACAGGAGCTTAAGACTTTCAAAAGGGCTATTAAAACTCATTTATCACATGAGTTATTTTGTCAGGGGCTGAAGGGGTTAGACCCAGGTCATGTAGGTGACCACACCCTGATTATGAGCCGAGCCCTCTTTCCCTTTAATATCCTGCTGTCTTTTGCTTTGGGTACAGGACAAGCAAGAGGGATGTTTGAAAGAGGTGGGTAGAAATGGATAAAGAACTTGATTGGGAGTTGAGACACTGATTCTTATTTTCTTGTCTGATGCCAAAAAAGAAAAAAAAAATGAAACATATTTGAAGTATATCAACTGTCCTCACTTTTCACTTGAACTCTTCAACCTCCTTCATTTCTGTCCTTACAAAGTAAAACCAAAAGTTTAATAGAGTTCATATAATACCAGTCAGCCTGTTGAAAACAAATGGATTGTATTTGAAGTATATCAATTGTTGAACATAAAACTATGCATTGAGCTCATAAGAAAAGGTTAGTTTTTGATTAGTGTAGTAATTGTAATTCAATGATGCAGCATAATCAAACAGGCAATTTCCCTTGCATTTGATTGGTGATAAGAGTTAAGGTTAAGATATACCCTATTTTATTTTTTTATAATGCAATCAAGGGTATTTTCAAATTATTTTTGAGCTTAATCTCTTCCTAAACGATCTTATAATATCTTCATTATGTAGTTTCCTTTTTCTTGCTAGGTTTAGTTTCCCATACTGTTATTGGTGTCTATTGAGCAAATTTAGTTGAGCTCCAATTTTTCAGCCCTGCTATTCATGGAGTCCTTACTATGTCATGTGTAGACTTTTCTCCTGGTTCTTTTAAGCAGCACAGCACTGTTTTTGGTGGAAAGATGGCCCAAATTACATTGACAAAGACCTTGAGAAACAGTTAATAAATCCAAACGTTGTTGATCACATCAGTAAAGGCCTAATTCTAGTTGTGCTATAACATTAACTTCCTTCGTTGAGGCTAGGTGTGAATTCACAACTTGGCATGGGAGAACGTTAGCCATCCACCCCATAAGGGTGGGGAAGGTTGCAAGTCAAGTTTCAATTGTCCTTCACCTCTTTGGATCCTACATTCAAACAGAAAAACAGGGGAATTTGGGGGTATAAAACTAGAATTATCCTACCATGATATCTTTTCCTGCTCTAACCTATGCTTTTTTTAGCATTAAAGAGTTCTTTGACTTTTTGCAACACATCTCTTATCCAAGTCAATCTAAATAAATTTATTTAAATCTAACGAATTAATGAAAAGTTATTCTTTTACAATCTCTTACCAAATTCAAATCTAAACAACAAAAAAAAGTAGACTTTTTTATCGCTTGAGTCAACGGTCAGTTTAAATTCATATAACTACTTTTTTTTCTTTGTTTTGCTTTGGGATGAACATTAACATTGTGAGTTTCATATTGTGCAAGTAGTTGATGTTGATGGATCATTATGAATAGAAGAAACAGGAGAAAGAAAAAGAAGCAATTGTATGACTTTTTAAGGGAATAAAAAACTTGTCTAAAGTCTAAACCGATATGCGAAATTAAAAAAAAAAAAAAAAATCTCTGCTTGTATTTTCTTTCAAGTCCTATGATTTACTGTGGCCACTGAAAATAAAATTGTTGTCTGGGCATTTATGATTGCTTACAATGTCAAGGTGGTGCTTTACCAACCGTTGGATGTGATTTATCTACTTTAACAAAAGAAAATAAGCCTCTCTTTCATAAGGCAAATGAAAGGTATAACAAATTTTACTCCCCTGTCATTTCTTTGTATCCAAGCCCAAACCTTGTAGGTTAGATCAATTCAATGTGGTTCTACCCATTGTCCAGGACCTTTTGACTCCAAGGAGGTAATTTGCTGCCTACACCGACATTTTGATTTTGGTTTCAGGGGATGGAGCTGATCTCCCCAACTGCAACCCGAATGTTTTTAAAAAGCATTGAATCTTTATCATGTAGAAAGGGAGCTGTTAGGGTATTTTTGGATCCAAATGACAAATTGATTTTTTCTTTATTAGAAATTGTCAGTATATATTATTTCAATTTTTAAATCATTTTAATATGTACAATATCACATTAACTTGGTTACATCATTATTTTATTCTATAAATTTTTTATCTTTCATCTATAAACAAAACCATTCAAGTATTATCTATCTAAATCTTACTTTTTTTAATTTTTTTTTATTTTTCATTCTCTTTTCGATATCTTATAATCAATATTTGATTGGAGCATTAGAGTGCACATGTAAAGAATATATTTTATCTTTAACTGCTTTTTATTTTTTATGTAATTTCAAAGATTTTATTATCAATTCGAAAATCAATACCAACAAAAGTATTTGATATATTATTAGATTCTTAATTTTTATAATTAAAATTTAATTTTTGATAACTTATAAATATAAAAAAATTCAGTTAAAGAGAAATTCCAGACAAATAATCTTATAAGATAGAAATATGGACTAATTTAAAGTGTTGATGGTTCTACTAGAATTAATTATTGTTTGCAAAATCTTAATGGCTTAAACACAATAATCACTATCATATAAAGATATTTGAATCTAGCTTTTGAGGTGTACTCCATGAATAGGGAAATCAAATTAAAAAAAAAAAAAGAAAAGAACTTAGCAATTATAAAAATCAGCAAATTGAAAATGCCCAACATGGAAATAATTGTAAGAACGATGTCCTACCAACCAAATGTAAGGGCACCCCATTGCACATTGATTTCCTCATTCCCAAGCTTCTCTCTTGGTCCATTTTATGCTTCCACTTTTTCTCATCCTTTCAATTCATAAAAGATAATGAGTTACTCCAGATTGGATCTTGCATATCTCTTTTCTTGTTTTGTTTTGTTTTTTTTTTTTCTTTTCAAATACTTTTTATGAAGAGAGGGGGACATTGTATATTGGACGGTTGTGACTATTTCTAGCTTGTGTGGTGGGAAAGCATGTCAGGATTTGAAGCCTGCTTTGAATTTTGAAACTGTTTGCTTACCCTGGCAAAGAGGGCTGCATTATTATATAGTTCCTCTTCGGGGTCTCCCCTATCTTATCTCATATAGTCGCTGTGGAAGTAAACGAATACATATAAATGAACTTTTGTTATTTTCGTGTTTTATTTATTTAATTAATAAATTTTAAAATATTATTAATAATTATTTATTAAGTTTAATAAATAAATACAAATGAATAAAAATTGATAATTTTGTTTATTTGTATTAAGATGTAGACGAATTGAGCATGAATAAATTTTATTATATTAATAATCTATTCATTTAGTGGATTAATTTTTAGATGTTATCCATGATCTTTTATTAAATTTAATAAAAAAATAAATAAACATAAATTGAATCTATTCATAAATTATTCATTAAATGTTTTATTCATTTACATTCATATTCGTCACTTTCTTAATTTTTTGCCATGGAAAATGGATCTTTGCTTTCACAACTGCTTGGTGAATATTAAGAAAAGAAAAGCAGACATGTCAACTTACGATATAGACTTACAGTTCCATCATGGAACTTCACCAGAATTATAATGTTTAATTAGATTAAAGATTTAAAAAAAAAAAAAAAGCTCCAAGAAGGAGGAGATTCTTTTACTCTGCTCGTAGTATGAAATGAGACGAGAACCTCCAATTCCAATTTCCTGTCAAAAGCTTTAGTTTCGTAGTACCAAACACAATTTAGATTATCAATCTCTTGATTTACCCATCAAAGAACAGAACATTAAGATTGAAACATATACAATTCATTAAAATCATGTAAGAAATTAAGACATTGGATTTCTGACAAAGTAATTTTTCACTGCAAACATCATTGATCAAGCATATGGACATGGAAAGTCTCAAACACTAGCCATAAACCAGATGTACTAAAAGTAATGACAGAAGTAAGGAAACAACGAAAACCCCATATGCAAATTCCTTACAGTTTTCACTTAGAAAAAAGCAACCTTTCTCTTTGTAACAGCATAGCTCCTGCTCCTTGGGAAAACATCAGTCTTGACCTTGATATCTTCTTCAAAGTCACAAGGCTTGTCTTCATCAATCCTCCCAATCCCAACACTGTAACTTCTAGGCATATTATTTGCACCAGTACTGTTCACAGACTGCCTTGCCTGTTGTCTGCGAAGAATCTCTAACTTAACCTTGTTGCCTAAACTCCTTGTGGAAGCAGCCCTGATTAGTTCCCTCAAGTCATCAGCACCGTTGTCCGATTTCATTGAGCTGACACTATAGCTCCTAGGCAAAGTATTAACATGGCCTGTAGGGCAACCCATGACCGTGCCATAGCCAATCCTGTCCGAGTATTCTGTCATGGTTTTTATATAGAAATTCCTGGCCTTGATCAGAATCCTGATGGGTGCTTTTAGATATCTGCTAAGTTTGCTTTCTTTGCTGCCCTTCTTGCTCATATTGCTGTTTTCACAAAGAATGAAAACAAGAAACAATAGATTAAAAATTCTTAGATGGATAGCACAATTAGATTGTTTGAAAGATAGATATCTATGAAGAAAAAAAAAAGGGTTGCTTAAGGAGGATTATAAAGGAGGGGATTGAGCACTATAATTACAGAGGAGGGGCCTATCTTTAAAATTGATGAAAGATATTGGCTGTCCTTTATATAAAAAAAGGATTGCTTGGCAATTTCCAACGAACCGTTTGGGGAATATGAAATATTGTATGGACTTTGTCAAGGCAGTGCCGAAGATATTTTCCATAATTCAAACAAGGTAGAAGAAGACACAAGAGAAGATCCAATGTGTTACACTAATTTTTTTTTGGCTTGGTAAGGTGGAGAAAAGAAATAAAAAGATAGAAAATTCAAGGCAATGAAAAATTGAATGGAAGGAAAATATGGTTTTTTTTCTATGGTATACATAATAGGAAAGATAGAAAAGTGAAAAAAATTGGATTTGGTTTATGAAAATAAAGTTGTTTTCTATTTTTATTTTTATAGAAAATAAAAATGTGTGAGAAATTTGTTGGGTTGAAAAAATAAAATATATTTTATAAAAAATGAAAATGAAAGAACATGTAAATTATTGCAAAAAAAAGGAAGAAAAATAAAAATTATATTATTTTACCGTTATATTAAAAAAATAAAATATAAAAAATGAATAATTTTGTAAATACATAATTGATTCACACCTTTTTCTTTTTCTCTCTTTCTATATTTTCAATTTGAAGTAGTTTATTTTTGTTAACAAATATGAAAATTAATAATTTCTTTATTTTCTTTATTTTCATTTTTTCCCTTATCAAACACACATAAAATTTATTTTCTTTTCAATTTTTTATCATCCTTTATTCATCCCTCTACTTTTCCTTCACATCAACCACACTCTTAAGGTTTGCTAAAAAATCTTTTCGATAGCTCTAATAATTTATATATTTATATCATATAAAATATTAAAAATTTATGTATTTTTATTTTATTATATATTAAAATTATTTATCAAAATTTATGTCAATACGCAAATTATAAAATATTTATTTATTTTTATTAAGCTCATATATATTTTGATTAAAACTTTAAACCTTTTACCTTTGTATGTTTTTTTATCACTTTCATTTTGTATTATCATATTATATTTTAAATTATCAAATTTACTTCTAAGATGTTATATTAAGTATCATAGATAATATTTTCTTTCAATACACTAAAATTCACCATATAGCTGCTATTGTATTTTATTACAAAAACATTATTAGAAATAATAGTTTAACCAACGAAAACCCCAAGCAAAATCTTTTTTTAATCAGAATAAATTATAGATTGTTTGGCTAAAAAGATTGAAATGGTCGTCTAGTTCAAAACTTCAAAACAAGGGCCTGAGTCAATAATTTCATGCAATGTTGAATCATTATCTTCACCTTACTTGTACTCTAACTTTGTCCATTATATAATTTAGATTGGGTGAGTTTTCAAAGGTAAGAAGAAAAATATTGAATGCTACCCGAAACCAAACTAGCATAAAACAAATATAATATTATATATATATTTATATTATAGAATTTTAGCCGGTGGTCAAGTACTATGCAGCTTAATTGGTCAAGCATTCAGCTGGCTGGCTGGATAATTTTTTTTTTTTTTTTTATGAAGTTACAGACAATCATTACGTCCATTTAATTCATGAACCAAAGAGTTTGACTATGTCGTCAGTAAGTTAAGCTGGTTGCATCTAAATGGAACTGCTTACTCGTGATTTAAAAAGGATGATTAAAACATACTAGAGCTTGAATAATTCAAGTGAAGACTTAAAACTTGTTCAATTCTTACTGTTATTAGCTTTGTTTGAAGCAGGAAGCTTTATTAAAAATGAGGAGCTCCATGAAAATCCAGTGGAAGATTTCAATTAGTTTAACTGCCAAGGCTGAAGAGATGCTCAGCTCATGCCCTCAAAAGCCTCAACTTTTGTGGATAAGTTTTTGTTATAGTGATATTTGTGGGCTGTTAGATGTATAAATGATATATTAATATTCACAAATTATTTAGATTTGAATTCGATTTGATTATTATCGAGTCAAATTCAAACGCGAGTAATTTGACTTATCGATTAAGTTAAATTCAAATATTTTTATACTCGATTCGAGTTGTTCGAAAATATAATTGAATTTTTATATTTTAATATATTTTAATTATTTTAATTGATAAAATATCTCAAATTCGAATTTAAATATAAATAATCGAACTTTTGTCAAATATAAAAATTAAGTTTATTTTTATATGTTAATCGAGCTTAATCGAATGAGCTTATGTAACTCGATTTATATTTTAAATCGAGCTCAAATTAAAAAATATATATATAATCAAATTCAAATTAAATTTTGAGCATTAAATTTAAAGTCGAACTCAAAATCAAATTTAATATTATATCGATTCGAACTCGATCGATTACATCCTAACTCTTATAAATCATAATTTGTGTTTAACTCGTTAAAATAGTTGAAATTTCTTCATGACTTGAAAGAGAGTTTCATTGATTTAATTTAATCAAAATTCTACAGCCCATGTTTTTTTGTACAAAATGGATAAGAAGTCAATGCCAGCAAATTCACAGAAAATGATAGATCTTAAACAAGTTTATATGCTGAAAATATTTAACTTTAGATACTGTTTGTGTTAAGTTCTAAGAACCAAATCTTTGAAATTATAAAAAAGAAAAAAAGTGGTTAAAAATTATTCTCTGCATTTATACTCAAATGCTCAAATAAGAAGTCAAATTATAAAAAGTCAGAATAAGACTAAAAAGTAGAAAAAATAAAATAAAAAAGTACCTAAACGATCTTATTTATATAAAAAAGATGAGAGATTTTTAAGATAAATTGATAAGTAATCGAACTAATGTAATATTGTTTATATTTAACATATCAAAGTAATTCAAAAAAAATCTTTAATTATTTAATAACAATCTCTAATAAAAAAATCAATATATCCTTTAAACCCTAAAACACCTCAATCAGAGACATTGGCTTCAAAATCCTAGCTAGAATGTAAACAGGATGGTGATTATATCACATGCACCTGACCTGCCCTCAACCACTTAATGCACAACAAGATTTGTCAATGTCTTGACCCAAAAAATCTATGGATGGTGTAAAACAGGATGCTGATTCTAGGCCTCCTCACCAAGCAAAATAAATTCGGTGTGTTTGACTAGTGAAAGTTTGTTTGTTTATTAATTGAAAAAGTTAAAAGAGTTATACTTGGGAAATCACTGATAACTGAACGTGGCAAAGCACAGCCAGAACCCACAATTGCCTGTTTGGAAGTCAGAAACTTTATCCCTTAAGCAGCTTATCCATTAGACCATGAGTACTTGTTGCAGTCATGGCTGTGAGAAACATACAAAAGATACTTATATTTTATTGATTTAAGTTTTTACCTGCCGTTGAATGCATCTACCTTACTATCCATTAACGAATTTTTGTTGGTATTCATTTTTATTAAAAAATTTTTATTTACCCTTAACTCCCGAACTAATATTTACTTAATTTGACTTAGGAAAATATTATCTGTCTAAATCATTTTTAATCTGTAATCTCTAAAAATCTGATCTCGTTAAACGTTTGACTTTTATTAAAAAAAAAAAAGAAAAAGAAAAACTCATGATTTATGAATATGAGTATAATCGAATCGAGTCGATACAATAAAAAGTTCGAGTTCAACATCTAACTCGCTGTTTGATATTCAGTTTAAATTCGATCGAGTTTTATTTTTTTAGTTCGAACTCGATTCGTGATCAAATTCGAACTATTCGAACTCGTTCGATTAAGTTTGAAAATATGTAAAAATAAGCTTGATTCTTATACTCGACAAATAGCTCGATTATTTGTGCTCGAGTTTGAATTTGAGATATTTTATTAATTAAAATAATAAAAAAAATTTAAATATAAAAGCTCGATTAGACTCACGAGCTACTTGAGCTGAATATAAGAATACTCGAACTCGATTCAATCGATGAATCAAACTACTCGAGCTCGAGCTCAACTCGATAATAATCGAATCGAATTTGAATTTTATTCAAATCGAATCCGAATAATAACTTACGAATAATAATATATTATTTACACATATTTATGAGTAATCCACATTCAACCCCATGTGACCCAAAGGCCATAAGGCATTAACTAGACCTTTTGAGTTTGGGTTCGGGCTTGGGTTGGGTTTTGGAGGTTAACGGGCATTGCCCACTATTCTATATATTTTTCATAATAAACTCGAAACAATAAATATTCAAAGAAGGTCTGCCGTGTAGGTAATTTACATATTTGACATATAAGTTTTTAGGAATAATTATTAATTTTATGTTATTTATCAAATAATCTTATATATCTAATCAAATTTTCAATGTTTTAAAATTACATAGATTAACTTTATCAAAATCCTTTAATTTATATATGCTTTATTCTATTTAAGGATACAAAATTTATTTTTCAACTCAACTTTTCCAAATATGTATGACATTTAAAATTTAAATAATTTTTTTAGATATACACAACATTTAAAATTCAAATAATTTTAAAATCCCAATAATTATAAATTATTTATGCATCAAAATTATCCTATACATTTTAAGCTTATAAATAATATATGCTACATCATTATTTCTTTTTTAATTTGCAAATTTTCATTCAAAGATATATTACTTTTAATATTCTCTCTATAAATTTTTTTTTCAATTCGTATTTTTGCACACATCTCCTAACTTTTTTTTTTTAATATATTTGTTAAGTAATTGATCAAGATCACATAAGTAAAGATATCTCAATACTTTTTTAATGATTTAATTCATCATTCATCAATATATTAAAAGCTATAAGAAAATACATTAGAAATTATGATGAGTACCATATGTCTATTTTTAATAAGATTATCAAATTTATATTTCAAAATAATTAAGATTCAAAATGATTATCCGAAAAAGTCACAAACAAGAAAAATAAAAAATAAAAAACCCACTGTAAAAAACCAATGACGGCTGAAAATAATAAAAATATTGTGGGTCACGTGACACCCTATATGGGAAGCATATGCTTATTTGATTTCCTAATGGTTTTAGACTTCTTAAACGAAATAGATTTGAAATTCATTTAAAACCCATTTCTTGATTTCTTCCATTTTTTTTTTATCAATCTTGGAATAAACTCACCCCACCTTTTTTTTTTTTTTTTAATGTTAGTGGTTGTCAAAATTTTAATTATAATCATTTAAATTAAAAAATTTAATACTTTATCAATATATCACATAACTATTTACACTCTGTTCATGTTTGATATTACATGAAAAAAAAAGATGAATCCAAATAAAAATAGCTGTCAAACCTTAAAATAAATTAATCTAACCTCTTTTGATCTTGTCTGTTTGAAACCTACTCAAATATTTAATACCCTTATTATTATGATTCAATTTAAACCTAAATCCATTAATTCATTTTAATTTTTTGGCCAAACATTAATTCATTTAATTAAAAATTTACCAATATCCCCAATTTCCTACCCAACTCTTTGAAAACCTAACCACCAAAGTTTCCAACCCTAATTGTACCCTACCACTATACACCCACAGCTGCCAGAATCAAAAGAAAGTTGAAGAAACCATTGGAAAGAAAAAATTTTTATTTAAATTAATTAATTTAGTTAATTATTAAAAAAATTAGGGGTAACCAAAGAGGCGAGTCTGGGGACACTGTTCCCAGAGTCACGTGGGGGGATGTGATTGGTTGGGCTAGAAGTGGGGGGGACGCAAAGGCGGGAGAGGCGTACAGTCAAAGCAAAAAGTGTCACGGTCAAATGTTTAACTGGCACTTTACCTAAAATAAACCACTTAAAATAGAAAAAAATAGTGAGAATTGGGTAAGTTCCTCGTAGTGGGCCCCACGAGGATTTTTTTTGTCTGAAATGTTTTTTTTAATTGTAATGAGAATTTAAAAAGAAGGAAAAAAAAAAAAAAAAACCTTTGGTTTTAGTAAAATAGTGACGCTGAAATATTCGATTTTTTTAATTCGAGATGTGGATTTAAGTAAAGGGTATAGAACAAAGAGTAAAGACTGATTTTTTTTTTTCATATCAGCCCGTGGGGGTTTGATGGACTGTAGTGAAATTGGACTTTAAATTATTTTAATATTTTTAATTAATTTTTATATATCTTATATTTAATTTTAATCATTAAATTTTAACTATAAATTTAATTAAAAATTCCTTTATCACCCTTAAATAAAAAAAATAAAATTTTTATTGAATTTTAAATAGCGAATATGATCTTTTCCCTTTTAACTATTATATTATTAATATCATCAATACTCTCACATGTCCCACACAGTTTCTAGAGTAACAATCATATGTATAGTAATGTATAGTCAGTCACATCTCATTCTCTCCGCAATTTACAATTTAAATTTTAAACTATTATTTTTAACGTATGGTACAAAATCATTATAATTAGATGTCTTATGTAAAAGGGCAATGCTTGAACTTTCTTTTTTTGGCTTTTAAATGAGGTTAAAGCCTCCAAAATTTTTAACTCCATGCTAAGCACTAATAAGATTAGTTGAAATAAAAGAGATCATTCAGTCGATTCAATTAATTTTGAATCAAATTATTCAAAATCAAATTAATTGAATTATATTATATTATTTTTATTAATTAAATTGAATTTATAAATTTTAAAAATTAAAGACTGAATTTAATTGGATTAATTAGGTTAATTTTTTTAATTAATCGAATAATAAATATATTTAAGTTAAATTACATTTTAAATAAATTAAATAAAATTATCTAATAAAATATTTAAATACCAAAGTATTATATTAAAAACTCTAACAACTTATGAAATTAAATAATCTATTTAATATATTTTTTATTTTATATTTGGATTATATTTTATTTCAATTAAAAATTTTAAACTAAATTAATCAAAAATTAAAATTTTTCTAAAACATTTTTATCAACTGATTGAAATTAATTCGATGATCAATCGATTAATAAAATCAAAACAATTCAATCGATTAATTTGAGTAAAATCAAATTATGATCAATTTTATACTCAAATATCTTTAGTTTTTTACATTAATAAATTTTGAACTGAATTATGTCCACATAACATATGTGGATAAAGTTCTAAGACATCCGATTATAATCTTAAAGATTTGAATCCATTTTTCTTTTTGTTTTTTACAGTAACCTTTTTAAATAATAAAAATTTGATAAAAAGAAAATTCAGTATCCCGAGCTAAATTTACTAGAAACAAAAAATAAAACTATTTTTTGGAGTAGTCTTTTAATTTTTACAGTTAATTTAAAGTTTTTTAAAGTCGATAAAAAATTATCATAGTTAAAATTAAAAAAAAAAGCATAGAAAATATTATTTTTAAAAATAATGATATGAATTATCTGAATTAAATTATAAATTTGAAACTAAAATATTTAAAAGACATTGAAAATTGGCGTTAAGAGAATTTAATTGCGTAATATAAAAGTTGAAAGTTAAAGCTAAATTAAGAATTAAAAAAAAAAAAAAAAAGGAGTAGCGGGAGATTACGTTACGGCAAAGAACTGATATAACCGCACGTGTGGTGCGCGGGTCGAGGGGCATAATTACCGGCTACTACCCGTAGTTCCCGGTAACCTGATAGATTTCAACTTTCTTTTTTCTCTGGTAAAAAACTGAAAAAAATCTATTTCCTTCATTTAAAGAAGAAAAAATAGCAAAAAAAAAAATCCTTTAATTTATTGCCACTTTGATAATGTAATTAGTTTTTATTATTTTCCGTGAAATTTTTTTTATTAATTTAATTTTTTATTTTTATCCAAAAAACTGCCCCAAAAGAAAGCAGTAAGGAAGCCTTTGAAGACGGGAATATTTCAACTACAATTTTTATTATAATATAATAATTATCTAATTGTAATTCAAAATTATGTGAAAATTTATATAATATTTTAATAAATCTTACATAATTTTAAATTTTAATTAATTAATTATAGTGTAATTATAGTTACTGATATGCTCTATGGCTTTTCCCCGCAGTTCTCTCTCTCTTTGTTAGTATGACCTGTTTCGACAATAAATTTTTTCTCCTAATAATCTTCAGTAAATCTCGAAAATTTTCAAGTTTTTCTTATCTGGGTAGTTTTTACATTTTTCTAAATTTCTGTACCGGTTTTGGTTGGGTTAGGACAAAAAAGGCTAATTGATTGGCTTTTGTACTACGTTTTCACTGTTGATCTTTGACTACTCTCTTTATTAGTATCATCTTTTTTGTTTCGAAGGATTGGTGATTCCAAGCAAACCCTTTCTGTTTTTTCTTTTTTGAAGCTTGAACAACAAATGAAAGATGGGAGCTTGATTGTTGAGTGTTTATTAGTGATATTATTATTACGATGATGATGGTAAAATGAGGGACTTTTGACCATAGAAAAAGAATCAGGATAAAGCAAAGGGAAAGGAGCAGGGTTTTGAGATAGATATGTGTGAGTTTGTACAATAAAGAGGAAAAAAAAGAGGGTATTTTTTCTTGCTTTATGATTTGTCCATGAGAGAAAAATCGAGTAGTTGTTTCTTATCTTTTATGTATAACCTAGATGTAATGTGCCTTTAAGGGTGCTTATCACTGCAGTGAATTTAGAGGGTGTTGGGGGAAAAATCTTTCTTTTTTGGTTCCTTGAGAATCTGTGTTGTTTTTTTTTTTTTTTGGAAAAGGGAGGGTTTCAAAGATGCCTATGTTTCAACCCTCAAAGAGGGATGGGTTTGTTGTTGCTGGATTTGATGGCAGTGGTGATGGGCAGGTTCTAGATCTGGATACTGCTGTTAAAGATGGGGTTTTGGGTGGTGTTGTTGGTGGTGAAGTCATTGCTGCTGCTGTTGGTGAGAAATTGGATTTGAAGAAAATGATTGAAGAGCTTGATATACCTGAGATTCCTTCGGTGTTTATTTGTCCAATCTCCCTTGAGCCAATGCAAGACCCTGTTACCCTTTGTACTGGCCAAACTTATGAGAGGTCCAACATTCTCAAATGGTTCAATTTGGGGCACTATACTTGCCCCACTACAATGCAGGAGCTTTGGGATGATTCGATTACCCCAAATAGAACCCTTTACCATTTGATTTACACTTGGTTTTCGCAGAAGTATTCACTTATGAAGAAGAGATCAGAGGATGTGCAAGGAAGAGTAAGTGAGCATCTGGAGGCATTGAAGAAGGTTAAGGGTCAAGCCAGGATTCAAGCCTTGAAGGAGCTGAAGCAAGTTGTGGCAGCACATGCTGCGGCTAGGAAGACGGTGGTTGATGAAGGTGGGGTTTCTGTAATTTCATCCTTGCTAGGCCCATTTACGTCCCATGCAGTTGGTTCAGAAGCAATTGGTATTCTTGTCAATTTGGAGCTTGATTCAGAGTCCAAAACTAATTTGATGCAGCCGACAACGATTTCATTGATGGTGGATATGCTGAATGAAGGTTCAGTGGAGACAAGGATCAATTGTACGCGATTGATGGAGAAGTTGATGGAGGAGAAGGAATTTCGGTCAGAAAGCATCTCCAGCCATCGGCTGTTGGTTGGTTTAATGCGCTTACTGAAAGATAAGAGGCACTCAAATGGAATTTTGCCTGGACTTAGCTTCCTCAGATCTATATGCTTGCATAAACAAGTCAGGAGCTTGATTGTGAGTATTGGAGCCGTTTCTCAATTGGTAGAATTGTTGCCTGCTTTGGAGCCTGATTGCTTAGAATTAGCCCTTTTCATATTGGATACATTATCTGCTCTGCCGGAGGGAAAAGTAGCATTGAAGGATTGTGCAAACACAATTCCGAATATGGTGAGGCTGCTGATGAGAGTTTCAGAAAGCTGTACTCAATATGCATTGTCAATTTTGTGGTCTGTATGTAAACTTGCTCCTGAGGAATGCTCCTCAGTTGCTTTAGAAGCAGGTTTAGCAGCAAAGCTGCTTCTCGTGATTCAGAGTGGTTGCAATCCTGTCTTGAAGCAAAGGTCTGCAGAGCTCTTGAAGTTATGTAGCCTAAATTATACAGACACCATCTTTATTTCAAAGTGCAAGCTCACTAGGACAATCCAATGAGAGGAAAATTTTGCTTGCGATCTTTCTCAAAGGCTTTTGCTAATGAAAGCAAGGGAGTAAGAGGGCCTACCCTATTTGGGTCAACAAAACTTCCAAGAATGAACCATCATTTGAGATGGGGGTTTGAGGTATGAATCAGCTCTCTTGTATATATTTAAGAACTTCAATTCCAGCAATTGATTCAACTTAAACAACACTCATAATTTGGACAAGAAAAACACATATCTTGCTGCAATGGAATTATGTCAAGTTCTCTTTTCCAATGCCTTGTCAAATAAACCCCCCAAAAGAAGAAATGATGTAAAAATGTTTGTGTAATAGATTCATGTTGGGGTATATTGTTGGATGGCAATACATGTAAGAGGAGTGCAATTTGTGCAAGACTTTGGAGCTTGCAATTACAATTGTAATAGACAAAGAATTGCTTTGGTCCTTGGGCCCTTCTCTCCGCCAAGTTGTTCCTATGGTAGTGGCCTTGGAAATTTTCGGCTTGTGTTTTAGTTGGAGTTTTGCTTTTAACTCCACAATTGTAGAAACTGGAATGCCTTTGGAGTTCGGTTGTCTATTCAATGTGTACAATGAAATTAATCATTTCTTTTTTCATTTGCTCTTATTCTTCATTCTGCAGTTTTCATCCATATAAGATTCTGATATCATCGCCTTTACAGTCCCTTCAAAGAAAAATTAATAAATGCTTTTGTTTCAAATCATCGGGCCTCCATGTTCCTGGTTGCAATCTGCAAGTTTAGAATTTAGAAAAAGGAAAAGTAAAAAGACGGTCTTCTTAGCTTTTGTACACATGCGTTGAACTATTACTATTTTGGGGGTCCATTTTTTGTAGTTTATATGTCCCTTTGTGGAAGAAGTTGAGGACGGCACCCATTGTCACCTCTCTCTCTCTCTCTCTCAATCACTGTTATAATGAAATGAAATGAAAAGAAAGTTGAGAACTATCACTGCACGGATTGGCAAGAAAACTTCTGTTTGAAATCAGCAGAAGCTCAGGTTTGAGACTGCAGCCCACCCTGAGTCATTAATGCTTCTGCTGAAACAAGTGCGTTAATCTGAGTTGGAATGAAGAAATTTCTACGTCAATTCAGTGGTTTTTAACTTTTTACATGAATTGGTTATATTTAAAATAAAATTAATACAAAAATAAAAGCTTCCCCTTTCATCATTTCATGTATCTTCAAGGACTTGTAGTGGGGGCTAACTGATACTTTTTTTGGCTTTGTACAACTATTCTTTAGTACTCCATTACCTTCTTTCGCTCTATCTTTGGTTTGATTCAACGTCAAGAAACCAAGGGAAAGATCCCCCCTTCCATATTGCCTTCTAAAGGGAACCTGCAATTAAGGGCCCCCCATTGGCACGGCATCTTTGAATGGCCGTTGAGACCCACAACCATGGAAATAAAATTGCTCAATACTTTAACGAGAAGCCATCAAGAATCTCTTCTGTTCCAATTATAATGACTTTGCAGTGCTTATTACTATGTATATTTATACCATATCTGTTTCATATTAAATAAATATAAAATTATAATATTATAATCTGTATGAAACCATTAAATATAAAATATATTTGTTAATTTTAAAATTTAAACTCCTCTTACTTTTGTACACATTTTTATGATTAAATTTACCGGATTTACTTACTGTCACGTTCATTTGAGTGTGTTTTTTTCAAGCCTGAACTTTCTGGTTCCCTTTTATATTTTGTTTATTTGCATATAATTATACTTTTTTTTTTTCAATGTTTAGTGGGGCTGCTTTAACCGTCAAATCTTGTGGGGTCTTGGCAGCACCATTATTAGAAGATACATTCAATTTAAGACCAAATGATTATGATTGATAAAGAATAAAGG
Source organism: Durio zibethinus (assembly GCF_047325235.1). Classification (NCBI taxonomy): domain Eukaryota; kingdom Viridiplantae; phylum Streptophyta; class Magnoliopsida; order Malvales; family Malvaceae; genus Durio; species Durio zibethinus. Next base: position 21,036,808 of record NC_143179.1, on the reverse strand, counting down.
ATAGAGTATTTTCAAACCTTTTGCCATTGTTTAATACTGAATAAAGGGATAATTATCCTGTTTTTGATTGAGAGAATCAGTGACCGCATGACAACAAGTTTTTGCATCAATTTGAATGAGACTTTGATGGTGGAAACTGGAAAGGCAGGCAGTCTCCTTTTCCTTCTTTGTATCAGAGTTGCCACCATGATTGCACGGTGCATGTTCCTGATCCATTTCTGTAACCAAAACTCAAAGCTTAAACGACATATTGAAAGCGATATGATCCACTTTACAATCTTATTTAGATTCAGAGAAAATGGAAATGCTAGAATGTGGAGAAAAGGGTTAGAATTGTAACTGAAAAACTGGGTTTTTTTACATTACATCATTCAAACCTTAATTAAGTAGGACAATTAATATTATTACGATTAAATGATTAATAATCATGATGTCCTTGCCATCTCAAGCTTCTTTCTTCTCTTGCTTTAAATATAGACTTTTAAAATTGCACTTGGAGATTTCTTTGGGGCTTAGCCACCTCTTGCTTAAAGACTGTTGACTCCGTAAAAAAGGGACGGCAACGCGCAGCTGTCGCACTGCAGCAGCCTTCGGTAAGCATTTTAGTCACCAGAAAGTTCTTATCCACAGACTTATTTATCGGCATCTTAAATTCATGCTTGACAAGGATTAGAGGCTGATTTGAACAAAACAAATTAACATAACCCGACAGCTACCTTTGAATACTTTTGTCAAAATGGAATCATAATTCATAGCATATGGTTCTGCTAAACCATGAAAAATGCATTTTTTCACGTCAATGCGATATATTTGAGATTTTATTTTCGAAATATTTTTATAAAGATCGAATTTATTTTTCTTCAGACAATGTAAATTGGGAGAAAAGGGAAAGAGAAATTAGCGAATTCTTTTAATAAAAATTTTATACTAACAAGAAAGAAGCGTGTTTGAGATTGAACACGATTCTTCATGCTGAATGTATATATACAAGACCCCCGTGATTGGTTCACGAGAAATTGTTGCTTCCCCTACTTTGGCTCACGTGTTCCCATGATTGAATCATTTCGTGGCTATTCATGCAAAATCAATTGCGTAATATGACTGTTCTGCGATTGTATTGAATTCTGCCACACAACTATGTTCGTAATTCCTTCTGTTCGGATAAGATTTCATGAATGTTACATATAAGAAAAATGTGGCAGTTAGGAAGATGAATAATTTCATTATATATATTTTAATTAAAATTTTATTATTTGTTTTTTTTTTTTAATCAATATATAACTGAGTCATATGGATTAAGTTTTTATGACAAAATTTTTAGGTTCTAATAGTTAATCTTAGCCATGTTTGTACTAATAACTAATGTTAGAATATAAGGAGTGAATTGATTCAACCCCTTAAATATAAGGTTAAAGATTGAATTTGGATGTGAATTTTAATAAATTTTAGTTGAATCTAATATATAATTTCTAAATAAATTAAGTGACACTTGCTAAATTTATTTATTTTATTGATCATAAATTATAAGCAAGACAAAATTAAAAAGCTAGATGCATAACATCAATTGGGCTTTTAAGGTTTCTAGCTTTAGGCTGCTGCCTGCAGCATAATTAAAGTGATTTTTTCACCAAACAGGCTAAGTAATTAACTTGTTAATTAGATACCCATAGGTTATAAACGTATTAAACTTTTTTTATTTTGATGTTCAAGATTAGTTAGTAGAAAATTCAAATTTCTTTAATAAGTACTAAGTAGCTAGGAAAATATAATGTAAAGATTCAGTGTTCCATGTATAGAATCGTTGAGGTGTTTGTGGGTTGATAGGATAAGATTCATAGGTAATTTAAGGAAAAGGGCTCGCCAACCTGTAAAAAAGAAAAGAATGATAAAAAAGTCATTGGAGTTAGAACTTTAGGATGTATTCCTATAGTCAAATTAGTAACTAGGTAAGGAAGAAGGTAGTGAAATCAATTAGGATTGCTACGAGCCAGTGTAAGGTGAGTTGAACTAGTCCTTTAATTCTTACCATCAATTAAATGTGATAATTTTTAACACGATACAATAACACAACAAAAAAATAATAAGAAAAAAATTATGTAAAGGTTTAGTATAATTATATTTTGTATCTTAATCGTGTCGACATAATTAAAACACGATACTATTTGAATCATATTCTTATTAAATAGTAATGATATATTTAAAATAACGTATTATTTATAACATAAAAATTTTAAAAATTATTTTAATTTATTTAAAAATAAACTAATAATTGTATTTATCGTTTCATTTTGATGTTTAAATAAATTATAAAATTTTAATTTTTAAATAATTTTTTGTTTAAATATTCATTTAATTGATTTTTTTAATAAATGGATTAATCGTATGCAATCATATTATTTGTATATAATCATGTTAATCGTATCTTATTGTGCTATTTTGGTATAAATTAATTTTAAAATATATTAATCGTGTTGTGTGTAACGTATATAATAAATTTATCGCATTCATGTTTAAGTTATTTGTATCATTTAAGTATTCATATTATATTCATATCAAGATTATTCGTGTTATATCTGAAATCGTGTCTGATATGAAATATGATATGATGACACGGATTTGTCAGATCTACCTTCAACCTCTTATATTTTGAAACTATAGAGATCTGCACCTAACTTGTAAAATATTGTCCACTTTAATTCAAAAGTCTTATGGTTTTGTCTCACAAAATGTACTTTATCTGTTTAGGTTTAAGCATTTACATATATATCATAGCAAAACTTCATATTATCCCGACGTAAGATTGAGGCGTTATAAATTTCTTCTGTTAAAGCTTGTTGTCTTCATCAAACCTAATACAAAGCAAATAGATCCATCGAATCACACCAAATGTTAAGCAAGCTCAACAAAAAATACATACAGATCACAAAATCACATTAAACATTGAGATTTTAGTGGTGGCTTCCATCGTACATCACTTAGCTCTCGCAAGATTCCAGAGGTGACTTTCACAGTGTAATACTTAGCTCTTATATGACTAGTGACCGTTCTGAAATCATTTACGAAGATCCAAACTTAACCTGTGAGATATTGTCTGCTTTAACTTAAAATTTCATAATTTTATCCAATAAAATGCACATCACAAGTTTAGATTTTTTTATCTCTATGTATATCATAACAAAAACTCAAATTATCTTGATATGGGATTAAGGTGTAACAAACACATAATTACATGACTCTGAATATGATATAATGTATGTTTGGCTTTTTCACTTGTGAACAACACCCGGTCACTAAGACAAATATTGTACAGATAACATTTCTTGAAACTTATCTAGACTACTTTCCTTTTGTGGGTCTCAAAAATTTGGTCCTATTTTAGGCTTTTAGCTTAAAAAGTATTGGCCTAATAAGTATGATTTAAACATAAAGGAAATTTTAATTTGTGAGATATATTCATCTCCATAATTGCTTTTGGTTTTATTGTTATCCAAATTAAATACTATAGTATCCCATGTAAACTTTCATGTTCAATTCAAGTTTCTTCAATTTGAATTTCTAGTACTTTTCGCAAAGTTTGAATCATATTATTTTAATCATGTTTGAAACTTTATCACTCATATTTAAATATTTTCTTATTATCTCATAGAGATGAGATGTCACCATCAATCCAATTGTCAACAGTGAAATAGCACTACTATTCATAAGAACGATCAAGCAAAATGATGTATTTGAACAAAAAGACAAGAGAGTATTCATCAAATATTGATGATGGAAATAGATTGTTACTAACTTCAGACGTCACTAACACTAACATATCTTTGCATTATTTTGTTTTCCTTTAATTTACATAAATTTATTAATATTAGATTATATAATAATCAATCGATTTTTTTCTCACCAATTTTATTCGTTAAAAAATATTAAGATGAACACTTAAATATTTGATTCAACAGTTAATACATGCATTAAAGGAAGCTTCTATGTATGCATATGTTTCAAAGAAGTAAAACTTCAGATTATTTTATGGATTTGGAAACGAAAAGCTTGAAGAAAATGGAGGTAAATTATAAATATCAATATCAAAGGAATGAGTGGAGCATGATATGAGATATAGGTATTGCAATTGTTTATTCGGGTCAAAAGATACTAACTATAATTGAGGCGGCTGGTCCACCCCCACGAGCTAACACATCCTCCAAATATTTGCTTCAATTTCCTCTCATGGTAGCTGCCTATCACTCTCACAATTTATTATACTATATATATTATACATATATTTAATTTTGCCGTCATTAATCACTAATTTTTAATAAATTGAACTATAAAAAATTCTGAATTATAATCCAAAAAAAGGGGTCAAAATTCAGGTACTTTGACCGGGCTGCCTATGTAATTTGTAAGTACTAGCCGGCTGCTGATAAAAGAAAGTTTGAATTTTTGTTTATCAGCCAGTCCCCACAGCGGATTCATACCACCGTCGTTTGCCTTTTTTAATTATATTTTTGTCCTCATTCGTGCAATCTTTGCCCATAATTTTGTTTATTTTCTATATATAGGAGTCTCCGCGTTCTAAAATTTCAGCTGCATCAGCTTTATTCAAAAAGCTTCGCACGTACCTATTGATCTTCTATTAAGAGGCTGTCGCTATGGAAGCTTATTCTTCTTCTTCTTCTTCTTCGTCGGCTTTACAAGAAGGAAGAGGAGGGTTAAAGGTTGCACAGCCTTTTCATGCATCGCTTCATTCGGTGCGTAAGCCATTGGCAAAGCCCTTTAAGAAGCCAATTGCACCACTGCCACCAACACCATGTAAAATTTACAGGGTCGACCCTATAAACTTCCGGGACTTGGTTCAAAAGCTTACTGGTGCACCTGAGTTCATATCTCAATCTCATCAGCAGTCGTCGTCGTCGTCATTGTCTCAGCTGCCTCAACAGCGTCTCCAAAGAGTGGCACCTCCCCCTATTTACGTTGCACCATCGCCATTGTCTAGGACAGAAGTTTCTGCACCATTGCATCCGCTCTCTGAATTAGATCATATGAAACCCCAGGACCAGAAATTCTCAGATAATGCGATAATTACACCGAACTCACTTGGATTAAACTTTTCCCCATCTTCTTATAATTGGTTCTCTTTCCCTATTCTGAGTCCTGGAACCATGTCCAGCTTGGAGCAAAGCACCGTTCCTTGAAAATATATATCAGGCACCAAAACTTAATTACTATAAATCCTGATAGTTATGGCAAATTTCGAAGATGCTTCTCTTTTTTCATTCTTGCTTAAGCTTAAAGAGAATGTATGTAAGATTAAAACTACATTCTTTTGTTGTAGTACTTTAATAACTGGTAGAACTAATTATGTTGAACAAGTCTTCATCTGTTGATCATTACAATATATATGTACCACTTTATTTTTCTGTAATTGGTTTCAAGAAGTTCTTTTCCTAGTCTCCCAAGAGTAGTTATCCCTTTTCATTTAACACTTGCCTCCCTTCTATTCTTCTTTAATTCCTTTTTCTTTTTATAGTTTGGTTGAAAGGAGATTGATTTTGCTGGTTTAGGGCTACATCTATGGTGAGGAAGCATTACCACTGAGCAATTAAGTGTGATTGAGAGGTCGAGAGGAGAGAAATATTGATCCTTGACATGCTTAAGCATTTTAAGACAGGTAGTACCCAATTGGAATTATATATCCCTTAATGATCAGGAAGAACATTGGAAAGGGGGAAATTTTAGAGATGGAGAAACTTTGGATTGTCCTCTGCAAAATGTCCCTCTAAATCATGGGGTTGTCTAGAGTAGATAATAGCTCATTAATTATCCAGAAAAAAAAAGGACAATAGCTCATAATGAAACAAAGAGGGATCCAATGATAGAAGGTAAGATGATGAATTGTTATACTCAAACCATGTAACTGAAGAAGTAAGGTGGTGTCAAAGTGTCAACAAAGGATTCATGCATGGTGATGCTCAAGCCTTTCAATGAACAATTAGGGAAGATTAACCCTAGTTTGAACGAAACCAAACCTCTCAAGTCTCGACAATGTCCAAAAACATGGAATTAATTTTAACTCAATATCCTCCTTTACCACTTGCACCGACTTAATTGCATACCTAACATCATCTTGTCAGAGAAACCAATTACGAGTAAATGATGCAACTGCATATACATATGCCCAACTTTTTCTCTAAGGTTAAGGTAATAAATACATCAAGGTGGTCAGACTTAACACAAAACTTATATAAAGTTTTTTAGGTGAAATTTATGAAAAATTTTTTAAAAAATAATTTAATAAAAAATTTAAATTAATAGATTAATAGAATTCAATGTAGAGATCAATAATACATAAAAAAAATATTATTAAAAATATTATTTATAATTCAAATTTAATTGATACTTATTTAATGATAAAAATTCTGTCGATATTTTTATTAAAAATGTCTACCTAAAAATATATATCAAAATTTATTAAAATTTTTTCAAAATTTATACACTTAATCTATGTAAAGAAATCTTTCAATATTGATTTTCAATTTCAATTTTATTTAATCATTTTTAATAAAAAACTTCATAAATTTCAACTAAAAAGCTTCATCTAAATTTTTTCCTATAACATATAGTATCACTTAGATATATATATATATATATATATGGCTAAAACTTAGCATATTTAAAAGAATTAAAAACGATAAAAGGCACAAACAAGAAATAGATATCAATTAAATATGAGGGAAGAAGAATAGAATAGAAGATATTAATTGTTTTTATTATTTGGAAAAAAGGATTTGAACTTTAATAAAACAAGCAAGAGATCGTATATATCCATGAATCAATTGAATTTTTTGCATAAATTATTTTTTAACATGAAAATATTATTATAAAAAGAATTCAACTATATCAATTAGGAAGTAGATTTTTGCAAATTTGAGATTTAATCTCAAATTTCAACACTTATAATTTCTTTTTCCTGATTTTCTCTAAGATTTTACTTCCTTTGTACTAATAATAATAATAAACAAGCATGATATTTCTTTACTCTTTAGGTAGCAAAGTAAAAGGGAATCCACTTTTTGTTTATCCATTTACAAAATGGGCTTACAGTTAGGTGGTTATATAACTTATTCATATGTTAATGAGAGGCAATTAAAATTTTCATGTTAAAAGCCATACATGCATGTTTTCTTATAATTTTCTGATCATCCAACTATTAAAAAAAAATTTCCACGTTTGTTTCATGCAGAACTGTGGCAATAGGTGTGAACACTCTATACCCTACAAGCCTACAAGGGTTGTTAGCAATATTTTAAGGCAATAGTAATTAGGGGGTGGGTGGAGACCTGGCCGGGTGACTCGTTCTCATTGTAGAAGGAAAATTGTACGTCCCAAGACGATTGGTCCGCAAATGACAACTAATAACAAAGAATATATATATATATATATATATATAAAATTCATATGATTCATAAAGATTGGTTTTCTGTTACTAAAAATTATGCAATTTGGGGATGAAGACTGAGCAATTCGGCACGTTTTCCTTAACAGGCATTGCCCTTGCCGACATCTTAGTAGAATAAAAACTATATATAAGACGTTTTGGAGGACAATAACCCAGGTTTTATGGGAGATTAGCATGCCGGTGAAAACCCAACTGCTGAAAGTAGTTGGTAAAATTCATAAAAATACTAAAGAATGAATGAAGGATGAAAAACTTGGAATGGAACTGGACTGGAGGGACTGCTCGTCTTGTTCTTATGTAATACTCGCTCAAGAGTGAAAAAAAAGAAGGCTGCTTTAGATGAGGTATTAAATTACTCTAAATTGCATTTTGTTGGAAGAAGCTTCTTCTACTTCTTTACCATTGGTTAGGCTACATGTGACCAGGCTTTACTACCTGCACGTGACACATGACAGGCTTTAAATCGTCCTGATTTTCCTCTCATTAACCCATGTTTTCCATCACTTTTTTGTAAGAAGCATTTTCATATCTTCCCACTTTTTAACTTCTAAGTGGCCTATAAATAATGATCCTCGTACTTCATTTTGGATCTTTTGCCAAATTGGCAAATTTTGGCTTTTGGAATTCTTTCTTCAAAATTATTTCTGCCACCGTCCTTTTCGCTTTCATTGACCACCTTCTTCCTTCACCACCATCACCTGTCACAAGACTTGTTTTTCAGGATCTGCTCCAATCTTTCTTTCCGTCGCTTCCAACACATTCCGTCTTATTGATTTGCAACGTTTTCTTACCTTATCAAAAGAACCCTCTATACCATCTCAAAAGAAAATTTTAAGTTCTAAAGTATAAAACATGAAAAAAAAGAAAAAAAAACACTTTAATTATGTACACAAAAGTATGCTACATCATGGCACAAAATTAAATTACAAAGACTGTCGACTTTAAGCAGGTCTACTTTGGGAAAATTGAAATGATTCCAAAGAAAAATCTGTATGCAACTAGTTCAGTTAGTTGTCTATGCTAATATATAGTTTTAAGAATAAACTTACACATCAATTTACTAACAATTCCGCTCCTATTGATCCCAGTAGTTTCTTAGTTGAGACATATGTAGGAGAAGCTCATCTCTGCCTAGACCAGTAACACTGCTCGTCATTATCCATGGGGGATGTTGCTTATAGTTTTCTCTAATCAGTTCTTGAAAGTCCCTGATGTTCTCATCAGGCCTTTTTCCTTTGCTTGCCTTCATTTTGTCACATTTTGTGAAGACAAAAGTCATTGGTATCTGAAATGCAGCAAGGAAAAGAGAGAAATGAGTAAGAAACAGTTAAATTTAAAGCCTTGCATAACTTAACAAGAGAAATCAAGATTGTCATAAGGACATGCTGACATTGTTGCGTCCAAGCCAGTTAGCACAGTCTAGATCAATCCTCTGAGGTGGGACACTTGCATCAATAAGAAGTAGCACAGCAACCAGAGTCTCTCTATTTAGAAAGTAGCCCTTAGTGAACGAAGACCAATCTGTTCGAGCAGCATCTGAGGCTTTAGCAAAACTGCAAACATTTGAACCTTTCAACCATTATATTCTATGTCAATATGTCATCATGCACATAACCAAGATGTTTAGAGGGAGGTCCTTATTTTATATTCTAATGTCATTGTTATTTCTTTCAGTGTATAAAGCAAAAGCATAATGACTTCTGCATCAACTGGATTAGTTTGTTTTTCTTTTTCCTCGTGAAAGAAGGGAAAAAAGGGATCAAGTGTCCATATCTGAGTGATGAAAAATTATAGATTTTTTTGACAAAAAATTACAGATTAAGCATAAACTTTAGTCATCATGAAGGAACATCCAAAAGCAGGGTCAACTAACCAATAAGAAAAGCAATTTCAATACATCTATTTAATGACTGATTTCGTTCTTAGAAACAGTCCAAAATGAGAACTTAATAAGGTGGGAGGGAATAATTGATTGTGCTGGTTAGTTTACGTATATAGAGAGTATTTGATATACCTTATTAGCAATTAATGCTTAATGTTCAAAAGCATAACTAACAAGGTCATATGGTAAACTCAAAGCCCAAACTAGAAACTATGCAGTTTAAAGAGTGATGTGCTAAAGTGCAGGAAACTGCACAAGCGAACTATTTGAAAAATTCAGTAAACTGTGTGCCAAACTGCAAAAATACAGCAACGGTTTGCGCATATAACTGCCTTATTTAAGTCAGATATATGAGATTGAAGAACGAAGAGACTTTGAGAGGAACCCTGCTTATAACTTGCTAAGTTATTTTCTTGCACATGGATAATGCTTTGGGCTACTGGGTTCAGATTTCATGTTCTGGTTGTGGGTTTCCTGGAATAAGATAACTAGAATATTAGTAATTCTATGTTAGCCTAATATAGGCTTAGTCTTACATATCAAACTATAATCTAAATAACCGGCATAAAAATGTGCTAATACAGGTTGTAGTTTTCCTGTGGTGAAAATTAGCAATGAAATTTTCATTCCTGGATAGAAATTCAAACTGTAAATATACTGTATTGCCTTGCTTTCTGCCTTCATAAGTCCAGACTTCTTTTGTGGGACCAGGCTAAAAGTGCATGTAAATCTAAATAACCAGGCATATAAATCTGCAAATTGTTCTACATGGAGTAATAAAAGAAATAATTCTGTATTTAGCTTTACATTAACATAATCTTCGATTTATCTAATCTTCAATACTTATAACTTATGTCAAGCCAATTAGAACCGCCCATAGAAACTTCATAAAAATGAGTTTCCAAGAAAGGGATTCTTACAGCCTAACAAAGCTTAGAGAAACAATAAACTTTATCTCAAAATCAATCTAACTTCAACCATAGAACTACAACCAAATAGTCACCCCATTACTTGCTAATAATGATAGTAATATTTACCCATCACAGTCAGCTCAAAGATTTTAGTAGCAAAATTACAAAGTATCAAACTAACATGGGAAGGAGAGGATTTTTTTTTTTGTTGCTTGGTCCATTGGAAGTTCAATCCTTTTCTTGCTTACTAACTATTTGAAATGCTTATACATGAACTCAGGAAAAAATTCTCATAATAATAAGCAGCTAATTGAAAGAAGAAACCAAACATACCCATAACCAGGCAAATCCACTATATACCAACTTTTATTCACCAAAAAATGATTAATAAGCTGTGTCTTCCCTGCACATTCAACAATCTCAAAATAAATAAATAAATAAACGAATCAAAACTCAGTAGTAATGCAAAAAAAAAAAAAAGGGAAGATTTGAAAAAGGGGGCACCTGGTTTCTTAGAAGTGAGAGCAACTTCTCTTTTTCGAACCAATGCATTAATAAGCGAAGACTTGCCCACATTAGATCGACCCAAGATTGCAAACTCGGGTCGATCATCTTTGGGACAATCCTTAGCCCGACCGCTACTCTTAACAAATTCCACTTCCTTAATCTGAGAATGTCCCCCGTAAGGTCCGAGTACGATGTTGGAACCCGGCAATATCATTTCATCTGTTACCTCTTCTGGGTCGACCCCCGGCGGCACGAACAACACCGTCTTCGCAAACCGAGCCCGTTCAGACATCGGTTGCTTTGCGGCCCTTAAAGCTGAGACTTTAGGTTTGGGGTCGGGGCGCTTATGGGTTGAGTAGGCGATGGTTTTGTCGAAAGAGAAAAGAAAAGACAGTGATTTGGAAGGTGGAGAAGGAGGTGATAAAAAAGAAGTGAAATTGAGAGACAATAGACGATTCCGAAGGAGCATTTTTTTTTTTTATGGGAAGGATTGGTTAAGTGCTTGTTCTACTGGAAGCCTAGAACACAGAACCAGGACATGAAGAGAGGGAAAGAATAGGGCTCGCAATTGTAAAAGAAGGGACGGGAAATATGAGTAAATTACAGGATTAGTCACCCAACTTTACTCACTTTCCCATCTGGGTCACCAAACTTCAATTTATCCATTCAAATTATTAAAATTTATTAAATATTCAAAATTAATCATTTTAACAGATTTTATTCAAAAAATAACAGAAAAATAATATGACTGCTTTGTAAGCTGCCAATCAAATGCCACGTAAGATCCATATCCATGTCATAGAAACAAACAAAAAATCAAATCCACGTAAACAAAATCAAACACATAAAATATCAACCAAATTCTTCTCACATATATTAAACCACCGCCATTTGCTTTTTTTTTTTTTTTTTTTTTTTCTGAATTGCGGTCTAAGAAGGTGCAGAAAATTGAAAACAAACAAAGAAAAACAAGATAATTGATCTAAGATAAAGCAAAATCGGTGAAGAAATTATAGATGAATAGTGGTCAAAAAGTGAGAAAAAGAAGCTTAAGTGTACGTTTGGTTCATGAAAATATCTTTATTTTTTATTTTTATTTTTAAAGAAAATAGAAAATAAGTAAAAAAATTTGTTTGGTCGAAAAAATAAAAAATATTTTATTTAAAAATAAAAATGAAAATAAGCTAAACTTCGAGAAAAAAAAATTGTTTGATTGAAAACATTTGAGAGAAACGGAGAAGATTAAAAGACGGTACCCTAAAAATTTTTTCAATTTTGGGATAGAGGTCCTAGTTTCAAAGTGATTGCTCCGCAAAATATATATAATTTGTAATTTTTCGCTACCATTTTGTCTTTCCTTCTACTTTTTCTTCCCCTTTTTGGATTTCTGGCTTTTCCTCTTTAATCTTGGCTTCTTCCTTTTCTTATTTTCCTTCTTTATTTTGGCAGCTATCGAACATTACAGCAACCACCGTCATCGATCAAGCCAGCTTGATGGTTGCAACCTGGAGTCCTGGACCTTTCACTTCCCTCCCCTGTCATTCCCCTTTTACCTCTGTTCAAATAGCTACCCTTCATTCTCACCTCTCTCTCCATTCAAATAGTAAAATATCAAGGGGCTTTTGAAGGTATTGATTTCCCTTTTTCTTTATTTTTCATTTTTTCTCTCTCTTATTTGTAAGCGTGTTCTTACAATTGCATATTAAAATCATAAGGTTGTCGCGAAATTTTAATGTCTGGATCAACAAGCTTACTAATCAGTAACATGCTTCGAATGGGAATAAATTGGTGACAAGCCGAAAATTGAAAAGTTGTGGAGAGCTGGAATAAGTTATGATGTCAAGCGTGCATATGGGAAGAAATAAAAGACTTCATTCCTGGTTTTTCTGTGCAAAAGACTTGATCTGGATGACTCAATCTTTTTTAATCAGTACACTTTATTTTCCCCCAATTTTTGTACATAAAATATTTTTTGAAACACAAAATTTTCTATTTGAAACACAAAATTTTCTATGTAAAAGAAAAATCCATCGAATTTGATTATGGTCGACTTTGATCATTTATGCGTTTGTGTTATATTTTTTTATCAAAATATATGTAAAATATAAAAATTATTAACTATAATTTATATCAATATATTAAATATAAAATGCATTTAATATTTTATATAAAAATTATTATCAATAACAATATCTCAAACACAAAATACATTTAAATTTGGTAAAATGTTCAATTTGAATTAAACGTTTAAATAGTTGTTTAATTTATATGACTAAATATTTTAATTTATATAAATAAAAATTAAATATTATTAAAAGGTTTACAATTAAAAATATATTTAAATAAAATTTTGCGTGTGTTTCATACCACTATTAACTTTAATAAAATTAATAATTAAATGAAAAATCAATCACGTGTCATTTTTTTAGTGGTTAAGTTTTATTTTAAATAAAAAATAAAAAAAATTATAAAATTGAGATTTATTTTTTTAAAAAATAATTTCATTTTTTATTATTTTAAATATAATTTAAAAATAAAAAATTAGAAAATAAAAATTCAAAGTTTTGAAAATTTTTTTCACAATCATTAAATTTTTAATTACTCAATATTACTTTATGAATTAAAAAAAAAAAACCAATTCATACTATGATACCTATGAAATTCAAAAACTCACAATTAAACCACATACAATTTTGTTTGTCCAAACATTTTGAATTAAACATTAATGAAAAAGACAAAAAATTGAAACCAATGATCTAACGTCATCCTAATTATAGAGCTTAAGGATCATAAACCGCTTGAAAAATCATCAAATCCAGGAAAAATCCCATAATTCGCATCATAATTACCCGAACCCATTGTCAAAAGATCTAGAAATGATTTATCCATAGGCAACTCAGTGCCCAACTATACTATTAATGTATAGACTTAGCAATATGTGTTTTCGTGTTATATCTTGTGTCATATTTGATATATATAATAATATAAATTATTAAAATATAAATACGACACGAATTATAAAAATATGTTTAAATTTTAAATACGAATATAATATGTTTAATTTAAGTGTTACATGTGACATGATAAGATTAATAAATATATAATTAATTTGTTTAAACATAATACGAATAATACAAATATATACAAATAAACATGACAAACATGAATACATACAAAAATATGATTAAAATAATAAAATAATTATAAATTATCTATTATTTATAATTTAATAAATTTTGTATATTAATAATATAAAAAGTACTTACATATTAAAAAAATAAAAAAATTTAATACTCATTTAATATATATTTAATATATTTTTTAATTTTAATTTATATTATATAGCTATATTAATTTTTAATATCAAATTCAAAATTAAAAAAATTATTAAAAATTAAAGAATAAAATAATAATGTATATGACTAAATTAATATTTATATTACTAATATAAAAAATAATTTTAAATAATTATTAAATGAGTATCATAATTAAATATTTGAAATAATTTTATATGATATTAAATAATTAATTAAGTATTATAATTAAAAAATTAAAAATTAAAATAATTTTTATATATTTATATTAAATTAAAATAAATATAAAAAATATGTTAAATGTATTAAACATATTAAACGTGTACTTATACAATAAAATTAAATTAAACATATTATTTATGTCATATAATGTATTTAAATTAATCAACACTACATGATATGAATTATATCATGTCAAATTTTACATCGATACTAATAAATATGAAACATGTTTTTTTAAATACATATATAATTTTTTTATATTATATTATCATATCATATTTAAAATTATCATATTTAATTATGTAACTGTGTGATATTTAAAATAATAAAATATAATAAAATAACATAAAGGATACTACGCTGTCGTTGAGGGGAGTGTTTGCCACTAGTGTTTCCTCATTACATCCTGTTTAGCAAACTCTTCCAACTCTGTAAGGCATAATTAGTAATTACAACTTTAAGAAGAAAAGAAAAACCAAAAAAAAGAAAAAGAAAAAGAAAAAACAATGTCGTGGTTAGCTAGATCCATTGCTAACTCGCTCAAACTCGACGAAGACGACAATGACCGCTCCAATGTCGCCCCGAACCCGAAACCCGAATCCGATCCAACCATCACCCAATCCTCTCCCTCCCATTCCCATTCCGATTCCTCATCGGATCCCAACACTCCACGTGGCGTTAAAGAAGACCTCTCCGAGCTCACTAAAACCCTGACCCGCCAATTCTGGGGCGTTGCCTCCTTCCTCGCTCCGTCTCCTCCGCCGTCATCGGACGAACCGCTCTATCAAGCCGAGGAGGATAAACCTCTCCGGCCGCCGTCCGATGATCCGGAAGAGTTGTCCGATGAGGCATTGATAGCGGGAATCCGCAGCGATTTATCGGAGATTGGCGGAAAGTTCAAGACCGGAATCTCGAAGCTGTCTAACAATATTGCCGTCTCGGAGTTCACTAAGATCGCTTCGAATTTTCTTCAGTTTGGATCCGACGAAGAGAGTCTTGAAAAATACGAGAGCGGAAACGTTGTCGGTTTGACCGAAGAAGTGGTCGCCTTTGCTAGGGATATCGCGATGCATCCAGAAACTTGGCTTGATTTTCCTGTGCCTGATAATGATGATTTTGATGGTAATTTAATTAATTTCTAGTTTCACAGATTAATGTGCTTTAATTAAAAAAATTAGAATTTTAATGTGCATTTCAAACAAGCTAACTTCTTGTTCATTCATTAGGGATTTAATTAAAAAATTAGGATTAACTCTCGTCTCTCTCTCTTTTTGTTCTATTTGGAATTTTCTTTTTGGGAATTAGGGATTTTATTTGATTGACTTTGATTACTGAATTGAAATGCGTATTTGATAACTGATTATAGAATGGTATAATTTGAAATAAATGGAATGAGAAAATGAACCAAGTTATGATTTTGACCCTTTATGGTTGCTACATTCCAATTGCGTTATGCGTTGTGACTTGTGATTTCTTAATCGGCTAACGTTTTAACTCTATGAGTTTTTGCCGAAAAACCCCGTATAGGTGTAGTTGGTTGCTTCGATCCAGGCGTGTGAATAATCGTTTCTGCTTATGGTGCTTGTTGGAGTTGATGGCTGACTGGTCGTAAAGCAATTCTCAAAACTGTTCATGAGTCTTATCACAGACCTTTCTGTATTTTTTTCTTCATCATGATTTGTGAATTTCTTGGTCGCTCCTTGCAATAAATTTCTAGGTATGAAGTAGAAACCTTTGGTGTATGCGCTAGTATTTCTTCTGGTCATATCCTATTTTACTTTCTTCTGGTTCTTGGCGATGCTTATGACTATTTTTGTTTTATTTTCTAGTTAACTAAGTCTTGGTTAAATCGCATATCTTTTCTTTCATTTAGATGACCTACATGTCAAATAAAGCATATTGCAAACTTGTGGCTTTTGAAAAACTGTCTGAATATTTTGGTGTCTTATATGAAGCTGCATTTAGTGGTATATTTTATTATCACTGCTTTGCCTCTATGTTAGATTGGTTTTCCATAATATTCCACTCTACCCTTAGTTCAACGATGTGTTTGTGCAAATATACATTTAATGTTTTAGGTATGAATCTGGCTTATTTCAAGAGTTCTTATATTTTTTGAAATTTCAGATTTTGATATGTCTGATGCACAACAAGAACATGCTTTAGCTGTTGAGCGTCTTGCACCAAGATTGGCTGCTCTTAGGATTGAACTTTGCCCGGGATATATGCGTGAGAGTTGCTTTTGGAAGATCTATTTTGTACTTTTGCATCCTCGACTAAATAAACTTGATGCAGAACTTCTGTCTACTCCCCAAGTAAGTTTGTGGGTCCTTTTGTTTTCATTAGTTAAGCCCCTGATTTTTGGGATTCCAAGGTGATGTATATTTAGTTCTTGAGGAGTCACTTCCGGAATTTCATCTACCACCATTACCTGAATGAGAATAAAACTAATAATAAAAAAGTAATTAGATGCACAAAGTTCTTCGTTGCAATGGGAAATTAAAAGTGCATGTACTTTTGTGCATGTCCATTTCAAACTTGAACACCATTTTCCCCAATTCTCTCTTATGAGAAAGGAGTGCTAGTATATGGCTTATTTGGTTTTGCCACTCTGTTATGCTAGTAGGCCTCACATTTCCTTGCTGTAGCCATCTTAGTCTGATTACATTTTTTTAGGATCTCTTCTTTCTCTTTCTATCAACATTTTCGTCACTTTTATGCACATCATTTCCTTAAAATATAACCCATAATTTTTTAACCTGTCAATGAAAATTTTACCGTGGAATGAAGGGAAGGATTGCTTGTGCTGTTCTTTGTGATTCAGCTTCCTTCACCCCTCCGTTCCTCTTTCCCTTTCTGCATTTCTTACTGTTAAATGTTCTGCATGCAGATAGTTGAAGCAAGAGCAATGTTAATGCAAGGGTTTCAGTACCAAGCTAAGGCAAAGACGGCAGAAGATCATTCTGAAAGTGGCACTTCAAATATAACTGCTAATTTACCATGTGAAATTTCTCTTTCTGTGCCTTCTCCCACTCAAACTAAGCCTGTGCCACCCAAGGCATCTGGAACTGAAGTGGCCGCTCTTGCTGTACCCGTTGAAATTGAAACAGAGAAACACCCAGTTCAGAGTACTGAGATGCAGGTTGTTGACAAGTCTGTCATTGAGAAAGAGCCAATGAAAGAGATGGAACATCAACATTCGACATCTGGATCCTCTGGAGTTTCTATTGAGAAATTTGAAGATGATGGTGATGACTGGTTAAAAGAGGAAAATTTGGAGGTAGTTGGCACAAGTGCTACAACAATCCCTCTTGGAAACGATGAAGATGTTTCTTTCAGCGATCTTGAGGATGATGATGCTGTGCCAATAAGTTACAAGAAAGTGACATCTGGCTCTGATTCTTCAACGAAAGACTCAAGAGATTGGGTCCAGCTCAGCAGGAGCTCTACAGACTCAGTTAAGGACGTTTGCTGTGTTGGTGATAAACATTCTGGTTCCGAGCAGGTAAGTGCTTGTAACCCTGAAACCAAGGAATCAAATGACTGGCTTGATATCGAAGAGATCATGTGAACCAAAAACCTTTCAGATATTTGTATTCTAGATTCATCTTGCATATAACCTTGTGAATACCTTGTGTATTGTTTCTTCAATCCGATCTAAGGCTCTGGAAGCTTTGTGGTTTGTATATAAAACCCTGTCAAAATTGGATAATTATGTGCCGATGCAATATTCATGTAATTTTATCTCCAATAAATTATGCACTTAATAATTATGCACTTAATTATCATATCAAGTTTATATGTCATTGTTGGTTTGATCAGGAATGCATACTAAAAATTTAGTGCTGTCGGGATTGGAATTGCTATGAATTTTTGTGGATAAAGGATTAGAGAGCCGTGCCAGCTAGAAAACACAGCTGTTTTCTATTAGAGATTTAGCAATCAACAAGAATCGTGTGGCTTTTCTTTACTAGGCTTCTCGAATCTTAATAATTTAAAAAAAAAAACCTATTATTTCATTGATACAGACTTATGCGCAGACGAGGGCTTGGTTACAGCTTGAAAGCAGTTCCCAAGTTAGGAACTCATGATTTAATGAGCCCCAAATTACCTGAAAGTCGCTCGAGCTGAGACCATAACAAATTTCCTAATGAAAACCTCCTCCTTTCTTCCACTTCACCACTGCTGCTTCTGCTAGTACTTGATGAAGCTCGAGAAGTCCTCTTGGGGGACTTATTCACCACCAAAGCAGATTCCCCACTCTCGTCTCACCAATTCCACCGTCCTCGGATCTACATCATGCCCTGAAGCATCTGTCACTTAGAAAAATCCGGTTGCTCTCCCCCCATGTGTCCCAATTTCCGTCCTGGTTATTGATACCCCATTTTCTCGAAACGCCCTGGTCACATCCGAGAGCAATCCCATCTTGTTTTGAGTACATAAATCCAGCCTCAATCCCTGCCCTATAATACCTTAAAAAGATTAGCACTACTGTTTTACTAAATACAATTTAAACCACCAAAAGCAGAAGCAAAACTTGCATGGTCTATGAAACTAACATGGGAGACTCTGTGTTCGATTGCTGCAATTAAACAATGTTTTTGTCTTTCACTCCGTGCAATCAAACTGCATCCTTCCTGCCTCCTTACGAAATATTCCTGGAAGTAAACCAAAGTTTAACCAAAACCTGAAGGGCATGAACAGAGATAAACATCTCAAGCCATTTGCAAGAACTGCTTTTAAGGTACCTGATCAGCCATGGCGCCCTTTGAGCTAACCGCTGCATGGAACAGCACATACTCCATGTCAGTTAAGGCACAAACACAATAGCTTGGTTCTATCTCCACTCCTCACATTCACCACCGAGTACCCTTTTTCCCTGCAAGTCTCTATTGTCACGAGTCTTGTTACACCCATTCCAGTGCCTGCAGATGCCATTGCAGCCCTGAGCTCCTCATAGTCTGTACCAGCATACATCAACTGGTGGAGCCGCCTCTCCATTTGTGTCCTACCGGATGCCGGAGTCCGGAGCAGTTAACCGGACACTCCTCTGCTCTCCACTCTCATGATGGGCCTCAACTACAATCTCTGGCTTTTCTGTACTTGAGCAAGCTGTTTAAGCGCCATTATGGGCCCTCCTTTGAGACCATCTTCTACATGGATTATGCAGGCCACGGGCCATTATGGGTCCATGCGACTGCTGCAGTGACATGGCATCCTAATTCGTATGTAGCTGTATGAGACCAGGCCGTTCCCTCCCAGCCATCTCCACGACAGATCTTCATGTTCTGTTGAGACATGGCAAGGCCTCACCTCTCTTTTGAGGCCTGTTTGTAATTCCTTTGGAATCCCTCCTCTCCTCCTAGTATCACAAAGTTCAGTTAAAAACCACCACCATACAAAAGCAAAGGAGATTCTGATCTTGCCAAAGATAATGCTGAGTTAATAATAAATCAGGAACAAGCAATATTTAGCTGCCATTGTATTGCAACTTCCTACTTACTTTTATTCTACGATTTGTAGCTATCAGACATTTCTTCCCCTTCATGGTAATGGGTTTTCCCCAACGAGTAAAATTCAACACTTCTGCCCTCAAAATCAATTACCCAAAAGAAAATTCACAACAAACATGGGTTTCATTGAATTACATGTGATAAAGGGAACATTTCTATTATCAATTTAGTAATGAGTAAGTTAAGGATTTAACTTTTAAGACATAATTACCCTGGGAATGACCGTTATGTAAAGATTCAAAACCGGATACCACTCTAATAGGAAAACCCAACTGATATAGAAGAAATAAATTAAAACAAACCACACCCCCCCCCCCCCCCCCCCCGATACCAAAAAAAAAAAAAGATAATGAAACTTAACGTGACTGCTCCAATCACCATAGGGAAAGAGAGAAACTTGCTCCTTCTAAACATTTTTCAGTTTAAGACTTTCCCCTTTTTTATTTTTTGTGATTGTTTTCACTCTCAAACTCCTTTTTTATTTAAAAAAAAAGGGGAATCGGGTTCTCTAATCTCGTTCAATTACAGGATTTGATTTTTGAAGCTTTTTTTTTCTTTCTTCCATGGTTTTGGCTGAACAATCTCAGTCTTACTGAATCATCTCCATGAAAGAAGAAGCAGGCTTTAAAACCAATTAAGGCTCTATTAGGTCCATTATTGGTTGGCTAGACCAACAGTCTTCCACTATTCATTCTCTTTTTTAAGAGAGAGAAAGAGACCACTGGCAAACACACTTTCTATTGATGCTGAAAGAACAGAGATTACATTATAATTTAGATTTATTCAAACCAGAGAAGATAAGACCATGGATTGCTTGATGAGTTGAATGAAAGTGTGCCAACTTTAGAAGGAATTTTCAAGATTGGAAACCTAATGCTCTAGCTGACTTAACCAGAAAGATCATCATCACCCGTGACCCAGTGAATGAACAAACTGAGTTAGCACTAGTAATAGTATAATTCATCTAATACCAATTCAGTTCAAACTCCATAATGCTTGTTTACCAAATTAAAATACATCTGTCATTAAAAAGGAAATATGATGATATATTATTAATTAATAGTAATGAAAAGAATCTCATTTACAGTCTGCACATTAGCAATTTGCCAAGTTTATGCTTACATTGTTTTAGAAAAGGTATTTGACTATTAGCTTGGTATATAAAAGAGAATTTTAAATCATTTGACCGATTTTTTTTTTGTCCAAGACCCTCTGATTTTCGGTAGTCACTTTAAACCATGATTAATCTAAGGTCGAGCCGAGTTCAACCCTATAAAAGGAGCAAACTTTCTTAAAGTTGTTTTTTTTATTCACAAAACTTGAAATCAAGATTTTATTTAAGAAAAAAAGAACTTTTTGTCATTCGGATAAACAGACATTGGATTTGACTAATATATTTGTCATAACATATAGATTCGATGACCTATCGCTAGACATTAACTTTAAGAATTATCATCAATTTTTTTTATCTAGATGCGATTGACCATCTAAAGAATCTATCTTTTTAAGAAACACCTATGCCTAAGGGTCCCTAAAAAAATAGGTTCAGGTCTACTAACCAGAACAGAGTTCGGGAGTACGGTTACGTATGAGAAAAGTTATAGCACCCTCACAACGCCCATTGAAAGATGTACCAGCTTAATTTCGTGTTATCCAATAAGCCTTAAAAATTTATCAAGTAATTAATTATTAAAAATTATTCTCAATTGACTCTAATACTTTTAATAAAAAATTAAAAAAATTTTCTCCCTTCAAGAATATGTAAGGAGACTACTGTTTCACTTGCAGAAGTTCTATCGTCGGATTATTTAAAATAAAAAAAAAAAAAAAAGGAATAATGATTCAACTTTTGATATAAATCTTTTCCTCTCTTTTTAAAAAAACATTCATTGCTTTTATATAAAGAAAATTGATACTTTCAACTTTTCCTAAAATATTTTTGAAAGTTTTATTTTTAAGAAAAATTGATACTTTCAACTTTTCCTTAGAGCATTTGAAAATTTTATTTTCAAGAGAAATTGATACTTTCAACTTTTTCTAAAATTTTTTTAAATTTTTATTTTTAAGAAAAATTGATACTTTCAACTTTTTTCCAAAAATATTTTTTTAAAAAATTTTTTTTATTTTAGAAAAATCATAAAAAAATAAAATAAAAATTAAAAAAATAAAAAAAAACTTAAAATAAGAAATACAAAATAATTCTAATCTAATAAATAATAATAATAATAATAATAATAAAAAAAATGAAAAAAAAAACCTTAACGTGGCTTGACTTGAGCGGCTGGGATAAGCTCGACTTCACACAAGAAAATGGCTTGGTTTGAAGCACAATGGCGCGATGCTAGATTGGAAGAAAAGATTGGGCTAAGCGATTGGGTCGGATGGAGCGATGTTTGAGGCGCGGATCTTTAAACGGGTCAAAGCGAACTCGATTTTCCTGACCAAAACGACACCATTTTATTAATCCTATAAAAGCTTACTTTTAAGCTTTTCTTTCCATTTTGCCATTTTTTTTCTCTCCCTACACTTAACTTTCTCTCCTTATCTCTCTAGAGACAGAAGCATCCAGGTTGAAAATTTCAAAAGTTTCCAAATTCTATTACCGGTGCGTCGCGCTTCACCACCGGTGCCGTCGTACTCCGTCATCGACTGACAACCAATCAATCCAAAATTTTCCCCACTGTTGCTTTTCACCCTTCTCATTTCGAATACGAGCTTTTTTTTTTTTTTTTAAATCACTTCCTAAAGGCACAGATTTGAAGTTCAAGCTTCGGGTTTTTCTTTTTTTGTTCCAATTTCTTCCACCGTCGGATCTTCTCTAACTTTCAGTATGTTGTTTCTTTCGTCCAAATCTTTATCTTCATCGTTCAGATCTTCAGAAGTCGTGCTAATCGTTACTTGTCACCGTTATTGTCGTTGCTGGCTGCTAGCTGCCAAGCTTGTTCGTCGCCTTTTGTCACCAGCCTATCACTACCAATTATTCCTTCAGCAACGTAGATTCTTCGTTAACACCGAAACTTCAAGAATTTCTACCAACTTCTTTATTCAACTTTTTCTGCCAATTTTGATGTTCTTTGCTTATGGTCTTCTTTTGTTTCTGACTTTTTTTATTTGACAAGAGGTGGTCGTTTCGTAGGAGATTAAGGACAATGGCAGGATCGACTTGAGTGGCAATTAGTGATTTGGTTTGTTAGGTTTTAGTCTAGTATTTGTGGATGTCTATGGAATTGTTTGCAGGTTTATGGCTTGATGGTGTCTGGATATGGATTTTTTGGGTTTTGTGTTTAGTTGCTGGATTATTTGATGCTTCCTCTGCGTTGTTTGGTTTGCCAGGATTTTTCGTCTCTTTTGGGGTTGATTCTAGGCTGCTGGCCTCTTAGCGATTAATTGATCGCCAGATAAGGTTTTTGGGTTTAGGCTCTGGATTACTATTTCCTTATTTTTTGTCTCTCCCTGCTTTAACGTTGCTGCGTAATTGAATATTACTTGGGACTGTTTCTCTTTCTCATTATGCAGGGTTGATGGTAATGGGTGACCTAAATGGGGGATGGCAGAGATCAGTGGACTGTTTCTAGCCACAAGATAATGGTGTGGTAAGCACTCAATGGTGAAGGAGGAATTCATGTATGGGTGGCTTAGGCTAGCTGTATTTTGTTGATGAATCTAGAATAATTGCTTTCTGACTTCTCAGTGTGTTTAGTGTATGCTTTTTTTTTTATCACTGTACTCTTTTTTCTCTCTTTTTTAAAACTGTGAATCACAATGATTTATAAAATTATATTGATAGAGTTTTAGTTCATTTCAATTAGTCATTCAAAGTTAAAGATTAACATCTAGATAATAATTATCACAATCATCAAATTTAATCTTAATCTTTTAGTTTTTTTGCCCTTTTTTTTTTAATTAATCAAATAATGAAGAGAAAAAAAAAATAAACCATAAAATAAAAATAAAAATAATAAATATGAAATAAAAGATTTAAAATAAAAATAAATAAAAATTCCTATAATCGAGTTTAGATTAGTTTCAATTGATAAAAAATATTGGATAAAATAAGGTGTCTATAATATTAGTTGGTAGGTAAATAACTATTGAATCCAGAATTTATCTCACTTAATTTATATAATTATTTTTAAAAAATAATATCAAGTAAATATAAAATTGAAATTCAAGACTTGCGGCCCTTTACCTATTCTCATAGTATAACCTAGCCACCAATACTATCTTAAATTAACATCATGACCTTATCATCATTCTCATTTTCATCATTATCTCAATTAATTCACGAGAACTAATTAAATGATGATTTCTACTAACTAATTAATACGTAAAACGAATATGTTTATCTTTCCCTTTGCACAAATAAAAGATTTTCTTTAAGTTTGTGATCTGTTAATTATGTATAGTACTGCAGCCATGTCAGTATTGGATAATGTTCAAGGAAAGCAAAATAGGAGCACAAATTTTAGCGTGTTAGTTTTGCATTGTCAAAAGGTCCATCAAGTCAAAGTTTTCAGTTTTTATTTTTTTGTATTTTTTAGAAATGATTTAAAATCCCTCCCTATAGAATATAACCCAACAAATTTTGTTTCTTATGGGCAAGAAAAAGTGCACAATTTGCAATAAACAAGCAAGTTGATAATACAATCTGATATGGCAAACTTTTTCAAGGCTTCTCATTTATGTTCAACTCATTGCAGTGCAAAACTGCATGCCGATCGATCAAATCATAAAATAAAATTTCAACTGTCAACTATATTTTTCAATCTTTCCTCAATTGTATGTATGATCCTACATTAAATCCACAGGTAAAGGAAAAATTCCATTAATTTTTGGTTTCATTTTAGTTGGGTTCCTGCACAATTCTTTTGATTTCAATGAACCAAAAATAGTTAGAACTTATTTTGGTGGTTGACCAAAGATGAATTTAAGGCTTAGGGGAGGGAGGCTAGAGAAGAACCCATGCAAAAATAGGTTCAAATTGCTTTAGTTGCTTTTTTTTTTTTGTTTTTTATTTTGGATATTATCATAACATATAGATCTATGAATCTATAGTTAGATTTATCAAATGAATGGAGTCACTATCAATCTTTTTGATTAGGTGTAATTGGTCACCTGAAGAATCTATCATCTTAAGAAGTTCCTAAGCTTGGCTAAGGGTTCTTAAAAGAATATGTTCAGATCTACTAATCAGAACAGTGTTTGAGAGTTCGTTTACATGTGTGAAAGGTTATAGCACCCCCACATGCCCATCCGAAGGATGGTACAATATTATTTTGAATTTATCCTATGGTCTTGAGTCTAAAGGTCTCAAATTTTTATGTTGAAATATTAAAAATAATTTATAAGATTCTCCATCAATCTGTTAGAATTCTTAAAAAATATTTCATCACCTCAAGAGTATTCAAGAATCTCATTTGATTTTTTGAAGAGGCTCCGTCATCGAAAAAAGGTTTATTTATTATTTTTTATTATTATCATTTTTTGTTGAAAATAGATCTAATTATTCTACAATTTGGGCTAAATTAAAAATATTTTCTCTTTTGAATTTTTAAAATTTTTACTATTTGGGCCTATTTAAATTTTTTTTTTCTTTTTTTGGAAAGAAAATAGTATGACAATTATTTTTATTGAAATTTCATATAAGTTATTCCACTATTTGGGTCAAATTTAGAGAAAAATTCTCACCTAGAGATTTATTAGAAATTTACCATTTGAAACTTCTAAAAATCTCATCTTTGGATAATTATCATATATTTTCAAGCCAAATTTTTTATTTGGAAAAAAAGAATACAATTACTTTTATTGAAAACTTTCATTTAAATTATTCCACAATTTGGGATAAATTTAGAGAAAATTTCTCACCTAGAGATTTCTTAAGAATTTACCATTTAAAATTTCTAAGAATCTCATCATTAGGTAATTTGTATTTAATTCCCACAATTTTTATATATATTTTTTCATTTTTTTGTTTGAAAATAAATATTAATTATTATTATTGAAACTTTATCTAAATTATTCCACCATTTGGGACAAATTTAAACAAAATTTCTCACCTAAGAATTTTATAAAAATTTACCATTTGAAATTTTTATAAATTCCATCATTGGATAATTAATATTTATTCTCAAAATTTTTATTTTTATTATTTTATTATTTATTATTCTATTGAATAAAATAAGTAAATAAATAAAATAAATAAAGAATTAAATAAATGAATACACAAGTAAATGAGTAAAAAGTACCTTTCAATATTATAAATAAAGCATTGCTACTTTAGTAATGTCAGCAAGTGTTCCATCCATCTAAATGCAAATGGCTTTGAGCAAGCCTCCTATGCAAAGCCAATAGTACCTACTTGTAAGAGGCCTTCATGATTTTGGTCCAAATTGGATATTTCCTCCATGTGCTTCTTTTTAAAAATTATTATTTTTTAAAGAAAGACAAGTCTTTGTTGAGGAATACCCACGAATTTTGAGTGCATTTTCTTCAAGCCTGACTTTTGTTGTGGTACTAGAGCCTAAAGTTGTGGCTGATGGATGACAATATTTCCCAACTAATGGTGCTTGTAATGGCAGAGTGCTTAGGCGGTGCTATCAAAGCTTATAGACTCATGTGGTATTGATGATAATGGTGGTAGTAGATCTGTGTTGATGGTGATTGTTCTCATGTAGCAGTGGAGACTGCAGCAATGAAGATGGTGATCCAGCAAAGATGACGGTGGGATAAACATGTTCTTCAGACTCTATATACCTCTCTTTTCTCTATATTTCTTCTCTATCAGAACTCAGTTTTCGGTTGAATGTTTAACCGAAAATTGAAAACTTGCTCCGAAAACTGAAAAAATTTGGCTAGAAAATTCAAGTTTGATCAAAACGTTCACTAGAATCAGAACCTTTTTTTTTTGCTTCTATTTGCTCTCTATTTTTTTTTCTGTCTTTGCTCTGTGATTACTGGGTTTATTTATAGGAACAATCAGAAGAATTTTTGATTAATTTTGATTTCTTTGTTTACACTTATCTTTTTAGAAATTGAACCCAACTACAACTCTGTCAATGCCATTCGTGGTAAAATTTGCATAAAATTCAACCTATTATCTCCTAAAACTAATGATAAGTCTAAAAATAAATAAAATAAAATAGATAAATAAAATTAAAAAAATTAAAGATAAAACCAAAAAATATAAAATAAATAAATAAATAGAGGGAAAAAAATGAATGGCCAATTGGGTCAGATAATCTGGGCCCTATTGAGCTAGGCTCAATTAATTTGGGTTTAGGCCCAGGCCTTGTTAGACCAGACCCAATGGGCTCGGGTCCGGACTAATTAAGGTGTCTACAACTACCTCTCTTTGTACATTTCTTGTGCAACAGGAATTGTGCAATGATGTAGACACCCTGCATGTGATCATTCCAACACATTCATCTTTTATTTTTTTATTTAAAAAAAAATAACAAAGCTCCTCTAAACAGAGATTTAACAACTTTGAAAAAATAAATAAGGCTCTTCTAAATAGAGACCCAATGATTTTGGAAAGATAAACAAAGCTCCTCTAAGTAGAGGCTCAACAACTTTGGACAAATAAACAAAACTCCTCTAAACAGAGGCTCAACGACTTTGAAAAATAAATAAAGCTCCTATAGACAAAGGCACCACAACTTTGGAAAAATAAATTGCTCATCTAAACAGAGGCATTGAAACTTTAGAAAAATAAATTGCTCTTCTAAACAAAGGCACCCACGACTTTTAAAAAATAAATTGCTCCTCTAAACAAAGGCAACCACTACTTTTGAAAATAAATGCTCATTGGCAATCATGTCCAAAGGAGTTATAGATTAGATCTGATGAAATTTGTAATGGAAACTCAAAGATTCATAATTGAGTTCAAAATTCAAAGGTTCAGATTCACAAGAACCTTTCAGTTTTATAAGAATTCACTGAAATTTGACTCTAAAAATTTTAGTTTTATAAGAATTCAAATTTACAAGATCTTAATATTCTCATTTGCAAATTATAAGACTGGCATCCACATTCAAAGAGTCTCATTTGAATTTTAGAGATTCACATCGAAAAGTTCAAAGCTTCTCATTCAGGTTCAAAGGTTCACATTTGACAAATTTGGGATTCACATCCAAAAGTTTAAAGCTTCTCATTCTACAAATTTTGGATTTCACACTTCAAAAATTCTCATTTGAAAATCAAAGATTTTTATTTGAGTTCAAAGATTCACATTCGATAAATTTTAGGTTTCACACCTTAAAGATTCAAAGATTCTTATTTGATATTCAAAACTTTTTTTCAAATGAGCTTCAAACTTTCACCAAAGTTAAAATTTTATGTGTACTGAGTGTCATGATCAATGATACAAATGCAATAACCTAGATTCTCATAATGCCATATTCTAAGCCATAATCCAAATGCTGACTAGCTGATGCAAATGCATATCCAAACTAAAGTTTCAAACAATCTTCAAACAATAATACAAACGTAATGCATGTAATATGGATGTCAATGTCATAAAATTTTAATCAAAACGTGGTAATATAGTCCTCAAGACTCCATCATCTCTCATATTTCTTTTCCAATTCTAGCTTCTTAGCACTTTAGAACAAGTTTCGTCAATTGTTCCTTGTCATTTTCATCACTTGATCATCATTCATATGCCTTTCAACACTAATAATTCCAAGACAAGTTCTGTCCATTACCCCATATCATTTAATCATGACTCACAAGCTCTTCAGTACTAACAATTTTAGCATAAATTTTATCCATTGACCTATACTATTCTCACCATTTGACCACAACTCATAAGTTATATCAACCAATCTATCACCATATACATTTTTGGATCACGTCATCTTTATAAATTTTTACCTTCTATTCATTTTATTAAGCAATCCATCCCTATGTTCATCATTAGGCCATCCCATGTGTCATTTTTTTAAGTTTCTGTCATCTCTTCATCATTTTTACCTTATCATCTTGGATTTTTTTCAAAAGAATATAAGAATCTTTCATGCACATTATCAATCATTCATCATCATTTCAAATCATGACAGAGATAATACAATCATACATTTTTCTTGATTCATTCTGGGATGCGAAAATAAAAGAACATTGGGCAAATTAGGAGAAAGGTAATTAGTGAAGACAAGTTCCGTGCAAAAACAAATGAAGAAATAAACAAGCTGGATGCATGTCATCGGGATAAGTGGTATATTCAGACAATTTTGAGTAAGATTCTTTTTCAAAAACTAATTTCATTGACTGTCAAAATCATTTTGAGCTCATCAAACTTTACCCTAGTTTCGAGATATCTTTAGATACCTTGATCCTCCATATGCTAGAATTATCCATCAAACTTTTAGCTCAGATGTTTTTTTTTTCTACCCAGATCACCCTTTCGGGTTTTCAATTTGAGTATTCCTTTTCTTTCATTTTCATTTTTTTTCATTTTTCATTCTTTCTTCATTTTTTTTTATTTTTTCATTTTTTTCTTCTTTTTCATTTTTTCATTTTTTTTGCTTCCTTCATTCGTTCACCTATCTTTCACATTAATCATTAGAGTAACCAAGCATGATCTTATCGTTTCATCATGAGCATACCTTAGCCCAACATATGATCATTCAATTCAAGCATTCACATTTGATCCAAATAAACTTTTTAAAGGTTGTAATATAGGCCATGGAAAAGAGTCATGAAAGAAATAGATATAATAGGCTCAAAACATAAATTAAAAAGGTTCAAAACCAAATGATCATCATTTGATGTAACTTGGCATTTTGTCCCATTATTTCACTACTTTTTTCTTTTTCACATTCACCTTACTCCTTATAAAAAGATTCACATTACTTTACCCCAAATCAGGTGTGATATTTTTCTTTGCTCTCTTCTTTTTCTTCTTGCTTCTTTTTTTATCTTTAGGCTCTTTTCTTTTAAAAAATTACCCCTAATGTGGAGGGTGATCCTTTGTCGAGGTTCTTTTAGAAAAAAAAATCGTAATAGGCTCAAAGGGGTAGCAATGAATGATTTTTCAAGTGGTAAAAGAAAAATGGCCATTTTTCATCTCAAATATCAATGTTTTCCTTGAACATCATCTATTGAATAAAAACATGCTCATAGATCATTATAAAAAACTGCATCTTCAAGCTATATCCATTTCATATCTATTAGCAACCTTTTTTTTTATTTTTTTGCTCAAATAATCCCATCCAATCAATGTGAATGAGTTTTCAAAATTAAATCTCAGAATTATTATTAGCATCATTGTCTAAACATTCATCATTAAGAATAGAAATAGGAATAAAAAGTTATGAAAGGTGACAAAGCATGAAACAATAGTTGAATGAAAACAAAAATGTAATGAAATGTATTATCCTTGCCTTTTATTAAAATGATAGCAAATGAAATCGTATTGTATAAAAGAAATCCTAACATTATTCTAAAAAAAAATTAAAATAATAAGAAACTTTCAGTCAACCCTATCATCACTCTCTCAAAATTATGCTCATGTGCAGTTAGGTGAAAGATCTTTATTAACATCTTGCCCCTCGATTCATTGCAACTCTTCGGGCTTTTTTTGACTAACATGTTCTTGATTTTCACTCAGAGCATTGACATTATGATTTAACAATGGGTTGCCACTAACATTAGGTGTTGTTGCTTTTTCTTGATCAAAATTTATCATTCTATCCTTGATTAATCATTACACCTTATGTTTTAAAGTAGTGTAATTTTCAGTGGAATAGCCAGCAATTTCATAGTGATAGTCATAGTGAGCTGTGGGATCATACCACTTAGGGTAAGATGACTTGAGTGGCTCCACACGATTAGGGGTAATCAAATGGTTACTATAGAGCCCTCGATATAACTTCATATAAGTCATAGAGATTAGATTAAATATGAGTTTTTCTCATGTAATTTGTTGCTCTCGTAAACTACTTGTAGGGTTAGCAGGATGAGCCTGGAGCCTTGTGAGAGGTTGAATATTAAGGTTGTATATGAGAGTTTGAGGGCTAAAAATAGACTGGCATATCAATGGGTAAGATAGTTATGGAGTTACCTGGTATGAGTAGGATAAGGTATTGTTCACAGTAGGATAGTATAGGGAATAACCCTATGTATAGGGAATAACCCTATGGATAGGGGTGGTATCCCTTGAATTGTCTGTTAAAACCTACAGCTTGAGCTTCAGTCTCTTTCTTTTCGATTGCCTTTTTTGTTTCTCCTCCTTTCAACTTATCATTTTTAATGGCATTCTCAATGATTTCACCTGAGATTACAATGTTAACAAAATTTTTTGTGGTATTCCCTATCATCTTTTCATAATAAAGAGATTTTAAAGTACTGACAAACAATACAATGATCTCTTTTTCAATCAAAGAAAGTTGTCCCTGAGTAGCCATGTCTCTTCACTTCTGGACGTATTTTTTAAATGATTTAGTCATCTTTTTTTTATATTTTGTAAGAAAAGACGATCGAGAGCTAAGTCTATGATGTGTCGGTATTTACTGATGAAGTCATAGGTCATACCACTCCAAGAATGAATACAATTCCTATCCAATTAGATATACTACCTAACAGTAGAGCCAGTGAGGTTTTCTTGAAAGACGTGCACCAAGAGCTTTTCATTATTGGCATGGACAACCATTTTTTTACAGTATATAGTAATATGAGTCTTTGGATACTTTGTATCATTGTATTTCTCAAACTCTGATACTTTGAACTTCTGTGGGATAATCACTTTTGGGACTAAGCAAAGTCCAGCAGCATCGATAAAATCATAAAACCCAATTCTTTCTATAGCCTGTAACCTTTGTTCAAGCATACTAATCTTCGATTCTTCTTGAGATTCCACTACCTTTACCATTTCTTTGTCTTTTCCTTTCAAGTTATCTAGATCAGGAACTTGGATCGGTTCTACTATATTTTCAGTAAAGACAGGATTCACATAGCTATGGTAATGGCTTAGGTTCGAAGCTGATGGCATTTCAGGGTATACAGGATATGTGAATTATTGTGGTAGTATATCCTGTATGGACTGGGCTTATTGTAGACCAAAACCTGAAGGATATAGAAAATCAACCATTTATTGTGATGGAGGGCCCTGTTGGCTTGTATTCTCTTCTATCTTTTTTCTCTTATTCAACTTATTGAAGGCATCCAGAATCTTACACAACTCATTCTCAATCTTTTTCTGTGCTTTTTTTAATTTTTCAAATCAATGAGAGTTTTTGTGCTTTATTTATCTAACTTTGGCTCTTATTTTGTATCGATGAGTGGAGTTTTTACTGGACGAAGCTATCTTTAAACCTTGAGTACCATAATTATATGATTATTAGAAACTATGTATTTTATGTATGATATGTAAATGTATGCATGAAATATACTAATATTTACCATATCATCAATATCGATTAAAAAAATCTCCATTTGAAACTTTATTAAAATTTTAAAATTACATCATAATAAAGTCAAAGCAATATTCTAAAGTTCTAAACATCATTCCTTATTCCTAATGCCTCCTTATAAACTTTCTAGCTTGCTGGTAATGATTTTGTGCCTCATCTAAAAAATCAAGCAATTGTTACCCATGGACTCCTACTGGTTGCACTACAGCCTTCAAATTTTTTACTTTTGCTTCCATCTCTGATGCTTTGTCCGCAGTAACACATAACTAATCAAACAAATACCTTAAATGCCTTTGTTTTTTTGTGCACATATCTTTTCATAGCTCACTCTACTGAGCTTGTCTTCTGCATTCATCAGATAAGGCTTCTACTTGTGCTGTATATCGATCCATTATCTCTTGTAGCATCTAGATATGTCTGTGTGCCCCAGCAATGGCCTTTTGTTCTTTCCACACCTTCGCTTTTAACAATTTATTTTTTTTTAGAAGTTGGGCAAGCTTAGGTATAACCGATGAATATGTCATATCTAGATCATTAAATAAGGCTATCCACTGATCCTTTTACTCTGTGAGACTTTAGATTTTCAGTTCTTGAAGCTTTAAACACTTTTTCATTTCCAACTTCAATCGTTTATTTTCTTATTCTAACTGATCTTTTTCAAATTAGAGTTTTCTCTTAATCGTTTTCACTTTAAGCAAAGGATCTTGAAGAATAGGCTTTGGGGAGTAACCTATTTGTTCACTAGGAATCATAATGTCCTTTCCTCTTCTTGTATGCCACACACTATATTCTGGGGTGACATCATAAGTAAACCTTCATTGGTTAACCCTGATGGTTTGCTTCCATGCTTTCTTGATCTTTTCAACCATTCCATACACCCATTTATCAGTGAATGAGAACTCTCACTGGTTAAGTCTATAGATTTCTGAAATGAATTGTTCACATCCAAATTGTCTCCTTACCAAAGTTGGAGCATAAGTAACAGTACCACATAGGCCTAATAAGAATACCCACGATTGATTTTCATAACTGTATAACACTGAGTCATGATGCATCCAAAGTGCTCTTCAAACTATCCCTTGACTATCGAGAGCTCGAAAGTAAGAAACTCATTCTTCTTTTGACTTTGCTTGAAGCCATGTGCTATAATAGAACTCCTTAATGGTGATGCTAGAATGAAGGTATGATTTACGAAATTGATCTTTTCTACATTCTATGTGACTCTTAATCCATACATAATGCAACTATAGGCACCTATTAAATCGACCTTTACCATTTCTATAGTAAAAGTTTAAAGAATGAATGGTTTCTGCCAAAATAGTCGGTGCTGCATTTACCTGGTATGCTAACTGATCAATAAAATCTATCACTGTAACATCAATATATCCGATGACTTTTGGGAAGATCACTAGTCCATATAAAGCTATACCATAACCATTAATCCCTGATGATCATTTATATGCCCCTGGATAAAATCTCGTAGAAAACTCCACGAAATAGCCTTACGTTCACCTTTTATCTTGACACATGCATCGACTTGAGGCAAGCTAAGTCCAAGCATTTTTACTAGTTTTTTACGATAGCCCACCTTATTGGACTAATAAATCTTGTCTAAGTTTGGCAGATCAAAGCGAAGTAGGACCATATACTCTTCAATTGTGGGTACCATATCTGTTTCATTGAAAATGAAACACCTATAAGAAGGATCCCAAAACTAAATGATGGCTTTAATCAAATTATTATCCATTTTTACCTGAAGCAATGAAGCTATGTCTCCATATCTATTCTCAAATGCTTCATATCTTATTTTACTCATGCATCCCCAAACACTGCTTAAGTTAGCTAAATCATTTTGTTGTAGTTTGAGATGAACTTTCTCAGGTAATGATGAAATAAAACCCTCAAGCAAGCAATTTTTTTTTCTCTTTGACCCTCCTCTAACTTGATTTTTAATTGATGAGTAGACTTATAATGGACTGATGTAGACTTTGATTACATTTGGCTTTCCATGGATGTAAGTGGGAGGTTTGATTTATCGATAATTGATATGTGACAAATATTTCCTATATGCAAATGATGGTGTTAGACATGATCATGAAAATGATGGATAGAATGATATGATATGATAATGTTAAAACATGGAGTGAGATGATATGAAAATAATGCATAGAATGAAATGACATGGAGATGGTGTAGATATGCAAAATCAAGCAAAATGGTTAGATAACATATTGTTCCTTCTTGTGTCTTAATTTTGGGTTATATCTATTAATGGGTAGGAAATGCTCTATCTTAGGTTGATTTCTTAGGGGTGAACTATATGCAGGGTTTAAAAGATTTTGGCCACTAAAGGTTCTCAAATTATTTCTTACATCATCGTCCATTATAGACTAGTAAGGTATTCTAATTCTCACCCATCACAGGCTACCAATAGAAAGGATTCAATTTGAATGAGAGTATTTCGCTAGCCATTACGGAGATTATCATCTCACGAAAGCGTAGGTACTTTAGTCCCTCCTAAAAGAGACGAAGCTCGGGCATAGATCTCATGTAATGCAAATGCATGTGATAGTGTGTGTGAAGGAACATATGGTTATCGACCCCATAAATTAAATAAGAAACAAAAAAAGGAAAAACGTTAGTAAACAAATAACTTAAAACCATTAGTTCAAAGGTTAGGATAAATTCAAAAATTATGGCTTGACTTTCTAGCGTCCCCAGTGGAGTCGCTAAACTATCATAACATATAGATCTATGAATTTATAGTTAGATTTATCAAATGAATGGAGTCGTAACAAATCTTTTTTACTTAGTGTAATTGGTCACCTGAGGAATCTATCATTTTAAGGAGTTCTTAAGCTTGGCTAAGGGTCTTTAAAAGAATAAGTTAGGGTCTACTAATCAGAATAGGGTTCGAAAGTTTGGTTACAAGTGAAAAAGGTTATAGCACCCCCACATGCCCATCTGAAGGATGGTATGATATTATTTTGAATTTATCCTATGGTCATGAGTCAAATGGTTTCAAATTTTTATGTTGAAATATTAGAAATAATTTATAAGATTCTCTATCAATCTGGTAGAACTCTTAAAAAATACTTCCTCACTTCAAGACTATTCAAGAATCTCATTTAATTTTTTGAAGAGGCTCCGTCGTCGAAAAAATGTTTATTTATTATTTGTTATTATTATCATTTTTTGTTGAAAATAGATTTAATTATTCTCCCATTTGGGCTAAATTAAAAATATTTTCTCTTTTGAATTTCTAAAATTTTTACTATTTGGGCCTATTTAAAATTTTATTTTTTTATTCTTTTTTTGGAAATAAAATAATATGACAATTATTTTTATTAAAATTTCATCTAAGTTATTCCGCCATTTGAGTCAAATTTAGAGAAAATTTCTCACCTAGAGATTTATTAGAAATTTACCATTTAAAATTTTTAAGAATCTCATCCTTGGATAATTATCATATATTTTCAAGCCAAATTTTTAGTTTGGCAAAAAGAATACAATTACTTTTATTGAAACTTTCATATAAATTATTCTATCATTTGGGATAAATTTAGAAAAAATTTCTCACCTAGAGATTTCTTAGGAATTTACCATTTAAAATTTCTAAGAATCTCATCATCGGGTAATTTGTATTTAATTCCCATAATTTTTATATATTTTTTTTCATTTTTTATTTTTATTTTTTTGAAAATAAATATTAATTATTTTATTGAAACTTTATCTAAATTATTCCACCATTTGGGATAAATTTAAACAAAATTTCTCACCTAAGAATTTTGTAAAAATTTACCATTTGAAATTTCTATAAATTTCATCATTGGATAATTAATATTTATTCTCAAAATTTTTATTTTTATTTTTATTATTTTATTATTTTATTATTCTATTTAATAAAATAAGTAAATAAATAAAATAAACAAAGAATTAAATAAATGAATACACACGTAAATGAGTAAAAAGTACCTTTCAATATTATAAATAAAGCATTGCTACTTTAGTAATGTCAACAAGTGTCCCATCCATCTAAATGCAAATGGCTTTGCGCAAGCCTCCTATGCAAAACCAATAGTACCTACTTGCAAGAAGCATTTATGACTTTGGTCCAAATTGGATATTTCCTCCACGTGCTTCTCTTTAAAAATTATTGTTTTTTTTAAAGAAAGACAAGTCTTTGTTGAGGAATACCTACGAATTTCGAGTGTGTTTTCTTCAAGTCTGACTTTTGCTGTGGTACTGGAGCCTAAAGTTGTGGTTGATGGATGACAATATTTCTCAACTAATTGTGCTTGTAATGGTAGAGTGCTTAGGCAGTGCTATCAAAGCTTAGAGACTCGTGTGGTATTGATGATAATGGTGGCAGTAGATCTGTATTGATGGTGATTGTTCTCATGTAACAGTGGAGATTGTAGCAATGAAGATGGTGATCCAGCAAAGATGGCGGTGGGATAAACGTGTTCTCTAGACTTTGTGTACCTCTCTTTTTTTTGTATTTCTTCTCTATTAGAACCCAGTTTTTGGTTGAATGTTTAGCCGAAAACTGGAAACTTGCTCCGAAAATTGAAAAAATTTAGTTGAAAAATTCAAGTTTGATCGAAAAGTTCGTTGAAATCAGAACCTTTTTCTTTTGCTTTTGTTTACTCTCTATTTCTTTATGTCTTTGCTCTGTGATTACTAGGTTTATTTATAGTAACAATCAGAAGAATTTTTGATTAATTTCGATTCCTCCATTTACACTTATCTTTTTAGAAATTGAACACAACTACAACTCTGCCAATGCCATTCCCAGTAAAATTTGCATAAAATTCAACCTATTATCTCCTGAAACTAATGATAAGTCCAAAAATAAAATAAATAAATAAATTGAAGATAAAACCAAAAACTATAAAATAAATAAATAAATAAATAATGAATGGCCAATTGGGTCAAATAATCTGGACCTTGTTGAGCTAAGCTCAATTAATTTGAATTTAAGCCCAAACCTTGTTAGATCATGTCCAATAAATTCGAATCTAGACTAATTAAAATGTCTACAGATATTGATCCTACTTAAATGTGCATATGTCACGGGTCGAGACTTAAGCTCCGAACCTGTGCGGCTTCGAGACCCGGACATTCACCCTTTCAGCGTCCCGGATCAGCCTTCCCGTCATGGTTCACACCCTTGTGAGATATTGTCCGCTCTGACCCCCTGGCCTCACGGTTTTGTCTTACAAAAGGCGCCTCACAAGGTGAAGATGGTGTGAACCTTTTTATACCCCAGTGACCTTCCTATTATGTTCGATGTGGGATTCAAGACTCCCCTTTAGGTCCGTGACATTCTCTCGCACTCAACCTCATGACGCCCTCGTCACGAAGGTTGACCACCTTACCTACCTCCCTTAAGGTGCTTGGCGTGGATCGAACGGTTTAGGATTAGCTCTGATACCACTTGTCACGAGTCGAGACTTAAGCTCCGAACCCGTGCGGCTTCGAGACCCGGGCATTCACCCTTCTGACGTCTTAGATCAGCCTTCCCGTCACGGTTCACACCCTTGTGAGATATTATCCGCTCTGGCTCCTTTGATCTCACGGTTTTATCCTACAAAATGTGCCTCATAAGGCGGAGATGTTGTGAACCTTTTTATATTCAAATAATCATTTTATTATGTTCGATGTGAGATTAAAGACTTCCTCTTAAATCCATGACAGATGTACCTTGCAATAACGTAGATACGATGGTCATATCAGCTTACACTTTTTTCTTCACCAAATTCGAGTTTTGAGTGGCAAAGTAAAAGTAATAATGATATCACAAGAGAAGGAAAATCCTTCTAGATTGGCTAGATCAATGAAGTTTCAGTAGTTCACAATATTTGACCTCCCATTACATTGAATAATTTGACAAGACAAAGGTGATCATCCATAGATCATGGCTCCTTTTTCTTTCTTACTTCTTTTTGGCTTTATCTTTCCCTTCATACTGTTTTTCAGCAAAATCTTAGACTTGCAGGATTCGCTATATTAAGAAATTCATTAAAATTTTCAGTTTAAAAATAGATTTGATAATTTATATATTTATATTATATATTTTTTGTATTAAATATTTGTAAAATATAAAATATTATATAATCATTTATGTTGATAAGTTAAATATAAAATATGTTTTTTTTATCAAATTTATATATAATTTTTATTAAAATTTTAAATTATATTATTTTTATACTTTTTTTATATCATTATTATATCGTATATAAAACTAAGAGATCTACTTGAAATTAAGTTTATCCTCTTATTTACCAATTTCAACCTTCAATGAAATTGAGTTTAATTATTTCTTATTCAAGTGCAAGTTTTAGTTACAAACTCATTAAGTAGGTTGGCACATTTAAATTGTTAGTTTTCTCTCGTGGAGAAAGAGCAGAGCAGTGAATAGTCATGTAAGTGTTGAGAAAAAGATATCTAAAAGTAAAGTTCTTTGCATTAACAATGTCTTTACATGAACTTTAGGAACAAAGAAGCTTCACTTAAAGTTGATCAACGCTTTGTAAATTATATATAAGACAATACCTTCACTTTATTTTGTTAATATTAGTTTATAAGGGCATGCACTATATATGTGATTAACAGCTGTTCCCAGCCCTGCATTAGTGATGGTTTTGCAATCATGATTCATGAATATCTTCCGATCCCTAAACAGAAGCATTCACTAACCAATTAAATAATATATGTAGCAAAAGCATTAAAGGAAAATTGATCAAATGCAGCATTAGAAAGAGGAAACAGTTAAAAGACTGTTAACATAAGCTTAATATTTTGATGTTATGCACACCAAATTATTATATGTTTAGCATTATGAAAATTTTAGAAAATATATGACAAGTTCAAACCCTTTTTACCAAACTTGATCAGAATATGGAAGATACAGACCTCTGATGACATCCCCAGTGTGATCAAGGAAGAAACAAACCCCAGAAAAAGTAGAAAACACTAACACGTATAACAAATTCATAGTTAAGAACAAGAAGAAGAAGAAGAGAAGAAGGGAAAGTGTCTCATGGATTCTGCTTCTGAGTATAGATATAGTCAATATGAGCAGCAACAGTTCTTCTCATCAAACACTCTTCTTGAACAACTCCTTCACAGCGATCTTCAACCGCATCATTATTCAGCTCTGTCTCTACACCCTATCAAAACCCCATATCATCAAATATAAAGTCTGAGAAAAAAAAAAAAACAGGAAGGAAGATAAACAAAACTCAGTAAAATTTAACTAACCTCAGCTTGGATTTTTGCAGGAGAGTCGTGAGGGAAAGCTGGGCCGGAGCGGGCGGCAAAGGATAGAGTGGAAACGAGGAGGAGGGTTAGGACGAAAAGGGTAACAAGTTTAGCCATCTTTGCTTTACCAATTGGAGTGCAAAGGGAAAATAAAAAAAAAAAAAGAAAATTAATGAAAGAGATGATTGAGGATTTATGGAAGAAGAGAGGCGGTGGTGGTGGCAAATATATAGAGAAGACAAGGCGTGTGAACTGAAGAGATGGGAAAGGAAGACTATTGAATTCTGATAAAAATAGCAGATAAATAGATAGAAATGAAAAACAAAAATGTTTTAAAATTGGTTTTTTGAAAAGGAGAAAAATGGGGAAGGTGGAATTAAAGTACACTGTAGGAATAAAATCGAAAATTCTACAGTTTTCAAATGTTTATATTTTGCCAAAGCTGATCTGTTTCGTTCTCCTATTCATAGAATAACTTAGGCTTCATCCGTTAGATTCCGTTTTCTATGGAAAGTTGTTTCCATAACAATGATTATCCGTCTGGATGATCAATTTGCAATGCAAAAATCAGCTTTTAGTGATAGTAGGTTTTGGGTCTACTGATCCAACGTCCACTATAATTTTTTTTTTACTTTTTTGCCCTTATAATTATATTAAAAAATATTACCGCTTATTAATTTGAATGATAAAAAATTTGATTTTTTTTAAGTAAAATTTTAATTTTAATATTATGAATGAAAAATATAAATTTGAAAGAGTTTGTTTTTTTTATGGGGTTTAATTTAATTCGATTTTAAATTAATCAAAAATTAAGTGATTATCAGAGTTAAAATAATTATATTAAAAAGTAAATAATATCTTTATAATTTAATTTATTTTTTTAATTTTTTATTTAAAAATTATAAATAAAATTATTAATTTATAATAAAATTATTATTATTTTTATTAATTTTTATTCTCTTATTAAGAAAATTATTATTTACCATAAAATAATTTAATAAAGTTTCTATTATTTATTAATTTTATAAATTTTAAATAATTTAAATTTTATATTATATATAAATTTTAATTTAATGTCATTAATAATTACTTTTCTTCTTATCATAATTTACTTTATCATTATTATTGTATTTTATTTAAATATATATATATCTCATTATTAATTTTAATTTTATTATTATAATAATTTATCTCATTTTTTATTATTTTTAATTTTACTAAAATCAAGAGAAAACGGAGAAAATTGGATGTGTCTGGATCTCAAAAAAAAAAGTACTATATGTGTACGGCTTGTGATTCATCCTACTAGGTATGAGATCTCCAAGGAAGGTACTTTGGGTGGGGAGAGATTTGGCCTATTTTCTTGGTTGGCTGATCAGATGTCATTCGGGGTTTTTTAACTATTCTTCACAATTTAAATCGGATTAAATTGAATTAGATTTTTAGATAAAGTATAAATGTTTAAAATTTAAATCAAATTTTATTAGTTTTATTCAGTTCATTTAATCCATTTAAAATTTTTTTTTGCTTTTATATATTATTTTAATATAATTTTTAATATATTTAAATAAAGTTAGATATAAAATAATTATTTTTATTTTATAAAAATTTAAAATATATAAAAATTAATAAAAAAATATATTTTAAGTTCAATTTGATTTTTTTTATATTTCTCAACTTAAAAATCTGATTTGACTTAATATATACATTTAGTATTGAATTTAATTTAAATCGAGTAAAAAAATTAATTTGAACTAAACAAGTATTATGATTTTAAATTGATTTTTTTTATTTTTTTTATTTTTTTACTCTTAATTTTTTATGATTTTAAAGTTCATGAAACATAAAATCAAATGTTTGTTTTTTTTATCAAAATAATTTTAAAATTTATATTTAATATACTAACAGTGTATGAATCTTATACGTTATCATTGAATTAAAAGTTGTCACATTATTAATAAACAAATTTGAAAGTTAAAAAGTTCTTAAAATAAATTAAAACCAAATTTAATTATGATTTTTAAAAATTGTTCATTAATGATGTAATGATTTGTGATTTAATAAAAATATGTAAAATTTATATACTACCAATAGAATCCCATTATTTTATCAGGTTTACACTTTACCCTATAGGATTGTTTTTCCTTGCGCCTAAGAGAGTTAAAAGCCAAACAAAATAAATTGTAAGAATATTAATGAAACACAATTTCTTAATTCTGAACCCCGAATTTTGTAATCTCTAATTATATTTATATAATTATAATTCGTTGTTTACATGTCAAAATTCAAATTTGAAATCTTTGATATATAATTTTGTTTGAAAAAAGATTGTTACGGGTATTTTAAATTTATAAGGTAAATTAATTTTTTTTCATTAATATTTTTAATTTTTGAATTGATTTAACATACGTAATGTCATATCAATTCAATTATGTCATTAATTTATTTTATATACTCTTCATCTTTCTTTTATATAAATAAAATCATCTATTTACTATCAATTTAACTTTTTTTATATTTTTATATTTTTTATTTCTTTTATTCCGACTTTTAATTTAAACATTGGAGTGCAAATGCAAAAAATTTCTCTTATTTTTGTCCTAATTGTTCTCCTTTTTTTTTCTTTTGATTTTAAAGAGTTGACTCTAAGCTTGAAATTCGAAACTAATCTATTTTATTACCAAACATTAATATTGGCAACAAATTCCATTCGGTGCTAGTGTCCACACGAGCAGGCTTGAGAAACTCAAGACCTATACTTGCAAACTAGTGTTAGGGGTATTTTTAAGTTTATAGAATAAATTAATGTTTTTTTTTTTCATTATAAATTATTAACAGATAATTAAAGATATTTTTAATTATTAAATTAATCTAAAATATATAATATCACGTTAATTTAATTATATTATTAATTTATTTTTTATATATTTTATTTTTTTAAAATAAAATTATTTATATATTATCAATTTAATTTAATCTTTTATATTTATATATATTTTTTATTTCTCTTATTTCGATTTTTAATTTAAATGTTGGAGTACAAATATAAAAAATTTCTCTTATTTTTATCTTAATTGTTCCCTTTCTTTGCTTTTGGTTTTAAAGATCTGACTCCAAGCTCGAAACTCGAAACTACTGGAAATGTTATTTTATTACCAAACATTTCCATTCGGTGCTAGTGTCCACACGAGCAGGCTTGAGAAACTCAAGACCTATACTTGCAATTATACAGGCTAGCTAGTGCTGACTTTTTAAACTCAACTATAAATTTAGTTAAACTCTTTCATCGGTGGATGGAATGTTCTTCCTTAAGTTGGGCTAATAAATCAAACTCCTTTGACATGCATCACAATCTAGAAGACCCTAGAAATTACGACAACCTAAATACCTCCAACATATGTTACGGCTTTTGATCTTCTCATAAATTATGTCACGGCATGTTAGTGGTCTGAAAAATCACCCGTTGCCTTGACAAAATTTGGCACATCAATAAGAGGCGTAATAACCGATCATGTTTTTGAATGACTTTTTTCATATGTTCATTCTAATGAGGTAGCTATTGAGTTTTGACTAATCTCGCTCTTTTCACAAGTAAAAAATCATTACATAAATATTCATAGAATTATTTTTAAAACAAGTTCACATTATTAGTGTATAAATCATTGCATAAATATTCATGGGATTTTCCCACCATGCAATAAATGTAAATTTCTAAAGCAAAATATTAAGGAAAAGTAGTCAAAGACGTAAGATCAATAAATTTTGATGTTTAATTTCACCCATTTTTATTCGTCCTAACCAACCAACAGAGCATTGCATGAATTAATTAGCTTTAGCTGCTGACGTTAATGTCGTTATGGATCCAAAGAGATTGGAGAAAAGGAAAATAAAGAAAAAAAAAAAAAGCAAGAAGAGAATAATCACATGATTTTGTGCCAATGGTGTTTGCAGCTCAACCGAAATCTGATACTTTATTTAGTCAAAAAATAATAATAATAATAACTTAAAGGCGATTCTGTTTGTACCCTTTCGGTAGCTAAAGGCTTGTCTTGGTTCAAGAGTCAAGACAAGCTGGATATAATATTCCTTGATTGAAATTCTAACTTAAGATTCTTTTCCTTCATCACATGATCAATCCCTGCTATTCTTCCTGTCTGTCACAAGGTTTTGTTTAATTGCTTAGTTATACAAATATCTGAAATTACAAAGTCAATTCAATAAAAATAAATAAACCTTGCTGTTTTTGTAAGTTTAATGAATTGCAACACATTTTCCCCCTGAGCTACTTAAAATTTCTAAGTAGGAGATCAATGAAAGGAAACCTCCTGAACTATTATGTTATCATAAGCATTACTGAATTAATTTATTTATTACTGAAACAAAAATCTCATTACAAAATTAACAATAATGGCACCCATATTTCATGTCTAATTATACGCATCGTGCTCTCCATGAGGGAAAAAAATTACAGACCAACATAAATAATCAATGATTTATAAATAAGGAGTTTCACATCATGAAAGATCGATTTCGTAAATTGATGAGTTGCATGGATCTTGTAATGCAATTGTGTCTTTCAAACAGGCAATTGTCGGTGTGGAAATAAAATTCATTCCTGTCTATTTAGGGCATTGTAGGGCAGCTGCCACCTAAGAAAGGTGACAGGTCTATATCTTCCACGTGAGAAAAATTAATGTCCACTTACAAAAACAAGTCAGCAAAGCTTTTATAAAGCAGTTAATTATCAGCATGCAATAATTCAGAAAAATGCTGCAGGATTGTGGTTCGA
Organism: Durio zibethinus; assembly: GCF_047325235.1. NCBI lineage: Eukaryota > Viridiplantae > Streptophyta > Magnoliopsida > Malvales > Malvaceae > Durio > Durio zibethinus. The sequence continues at coordinate 20,992,541 of NC_143179.1, read as the reverse complement.
ACTGATGTTGAACATCACATCAACATAGTCAAAATTCATAAAGAGGGACAATTAATGTGTACTATTCTTTGCAATATGAACATAGGGCCTCAAAGTGTATGTCAAAACTTTAGCTATATTTGATAATTCTTTTATTTGTATTTAACACATATAAAACATGAAAATTATTATGTTATAATTTTAGTTGATACATCAACATAAAATATAATATTTTATTTTTGTTAAATTCATATATAATTTTTATTAAAATTTTAAATCATGTTATTTTGATATTTTTTTTATTTTGTTTATATAATTTGTTTAAAATTATCATGCTTTTAGTTTCTCTTTCGGCTTATGTTATTACTCCTTGATTGAAAAGTGATGAGGACAAATGATAGCAATAAAGATCTTCAAGAATCAAACAAAATTATATGTGGGGTTAATTTTGACTTGAAATTCTCGTTTTCTTGAGTCCCACCAACATTAATTTACATAAAATTCTAAACCTACTTTGTAGGACGTTGTAGAATTAATGTTGAACTGAAATGCCTTACTCTTCCCTTCAAGTTTTTTGGAGCCTAGCATGCATGCAAAGCCGCATTGGCTTTTGTCGATGACTAACATGAGGCTATATTATTACGCCATTAATCAAACACCATTTCAGTTCAATATACTTATCAGTTTTATTGTAGCTTTGCAGCGTACGTACGTTAACTTGGAAAAAGGAAAGGGCAAGTCGACGGAAACTTATGAGGGTTACATTTTGCTTTCGCACTTTGCTAAATGTTAAAATACTGTTCAAATGCCATCTTTAAGTTTGATGAAACGTTTCTAACAGTCATGATTTTGATGGTTTTTATAGACATGTGAACGTGCAAGTTTTGAGAGTTACAAAAGTTGTTCAAGTCAACAAAAAATGTTGGTAATTTAGTCTCCTTGTTGCTTTTTGTACTTGATTACAAAAACGTTGGTGACATCAACCAAAATAGGAAAAGGAAAATTTTAGGGTATATAATATTTAAGATTCATTTGAATTGATGGTAAGATTAATTCCGATGAAATTAAAAATAGTAATAAAAATTATTGTAATTGTAATTAAAAAAAATTATTATAATTATGAATGAAAAAAAATTAATAAAAAATTTATACTGAATAAGTTTCACTAAAATTAATATTTGAATTTTATTGATAATAGTTGAAGCTTAACTGTACCTCTAATGAGGTGGAGATGTAGTTCCATCCAAATATAAATTTAATGTGCTTATTGTTCGCATGGTATTTGTATATAAGTTTTATTGCAATAGTTCAAAACATATTTTTTTACCTGTCACTTAATTTATGCAATAAAATTTTTTAATTTATCAATTAAAAATTTTTAATTATTTTTAATAAAAAATTTGCAAATTTTTTTAAAGAAATTTCATCTAAGTTTTTTCTTTAAATTTAACTCAAATAATGAAAATAAAGAAAGATTGAGATAAAGAGTTTAAACGAATCACGGTAGTCTGTTTTGCAAATGTGTTCTCCTTTAATTACAAAGGATAAAAAAAATAAAAAGAAATCAACGGTGAAGTAGCTAACACATTATGGAACTTCGGATGCAAAATGCAGGATGGAATTGTGGAGCCAGGGCCTGGATCATGTTGGGGAATGGTCCCAAGGGAACAAGGACGAAAAGATTTGCTGTAAACCTCGAACTGGCCTGTAGACTTCGAACAATTGGTCCAGCCCCATGGCTAACAGACTGGGCTCGCAGTTGTTTAAGGAGTGTTGAGCAGAGGGCCAATGCCCAATTGCAAAGGTCTCCCATATGTCACTCTCGTTTATTCTTAAGGCAATGTCTAGGCAAAGAATAGCTTTTAAACCATCGCATTGTACTCCCATTATGGCATTAGATTCTAGTGTAAATTCTTCAATCCAATCCGTAAGTTATGCTTTCCCCTGATTCTTTGAGTGCTTGAAAATGTCCCTCCCCAAAAAAATTAAAATTAAACCCTTAATTTTTTTTGTTGAAATATTATCCAACAAATGAAAATTGATCAACATTGCCTTTCAAGAAAAAGTGGGTGATGATCAATAGTCTCCTTGGTGCCATCATCAATTGCATAAGCAATTTTGTTAACAGTTTATTTATAGATCGATAATAAAATTTTTTAATTTCACATACGAAATTAAGAAGTTATCATTTTTTATTATTTTTATTATTTATTATATTTAAATATATGTGTCGCTTTGTTTTAATTTTATTTACGGAATTTAAAATCTTTTATCATCATTGTCAAAGTATGCTATAATTTTTTCTTCATTAATTAGAGGGATGTTGCTTTATTATTCTACCAAATTAAAGTATATATCAGTTGCATCTATGAAAAAAATAACCATTATCATTTCAATAATATAATACATGCAGTAATTATTAATGTGGTTGTGAAAATTTATTTTGGTACAATAATTGTGAAAGTGTAAGATCGTGACATTACATGAAACTTTCCACCTAATGCAACAAAATAAAACATAGTGATGAGTGATGACATTAATTTCTCATATAACACCAACTAATAAGACAACACAAAATTTTGAACCTTCAGAAATTTAACCACTAATTATTTGACTTATATGATCACTTCGCTAAAGGGTTAAGCTAGTTGACTTTGGTTGATTAATTAATTCAATTTCAGGGTGTCTCTTAAAACATATTATATTGTTCAAGCATCAAGATTGATTATAGCAGGGAATATTGATTGTAATAATAGGATTATGGATGTCAATTGATAAGATATGGGTAGGGTAGAGCATTTCCTATCTCTGTCCCTAAATTTTTATATTACTCTAATTGATATTTTAAATTTATCTTTATCTCTATCCTCATAGGTATTTAATGAATTTGGATAATTTTTATACTTGTAACTTTTAAAAAAATAAAAATAAAATTTTATTTTTTAATATTTTTTATTTTTATATTGTATATTTAGATAATTTTTTATTAATATATATTTTTCAATAAAATATATTAATTCTAACTAATCTAAAATAATAATTTATATTATTTAATAAAAAATATATTTATTAAATATATATATAAATATATATATATGATACAATTACAGGGCGTGTATTATATTATCCATCTCCATCTTCACACCCAATAAAAATTTAAAATCATGCACATCTACATCCTTATACCTACAATATAATACTTATCTCCATCTTTATTCTAATAAAAATTGAATTCTCTATTAGGTATTAGTAAGATTAACATCCTTAAATAGGATTGATTGATATTCTTGAAGTTTTTAAAACCCATATTATTGTAAATTAGGAAGAAAGAAAAGGAAAGGTTTTAAATTTACAACTAAAAACAAAATAAAAGAAAAGAATGAAGAAATTGGAGAAAAAAAAGGTTATAGAAAAAATTCGGAAGATCACGTTTTTGTAAGGAGGTCAATGGACAATGAATTTTGTGGTTGATATTTTTCCCTCCCACAAGCTTTGTGAAGGAGAATGATTTAAAGAGTTACTTCAAGCTTACAAGAATTTTCAGATTATAAAGTATGCAGCCAAGAAAAAAAAATGAAAGAGATATGAATATAGTTGATTATTTGTAACTTGATTATCTTTATTCAGTACTCATTATTGGGTTTTGAGGGTTAGACATTTTCTGAGTGAAAAAAAAAAAAAAAAGAGATTTGTGAACTACATATTGCTAATCTTGGCAATATTTCTTTGGTGAGTCTGACATTCTTGGATGTTCCCTCCCCCTGGTGTTATAGTGTTATGTGTTTTCTCCTGACTGATGCTTTGCTTGAGTTCAAAGTAGAGCATTAGTATGCATTACAATTAGGATTTCTTAATATCAAAGTAGTTAATTTGGCCCCCTTTGATGATTAGTTATGATGCTTTTGTGTGTTATGCACTAGAGAATTTTTTTTTTTAGCCCATTGGTTTCCTGCTAATATTCCACATGCACCCCTTTTAAGCATGACTAGGCATTTCTCTTCAAATTTCAAAACTAGTCCAAATGGATGCTATTGTTTTTTCCAGGGCCAGGAGTTGCACAAACTGCTGTTCGTTCCAGGGATCCAGATGCCTACAAAGCCATAGCTGTGTTCCTCCTCCAGCCTGCAGAAAACTGGATGGAGTGATCGCATGGCTCATGAATGGGGTTGTTGCAGCATTCTTCATGTCTCTAGAGCTGTGCTCTTGCTTTAATATAGACACCAAAGATGACGCTGATGATGTCCAATTACTTGCCCCTGATTCGCCGAGATCAGAAGCTTCAGTTTCTGCAAGACAAGAGGCAAAGCAAGAAATCCAGGAAAGAACTAGCTAGGTCGGATAATGAATCCCCCTTAGATGTAAAGCCTGATGATTGGCCTTTCCAACTGTATTCCTTGCAAATTTTTAATTCAAAAGATGATATCAAGGGAATGAATTTACTATACTTTATTTTATTCAGAAACCTAACTTTTATCTCACATATTTGGATGATGAAGTTTCGCAAGTTCATGAACCATTTGAAAATTTGTGACCAAGTAAGACTGGCTTATCATAAAAAAATTTCTAAATCCATGGCCATTTATCCTGCTTGAGCATTTCTTCAACCAAGTAAGACCTTGTTGAGCACTTTGTCGTAAGCTATTAAAGATTGTCACGGGAAAATCTAAAATTTTATCTTATTTATTTATATAATCACTTTTAAAAAATAACATTTAATAAATTTAAAATTCAAATCTTAACACTTACAACATCTTTTTCTATTTAAGACTGCAACTTTTTTTATTATATGTATATATATATATATATATATATTACCACTCAAGACAATCAATTTAAACAACTTGCTCTTTTTCTATTGATTATTAATATTTTTAAATTCAAATTGCTTCGCATTTCTCATTTGTTTAATTCGGAATTGACTTGTTTTTATTATTTGTAATCATGATTGAACCAAATATTACTTTTGAAATTGGTAAATGGCCCAACCCACAATGTTTCGTCCACATACTTAAATCGTAATTGGATGATCTTGATATCTCAGGCATATATATGCATCTCAAAAATCTTTCTTATTGCACCACCCATTGATTTATAGAAGATTTATCTGAAACTTTAATGTTGTTTTAACAGCAATCGAATCCTCAATACGTGCCAACAGTCATCGCTTGATATATTAGTAAAATGTTAAATTTTTTATTTTAATAAATTATGACAAATTCAAATATTCAATTACCCTTTCATGTAAAAAATTAAATTACAACTCAAATTTAGGATCCCTGCCATATAGTATCATCTAGAATAACAAGGGTTTTTTGGTGAGGGTTAATTATCATCAATTATTTACAGTCTTCTTTTGGCCCATAACTGCATTTTTTGTCTGATTAGTTTTATCCAAGTATTAGGTCCAAAATAGATATAATGATGAAAGCTACAACGACCTTGTCATTGTTTTAGAAAGATATATCAATTAGACTAATAAATTGAACAAAATAACATGAATCTTTTTTATCAACAGTTAAAGTTAAAAAAGAAATGTTTAAATAACAATGTTAATGTCATGTTTTTGTACACTTGAACTGTTGGTTGAGATAAATTCTTAATAGCTTTTCAAAATATAACCAGTAGTCATTGTCTGAAAAGAAAGGCCACATTTGCGTTTTATCCTTTGAAAGAGTGGGACTTTACAGTTTGGGTTTTTTTTTTTTTTTTTTTTCATTTCCATCCAGAAGCAGTTGTGCATGAAAACAACATAAAATTGAAACAAAATTAAAATCTTTATCTGATTTCCTGTTCAATTTCAAATTTGATCAACAGTGATATGGTTATTGAGCATTTATTTTGATAATCACATAGGACTACTATATTATAGCAGAAAATATGGTGCTCTGAGAAAGTTTTCCCTCATGAATACTTTTGAATTGACGTATACAGATATAAAGATGGTCCAGAAGGAGGTAAATAGGGGGCTGCCGTGCTACATGAATTAATGAATTATTGGTCCATGCGTGGCTGTTAATCTTTTTCCACAGTGAAAAGTAGTCCAAAACAAGCCGGCCATAATCTAATGATCTAACTTTGATTTTTATTAATATATATACATGAGAAGTAGTGTTCATTATTGTTTCTGGCTCATTTTCTTTGGACGTATAGATTTTTCCGATGTGACGGATATGGGCAAGTGCTGTCTTCTTTCTTCGGGCCCCCAACATTTTTAAGACCATAAGCAAAAGCAAAAATTAAACCTGGAAATCACTTTTTTCCTCTCGAATTACATCATTAAGGAATATTTATGCTGCCCGCCTTTAACTTTTCATCCGCTTTCTCTTTCTATCCATTGGCAACCATGTTCCTCCTTTTTCCAAATACATCTCACTTATACAATCCACAGCTTAGATTGATATACCCAACTGAGGAAACAGTTGAATTCATATATGCTACAAAACATTTAGGTAAAACAGCTTTTAATATTTCATCGAATCTTTTCTGCATGAAATAGGCAAAATCGTCATCTTTATTAAGGTATCTTTTGCATCAAAATTGCAACCCTAGCTTTAGCCTTGGATGCAAAGACACTTTGTCTCTCAACCACTGCTTTTTTCCACATCCAATGGAAGTTTAGTACTTAAGTTTGCAGCTTTGTGTAAGAAAAGTAACCCAAAGAATATTCTTCTTTATAAACTAATTAAATTGATTAGAAAATTCATAATAACATTGTAACATGCATGGAGAATATGAGAAAATGTTTAAAAATAGGTTACGTGTTGGTCTTTTGGGCAATCAAACTAATAATTTCTCAGAGATCAATTTAATTATTGAAATAAAAGTTTAAAGATTGGACAGAGAGTTGGGAAAAGGAAAAATCATCGGTGTTCTTTCGCCCATGTTTTGTGATTAGAGCCAAAGCTTTTGAAGGTTGGCCTCATGCTAACCATTTCTTGTGCAATACATTAACAATGAGTTTTGATTTTGGTTTTTGTTTTCCTTTTCTTCAACTTCAGCGATGATGATGATTCTAGTAAGATATAGATTCCCTGTAAATATGTTAATTTAGTTGGTATATAATATAATCATTGTGATTAAGATTGAGAATTTGGATACAAAACTTCCAGATTTGAGTTCTCACAATGATAAGCAATCTATAAGTTGTTAAATTAGATTATTTTATATTTAATAAATATTTAATTTCTTATAATATTATATTCAAGTTGGATCCCTTCATTTACTGTCAATTAATTTTAAGTTTAATCCTTTCATGAATATGAAGTAAAACAAAGTAAGCATATCCAAAAACTTTAACAAAATAGTAATCAAACACCTTATTGTATAGACACTCGTAAAAAGACTATGTGCTTAATACTGGTGTTAAAACATGATTAATAATGTAAATAGCAGTGGGAATAATTTCACCCAAAAAATATTCTAGAAGGTAAGAGAAAATGAGAGGGCAACAAACTATGTTAATAATATAATTGATGTTTTCTTTCACCTCGATTATTTTATTGTAAAGTATATGGACAAGACTTATGAAGAAAAGTTTTATCATCTTTTAATAAGTTATGAAACTCAATTTTTATATATTTAATAGTATTGTCAAATCTAAAAATTTTTATTTTTTTAAAAAATTAAGTTTGTATCATATTATTTAATTTATAAAAAATAGATAAAAATTCAAAATATTTTATAAAAAATTATAAATTCTTTTATAAATTGATGGCTTATTGTAACTTTAAAGATGAGATAACCCCCCATGCGCCTAAAATTTTTATTTAAAAAAAATCACTTTGATTAATGATGAAAAATAACCGTGTCATAATGTCTAGATTATGGGATCTATTGCTAGATATTAATTTGAAAGAATTGTCACCAATCTTTTTTATCTAGGTGCGATTAGCCACCTAAGGAATCTATCCTTTTAAGGAACACCTAAGCCTAAGGGTCTCTAAAAGAATATGTTCAGGTCTACTAATCAGAACAGGATTTGAGAGTACGATTACGAGTAAGAAAGGTTATAGCACCCTCACAATGCCCATCGAAAGATGGTACTTGCTAAATTTTGTGTTATCCAATAAGCTTTAAAAATTTACCAAGTAATTAATTATTGAAAATTATTCTCAATTGACTCTAATACTTTTAGCAAAAAATTAAAAAAATTCTCTCACCTCAAAAGTATGCAAGGAAACTACTATTTCATTTGCAAAGGCTCTATCATCGGATTATTTAACATTAAAAAAAAATTTAAGAAACAAAAAGGAAAAGAAATAAAATGAAAAAAAAAATGATTCAGCTTTAGATATAAATCCTTTTCTCTTCAAAAACTCGTTACTTTTATACAAAAAAAAATTGATACTTTCAACTTTTCCTTCAAAATATTTTTTAAAAAACTTATTTTCAAGAAAAATTGATACTTTCAACTTTTCCTCAAAAATATTTATTAGAAAATTTATTTTGAAAAAAAATTGATACTTTCAACTTTTTCTCAAAAATATTTTTTAGAAAACTTATTTTCAAGGAAATTTGATGCTTTCAACTTTTCCTTAAAATATATTTTTTTGGAATTTTATTCAAAGAAAATCAAAAAATAAAATAAAAAAATAAAAAAAAAATAAAAATAAAGAATACTAAATAATTCTAATCTAATCAATAAATAATAATAATAATAATAAAAGAAATAATAATAATAATAAATAAGAAAAGAAAAAAAAAACCTTTAGAACGGCTCGGCTTGGCTGGGAAACGGCTCAGCTCAAGATAGAAAAGGTGGCTCGAAGACGCGACTCAGGGACGTTGGCTCGGCTCTAGGGATCGGCTAGTATGCGAGTTAACGAATCGAGTCACGATTGAATCGGGTCAGCCCAAACAAAAACACGCGAATCTTGGTAACGTATTAACACTAAAATGACATCGTTTTACGCATGTATAAAAGGTAAATAACATGTTTTTTCTTCAGATGCGCCTTCCTCTTTTTCTTTTTTTTCTTCTGTTTCTCTTCCTTCTCTCTACCCGAAGAACACAACCCAGAATCCGGTTGAATTTTCACCAAATTCTAAAAAATAATGCTGAAAACTTCAAACTTGGCCAAAAAACTCATCGAAAAATTTAAGGTTCGTCGAAAAATTTCGTCTGATTCTGGAAGATTTCTAAAAATTTTTCAAAAAAAACTTCAAAAATTCTATAAATTTCTAAAGCTGTATCTAACGCATCAAACCTTTTTAGCTTCTGTTTTCTCTCTGTGTGTATTTTTTGTATTCCTTTGGATTCTGTTTCAACACATATTTATAGGGATTGATCAGAAGAATTTTTGATCAATCCCAATTCCCTATGGGATTTGGATTCAATCTTTGAATCCAATCTCAACTCTCTCAATCCCCTGATTTACGGTCAAACTCCCTTCTAGAACCAAAAATTATAATTAAAACAAAATTAAGACCAGATAAACCAACCAAAAAATAAATAATAATAATAATAATAATAGATAAATATACATTGATAGATAAATATAAAAAAGTATTAATAGATAAATAAAAATAAAAATAATAGATAAATATAAAAAATATACATTAATAGATAAATAATAAAAAATATATTAATAAATAATAAAAACGTATATATATTAATAGATAAATAATAATAAAAAATATATTTATAAATAAAAAATAATAATAAAAATACAAATACAAATGGGTTTACCCATTTGGACTAGGCCCAATTGATCCGAGCTTGGACTAAATTGGGTGTTTATAGCTGCCTTTCTTTGCGTATTTTCTGTGAAACAGAAGTTGTGTAAAGACATAGACAGTTATTCAAGACTCAACTAACTTTTTTTTTTACCTTTTTAATTTTTTTTGTTTTATTTATTTTTTATTTTTTAAAATTTTGATCAAAGCTCCTCTAAGTAGAAGCTCAACGACTTTGAGAAATATAAACAAAGCTCATCTAAACAGAGGCTTAATGACTTTGGAAAATATAAACATAGCTCCTCTAATCAGAGGCTCAATAACTTTGAAAAATAAATTGCTCATTTAAACAGAGGCAACCACGATTTTGAAAAAGTAAATAAAGCTCATTTAATCAGAGGCTCAACGACTTTGGAAAATAAATAAAGCTCCTCTAAACAAAAGCTCAACGACTTTTGAAAAGATAAACAAAGCTCCTTTAAACAGAGGTAAGCTCCTCTAAACAGAGGCTTAACGACTTTGGAAAAGTAAATTACTCCTCTAAACAGAGGCTCAATGACTTTTAAAAAATAAATAAAGCTCCTCTAAACAGAGGTTCAACGACTTTAAGAAAGTAAATTGCTCCTCTAAACAGAAGTAACCATGACTTTTGAAAAGTAAACAAAGCTCCTCTAATCAGAGGCTCAACGACTTTTGAAAAATAAATAAAGCTTCTCTAAACAGAGGCACCATAACTTTGGAAAAGTAAATGCTCCTTGACGATCATGTCCAAAAGAGTTAAAAATCGTGTTTGAAGAAATTTCAGGAGATTATGCCAAAAGGTCTTACAAATCAATCCTGATACCGAGAGATATCTTATTTCAAATATTAGAAATTTACCTGACAAGTTTTTTTTCAAATTTGAAAATGTCTTCACATCTGTCTTCTCTATGTGAGATTTTGGAATACCTCTGCTTCTTGAATTTATGCAATATATTTTTTTGAATGTAGTATATGCTATGCAATGCGTGTAAAATTCAATGCATGCTATGCAAATGTTGGCTAATTAATTCCTATTCAATGTGGTACTCAAGTTTCTCAATCTCTTTTCTTGGGCCTCAAACCCTTGATTCTTCAAAGACCAAATTACGCTATTCTTCTAAGATCGAGCCTGTGTAACTCTAAATCATCTCTTCCATTTAGTTCTCACATTCTTTCTGTAAGAAAATCTCTTTTCAAATTCAATGTCCTTGTCAAGAACTAAACATCTCAAATTTACCTTTATCACTCTTGACCTTTCCAATGTAATATAGTAATCTTTCATGTTATTATTTATTTATCAATTATTATTTCAATATAAAAAAGCAAGAATGTATTCACACATTTCTTTCATTGCAAGGTATTAATGAGAAAAGAACAAGAATGATTAGGAAACAGTTAACAAAAAAGGTACACAAAAAGTGAAATAGAATGTTTTTTATTAGCAAAAATGTTGGCAAACTTTGGCCAAGAAGGAATTACAAATATAAGTATAGAGAGACAATGCCCAAAAATGAACAATCGAACAATCATGATAACATATCTTAAGGTTCTTCTGTAAACCCAACCGTCGGATACATTTAACAACTTAGAGCTCTTTCAAATTTGCTAGCCTTCATGCCAATGGATTTTTAAATTTGATGTTGTATTCTCCTTATCTAAGCTATTTTTTCAGGTTTTCAACTTAGATAAACCTCCTATGACTCAAATTGCTCTTTTAAGATTTTCGCCTTGAGTCTTCTTTTTTCATTCTTTTTTTTTTCTTTACTTTTTTTTTTACCTTTTTCTTTTAAGCATAGTATTTTTTCATAGTATCAAAATTTATGGGATGGGACAAATCATTTTCATCCATCTCAGTCAGTATCAGTTGTAGACACCCAATCAGGTCCGGGCCCGGATCAATTGGGCCTGACCCGGATCAATTGGGCCTGACCCAGATCATTTGGGCCTGGCCCAAATGGGCAAGGCCCAATTGAATTTTTACCCGTATTTTTTATTTTTTATTTTTATTTTATTATTTTTTTTCTCTCTTGTGTATTTTATTATTTATTATTATGTATTAATATATGTATATATATATATATATTTTTTTTCATTAGAATAGATTTATATGTATATAGTTATATATTTATTATTATTATATTATTATTCTTATCTTTTTTTTTAATTATCTGTTCTGATTTTTTCTGATTTTCAGATATTATTTGAAAATTTTTTATCTTTTGATTTATCTTTCCAATTATCTAGATTTTTTTTTTTTAATTTTATTTTAATTTTTATTTTGGAGGGCTAGGATTCAAAGTTGAAGACTCCCACTCTGAAGGGGAATTCAATCAGAAGAGTCCAATTGGATTCAAAGACTGAATTCCCGTCCAAAGAGGAATTGGGATTGATCAGAAACTCCTGATCAATCCCTATAAAAGGGACCCCCCTGGAACAGTCAAGAACACAGAGAAAACAGAAGCAAAAGCTACTGATTGAGAGAATAGGGGTGTTTAGAGAGCTAAGGAAAAGTTTAGGAGTGTTCTGGCAGTGAGAAAAATTTTTTAGAAAAATTTGGCAAAAAAATTTTCTGGAAATTTCTGGGAAATTTCCAGATTCCGGCGAAAATTCTGGCGACTTTTGAATTTTTCGGCGATAATTCCGGCGAACTTTGAAGTTTCCGGCGACAGACCCAGTTTCCGGCGGAGAATCCCAGAAACCGGCGACCATCCGGCCAATTTCCGGCCAATTTCCGGCGAAATTCCCAGATTCCGGCGAAATTCCCAGAATCCGGTACCGGCGTTCTTCAAATTCTAGAGAGAAGGCAGAGAAGAAGGGAAGAAGAGAGAGAGAGGGGAGGAACGGTCTGCTGAAAAACGGAGGAAGGTGCCTTTTATACCCTCCCAAAACGACGTCGTTTTGGCTTTAAGTTAATAAGAGGATCCGCGCGTTTTGCCGAACCCGACCCGACCCGAAGCGTCGACCCGCTTTCTGACCCGCGCGTTTCAGCCCCTTCGAGCCGAGCCGAGCCGAGCCGAGCCGCACCAAGCCGAGCCGCGATCCGAGCCGCTCCAGGTTTTTTTTTTTTTTTGAATTTTTTTTGAATTTTTTTTTTTTGACTTTGATTTTGATCTTGATTTTTTTTTCTTTTTTCTTTAATTAATCCGACGACGGAGCCTCTACAAGTAAAAACAGTAGTTTTTCTTGCATACTCCTGAGGTGAGGGAATTTTCTCAATTTTCTGCTAAAAGTATTAGAGTCAATTGAGAATAATTTTCGATAATTAATTACTTGGCTGATTTTGATTTTTTTTTTCTTTAATTAATCCGACGATGGAGCCTCTGCAAGTGAAACAGTAGTTTTTCTTGCATACTCCTGAGGTGAGGGAATTTTCTCAATTTTCTGCTAAAAGTATTAGAGTCAATTGAGAATAATTTTCGATAATTAATTAATTGGTTGATCTTGATTTTTCTTTAAATAATCCGACGACGGAGCCTCTGCAAGTGAAACAGTAGTTTTTCTTGCATACTCTTGAGGTGAGGGAATTTTCTCAATTTTCTGCTAAAAGTATTAGAGTCAATTGAGAATAATTTTCAACAACTAACTACTTGGTAAAATTTTAAGGCTTTTGGATAACACAAATTCAAGCTGGTACCATCTTTTGATGGGCGTTGTGAGGGTGCTATAACCTTCCTCACACGTAACCGAACTCCCGAACTCTGTTCTGGTTAAGCAGACCCGAACCTATTCTTTTAGGGACCCTAAGCTTAGGTGTTCCCTGAAAGGACAGATTCCTTAGGTGGCCAATCACACCTGGATAAAAAAAGATTGGTGGCGACTCCCTAAAGTCAATGTCTAGCGACAGATCTCCGGATCTAGACGTTACGACATCAGTGTTTTACTCGAAAAGCTCGTTTCACTACATACGATCTTTTTCAATTCGAAGCCCATTTTCTTTTATTATCGTGCTGGGTTGAAAGGATTTTCTTCAAAACCAACTTTCTTTCTCAAAAGCAATGAAGTCAAACTTTTTTGTTATGAGCTCTCATCATTCTTCTTTGATATAGCTGACCATGGCATAATGCAGTCAATTTTTTTTCTTCTATAAAATTTAATTGTTCATAGGTTAGGCACTCTTAAGGTTCACTATATATGGTTTGAGGTTAAAGTCTAAAGGTTCCTAAATTACTTCTTACATCATTGTCCATCACAGACTAGTAAGGTATCCTAATCCTCACCTATTATAGGCTACAAGCGAAAAAGGTTCAATTTGAGTGGGAGTATTTCGTTAGCCACTGCGGAGACATTAAACCTCACGAAAGCAATAGGTACTTTACTCTCTCTTCAAGGGACGGAGCTCTGGTATAGAGCTCATGTTATGCATATGCATATGAATGACATAATTAATAAAGTAAATAAACATGAATGAATAAAAAAAATCTATACAAAAAGGTTTAATTTTCTTAGGCTTTTGGATAACATAAATTTATTTACTAGCCTGACTCTCAAACTTTCCCAGCGGAGTCGTCAAGCTGTCATAACGTGTAGATCAGAGGATTTATCACTAGACATTGACTTGAATGAGTCACCACCAATCTTTTTTATCTAGGTGCGATTGGCCACCTAAGGAATCTATCCTTTTAAGGAACACCTAAGCCTAAGGGTCCCTAAAAGAATAGGTTTAGGTCTATTAACCAGAACAAGGTTCGAGAGTATGATTACGTGTGAGGAAGGTTATAACACCCTCACAACGCCTATCGAAAGATGGTACCAACTTAATTTTGTGTTATCCAATAAGCCTTAAAAATTTATCAAGTAATTAATTATTAAAAATTATTCTCAATTGACTCTAATACTTTTAGCAAAAAATTGAGAAAATTCTCTCATCTCAAGAGTATGCAAGGAAACTACTATTACACTTACAAAGGTTTTATCGTCGAATTATTTAACATTAAAAAAAATTCAAGAAACAAAAAGGAAAAGAAATAAAATGAAAAAAAAATAATTCAGCTTTAGATATAAATCTTTTTCTCTTAAAAAACTCATTATTTTTGTACAAGAAAAATTGATATTTTTAATCTTTCCTCGAAAATATTTTTTAGAAAACTTATTTTCAAGGAAAATTGATACTTTCAACTTTTTCTGAAAAATATTTTTTTTTGAAATTTTATTTAAAAAAATTAAAATAAATTAAAAATAAAATAAAATAAAAAATATTAAATAATTCTAATCTAATAAATAAATAATAATAATAATAATAACAACAGCAACAACAACAACAACAACAATAATAATAAGAGAAAAAAAATCTTTGGAACGGCTTGACTCAAGATAGAAAAGGTGGCTCGAAGACGTGGCTCGGAGGATGTTGGCTCGGCTCAAGGGATCGGCTAGCACGTGGGTTAACGAATCGATCGAGATCGGGTCGGGTCAACCCAAACAAAAACACGCGGATCCTAGTAACGTACTAACATTAAAACGACATCATTTTACGCAGGTATAAAAAGCAAAGAACAAGTTTTTTCTTTAGATGTGCCTTCTTCCTTCTCTCTCTTCTCTTTTGTTTCTTTTTCTTCTCTCTACCCGAAGAACACAATCCAAAATCCGATTGAATTTTCATCGGATTATAGAAAATAATGTTGAAAACTTCAAAGTTGGCCGAAAAACTCGTCAAAAAATTTAAAGTTCGCTGAAAAATTTTGCTAGATTCTAAAAATTTTTCAAAAATTTTTCAGAAAAAAGCTTCAAAAATTCTATAAAAAAATTTCACAAATTCCTAAAGCTATATTTAACGCACCAGAACCTTTTTAGCTTTTGTTTTCTCTTTGTGTGTTTTTTCGTGTTCCTTTGGATTCTGTTTCAACACCTATTTATAGGGATTGATCAAAAAAATTTCTGATCAATCTCAATTCCCTCTGAGATTTGGATTCAATCTTTGAATCAAATCCTAACTCTCTCAATCCCCTGATTTATGGCCAAACTCCTTTCTAGAACCAAGAATTATAATTAAAACAGAATTAAGACCGGATAAACCAACCAAAAAATAAAAAATAAAAAAAAAATAGATAAATATACATTGATAGATAAATATAAAAAAATATTAATAGATCGATAAAAATAATAATAGATAAATATAAAAAATACATTAATAGATAAATAATAAAAAATATATTAATAAATAATAAAAAAATATATTAATAGATAAATAATAATAACAAATATATATTTAAAATAAATAAAATAATAAAATTAAAAATATAAATGAACTTATCTATTTGGATTAAATTTAATTGATCCGCTTGAATCAAATTATATGTCTATATCTTATAAAACAGTAGCGACAACATTGCTAACTCCAACATACAATAGTGCTAGCTGGCTGACAGTGCTCAAAATAGAAGGCATAATACAGAAGGAAGCGGTTATTGTTCTTCCTTCCAAATTAACACACAAAACAATAAAATCGTGTTTGATTGATCAGAGAAAAAAAAAAGGAAAAACTTATGAAAAAAGGGGTGTCTTTTCATGAATGTTAATGCTTGGCATAGTAGAATCACAAAAACCATGTCATTTCTCTTGTGCCAATTACTATCTATCAAATCACCCATCAACATCCTAATAAACAGTCAGTTCAATAACAAATATACAAATTCCCTAGCTTAAAAGTAATCAATTTAAATATTTCTTATTTTAATTAAAAATAATTATTTATTTATAAATTTAATATTTAATTTAATTAATTTATATATTAATTTTAAAAAATAATATTTAAAAAATTTAAATTTCAAAATTTAATATTTATAATTTTTAAAAATTTTTGAAGGATAACTTTTTTATAAAAAAACCCAATAAATAAAATTTGTTATTTGTTTAAAAATAATTTTCGTTAGTAAATTTAAACTCGAATAAGATATTTTCTTAAATATTATCAAACTCGAAAGTCAAAATTTGAAATGTTTGTTAATATTTATTTTAAAGCATTAGTTGTGAGCCTTAACTTTATTAATACCATAGTTAACAAAATTTTAACCTTTTTTATGAAGTTATTATATTACAATTTTTTAATGAAAATGCAAAGTAAAACGTCATTGATATTGATATCCAGTTTTAACACCAGTTCGAGCCTTACCTTTCAATTAATCAGAGACCGGTTTAGTGCTGATGACGACCCAACCTTTGCCATCCCCCGGTTCAACTATCATTCAATTAGAGCCTTGCACACACGCGAGGCTCCACGTCAGCATCCTCACAAACTATTGGCTGTTTGCACGGTTACCCTATCACACTCCGCCACGCATCCATCATGGATCCCACACTATTTTGATTCTTCATGACTAAGCGAAAATGCGCGTCTTTTCAATGGACTCCTGGGCCCCTATGTCACTCCAGATTTATCCGCTTTAAAAAGTATGGCTAAAACCCCACCATAGTGCCACCTGACTCAAAAGTTAATTTCTGTACATATACGGTGTATATACGTATCTAAAGTATAAAAATATTTTTTACCCACAATACCCCTCAAGTCTGTCCATAAATATGAGCCCCCTACGCTGCATTTCTTCCCTTTTCTCTTCCTTCCTTCCTTCCCCGTATATTTTCGCAAGCTTTTTGTTTGTTTCCTTTCTTTTTAATTATTATTATCATTATTCAAGCCATGTTGTCCACTGTTCCGGCCATTTTTTCCTCCGAGTCAATGATCGAAAATGAGCAATTTCCGGCTTTCGAAAGCTGGTTCACGCCATGGGATTGCTCGGAACTTTTTTCCACTACCCAATCAGTAGGACCCGCAAGGTCGGATTCCGGTTTAGATGATCCGAAACAAAATCAAATCAACTCGAACTCGGGTTCGGATGACCCAAACCAACCGGTTTCCATCATCGACGAACGAAAGAGAAGACGCATGATATCGAACCGGGAATCAGCCAGGAGGTCAAGGATGCGTAAACAGCAGCATCTAGAAAACTTAAGGAACCAGGTGAATCGGCTAAGAATCGAGAACCGAGAACTGACCAACCGTTTGAGGTTCGTTTTGTACCACTGTCACCGTGTAAGGACAGACAACGATCGGCTCCGATCTGAATATAGTATGCTCCGACAAAAATTGTCGGACATAAGTCAAATTTTGCTATTCAAGCAACTGCAGCAGCTTTCATCTGCATGGCCACGCAATAACGTTACTGCCATGTCCGAACAAATCCCACCATTAATCACTTAATATATACTATACTATATATATTTAACTTACAACAATGGCATCATTAAAATTCTCTCTAATATGAGAACCAAATTCAGTCCTATCTGATCATCTCTATATCTCTATCTCTCTCATCTGGATCTTTCTGTAAATTCAAAAGTTGGGTTTTTTCTTAGCTAGGGACTTAATATTTTTGCCAAACAGGATGATGAAAGAGAAATGGTTTTGTTTTGAGAAACCATAGTTGTTGTAGTGTAAAAAGAGTTGGTCAGTGCTTGGTTTTATCAAGATTTATTTTGTTGTTTTCCTCTTGTTTGTTGGTATTGAAAAGTGGTCTAATTAGTTTTAAGCTTTTCCCACCTTACATTTTACTTTATATAATTTGGGGCCACCCTTAGTGCAAGAAAGCAAATCATTTAAACTTACTTATATATTAATCTAAATGCTGCCAAAGTCTAAAAGTGCTATCAAATGATATGTCCCGCTTGCATTTGGTTTCCAATTAGACATGGCAATTATTTGAGTTTGGTTCCTTATTTTGTAAGTTGCTCTATTGAATTTGGAGAGACATGTGAAAAAGTCGAAAATACCCTCAATTCGATCGTAATAATAACAATAAAATTTTATTAATAATATAATTCGATTAACAAATACTTATAAATTGATTGAGAAGCATCAAAATATTATTTTAAAAAATATTTATACGTTTAACGTATTATTTTCATTAAATTAAATGCATAAATTACAATTCAAAAAAATCAAATTAACCAACATCACTAAGTAATAATAAACATTTCCAAGAACAATTGGGTAATACTGTCCTCCCATAATAATTTGAGTGTTGGTTTACTTCATAGGGCATAAAAGTGAGATGCGAGATACCGAAATTAACAGTCAAGCAATGATCTTATTCCTATTGATTTGGGGTTTGACATAAGATTCCACCCACATATTTTCAAAAGAAAAGCTTAGCTTAAAGGATCATTTCTTCCTAATTAAATCTCAAAAAAAAAAAAAAAATCACAGATAGCGAATATCTTCCTTTTTGATGTACATAAAAAAAAAACAGCTCTCAACTCTTCCCTTTTTTTTCTTTGCTAGAATTGATTGGTTTTGGATTAAGTACAAAGAAGATGGGAACTTTAGTTTATAATAATAAGTGATGTTAATGCCTTTATAATTCCTATTTAAAATAACTTCATAATTAAAAAAAAACATTTGAGAGAAAGGGGCCACAAATTGTGATCATGAATGTAATCCAATCTGCTAATAACATTAAAAAAAAAAAAAGGATGCTTTCGTCATTTCCAATTTATATACAATCACCCTAAGTAAAAATATATATTTATTAATAGCCAACCTATACCTAATTAGTTCTCTTTAGCTTTTGTTTTTATTGCAATATAAAAGTAAAAAACTTATAAATATTAAGATTTAAACTTTAAATATGTTGGATAATATTTTTTTAAAAAATAATTATATAAATTAATTAAATTAAAATTTGAATTCATAATATTATTTTTTTAATGTCCAATTAGATTATGCCTTATTGTGCTATGGATATTCCTTCTCACATTATTTTACTAAAATATGTATGATTTTATTTTTCTTGCCTTTAAATTAAACATTGACAGTTCAGTATCCCCAATCACTTATTGACTTCTTATAAAGGACATCAAAACGAGTGTAAAAAATCTTTTGGGTCGTTAACTGTGATTGTTATGACCAAATTAGTTAGGTCATTAATTTCTCGTATTATAATATATTAGGTTTTTTTTTTATTTGTTTTTGCTAGATACCATTTAACTATACATTTGATGAGAGAAAAAATATAAATTAAAAGTTGAATCTGAATTTGCGAAAACTAATTTCTCAATCTTTCGATTTTATTTTATTTATTTATTTTTTTAAATGTTTCAAAATTATATCTTCTTTTTTAACCATTAATACTTATGTTTTATATTTAAAAATTTTTTCATGAATTTTCTTTTCACAAAAATCATAGAATATCAATTTGATATAAAATGCATCAAAATGAAGATTTTTTAATTTTGAAAAACGTTTTTCTTTTATATGTTTAATTCGGAGTGCGATGTAGCATGGACAAGGTGGAGAATAGAGCTAAGGTGGGATGGGGCCAGGGGTCCTTTCAAAAAAAAGGTCGAAAGGAGTCGGCTACAATCGGTGGGGGTCGGTACAGATTACAACCTATATCGAATGGCTTAGGGTAGTGAAGGTGTCCAACCCTTGTCTCTTCCTTTCTTCGCTGCCAAGTTATTAAGACCCAAAGCTTGGTTTTCATTAATGCTAACTATATACATAGTCACATGCCGAATATATAAAAATGATATATTCGTGTACAACTGTCACGGTTGATAGGTAATCTAAGCAGCAAAAGACCACCACGAATTCATCTTAATAGGCCTTCTTTAGTGCTAGCTAGGACAGACTTTAATCACTTGAAAGTGATATATATGATCGATCAACTCATGATTAGAACCAAGTATTGGTATACCACTTACCGAAGTCCCTGATGATCTAAAGTATTCAGTGTTTCTTTTTCAAAGCCGTGGTTCAAGTTTTTACTAAGATTTTGAGACTAAATTATGAATCCAAGCTCCCAAAATTTTGAGTATTTGTGCTAAATTTGGACAGAAGAGAAGAGTTTAAAAAAGAGTTTAAAGATAAACATAAAAGAATTTAGGAGAAAAGCTCGTAAAGTTAAAAGGAGAATTGACTTTTTTTACTTAGAGAGAATGGAAATATTTATATAAGTTTGCTCAATCATCAAAATACTCTTAGTTCAATTGTGAATTATGTTTAGAGAGTATTTGATTCATAAAATTTTGATTTAAGAAAAAAATGTGATATTTGAAAAAATATAATATTTAATATTTTTTTATTTTTAAGATATTTTTTATTTAGATTCATTCATTTGATTATGAGAATCTATATATATATATATATTAATTTTTATATAATTATTATAATATTTTTATATATATAATGATAATTTTTTATTTTATTTTATTAATAATAAATATCTAAATAAGTAACAAAAAAAAATTAAATATTTTATTTGATTGTTATTTTTATTTATAAAATATCATCAATTGAAACTTTTGATACTTTACATATCTTAATTGATAAGATTATTTAAAGTATTTTTATATAAAAATATCTTAAATGATCATTTTCATTTTATGATCTTTTAATTAAAAAATAAAAATATTATTTAAAATATTTTTTGTATAATTTTTTTAAATAATTTTTTTATAAAAATAAAAAAAAATTTTTAAAATAAAATTATTATTTAAAGTGTTTTCTGTAAAAAAAATCTTAAATATTTTTTAAAATAAAATTTTTTAAAATATTTTTAAGACATAAACTCCATAATTAACCAAAAAAAAAATCTTAAATGATCCTCAATTGTAATTGTAAGGTTTTCTAAATTCTACCAACTTAAATGATATTATTTAAGAAATCTATAGTCAACCTTTTTATGTTGACAAGGCAAGAAGTGACTGATGTGATCAGTCTCAACAAATTCATTTACACTACTATTAATTAGTTATTAATATCCTCGTTTCCATCATATGGAACTCCAATTGGCCCTTTTTTTGTTCTCCCATCCTTCATTCGCTGTTGTCAAAATTCCACAACTCCCCCCAACCTTAATTTCTCTTTTTTTTTTTTTTTGGTTTAATGAGGTAAAAAGAACCACCAAAAACAATTAAGCATGAAAATGATCCATGCTAATTAGAAAAAAGCTAAAATAATAAAAAATTTTCTCTAAATTTTATATTTTTATAAATTTTATAAATTTTCTTTTACTTGAAATTTTTTTATATTTTATTTTATATTCAAATAAATATTTATATTTTAATTTGTATTTAAATTAAATTTTAATTTATATTTTAAATAAATAATTAACATAAATTAATATTTTATTTGACATAAAAACTTACTTTGTTACAAATTAAAAAATAATTATTTACTTAAATATAATAAAAGTATAAAAATTTATTTAAATAAAATAATAAAATTTAAAGGCTTTTTCAATATTTAATCATTAAAAAGGCATTAAGATAATCAATAGTATATTTGTGTAATTTCGTTGTTAGAAGTAAGGTTGGCAATCCAATCCGAACTCAACGGATTTTGATTCGATCCAATCTCATAAAATCAAATTTTTTTTTTGAAAATCGAGTTTTGAGTTGGGTCGGATCGAATATTATTAAAAAAAAATCGATGTAAGATCGGATTCGAATTTTAAGTAAACCCGACTCAATCGATCTGATATTATATTAAAATTATATTTTTAATTATTCTTAATTTTCAATTTATATATTTATATATTTATATTTAAAAAATAATATTTTATTAATTTTGGATCGAATACAGTTTATACAATATTGAATCAGGTCGAGTTTGGATATTAAAAATAATAAAAAAAATTTAGGTCGAGTCGATTCAAGTTTTATGATTATAAAATCAGATCGAATTCGAAGCAAATAAAAATTCATCCAGATCTGACCCGTTATCAACCCTAATTAGAAGCAATATTTAAAAACTAAATTTGAAATTGAATGGATAAAAGCGCTATCCCTGTTCAATTAATTCAACTGACGTATAATTTAAAGAAAATTTTAGAATTAAATGTTGATTTTAATATTTAATAATATTAAATTTAATAATTATTTAACGAAAATATGTATTGATTCAATGACATGTTTCTTAATGTAAAAATAAAAAATTAAGTCCAAATCTTAATTTTACATAAATTATTTAAATAATAAAAAATAATACTAAGAAGCAATTCAAATAATCAGTTGATCCAATTTAATCATTTTAATCAAAAATTATTTAATTTAAAATTAAAATAAAAGATATTTTTTAAAATAAAATTATTATTTAAATAATTTTTATAAAGAAAATGCTTTAAATAATTATATTATAAAAAAATTAAATAATTGATTAAATTAAATAATCCTATTAAATAATTAATGCAATGATTACTTAAGGTATTTTTAAGATACAAATATAATATTTAATGATCATTTAAGGCATTATTTAGCATTTTATATGGAAAAATAGCTTAAATGATCATTAAATATGACGTTTATTTAACCCATACGCCTTAAATGATAGGTTATGTAAGATATTTTTTTCATGTCAAATAACATTAATTGTAATATAAAAAAGTTTAATAGCAAAATTTTATAATTGAATTATAGTCACTTTTATATATGTTTTTTAAAAAAGTAATGATTATTTTATAATTTTTATTTAAATTAAATTTAAAAATAAAGTAGTTTTTTTTTTAAATCTTAAAATATCACAAGAATATGCGTGTTTTTTTATAATCGAATTATTCTGAATCAAACATAAAAATAAAATACTTATCATTAAAATTTGTAACGAAAATTTGTAAATTTTTTTAACCAAACATCACAATTTGTGAAAATAAAATATCTTTAATTTAATTGTGAATTATTCTTAAAATAAAAGATAATTATATATTTATGATCCAAAATACGATTATTAATTAAAAGCCCTTTTAAGAACATATTTCTTGCAATGAATTTTGATTTTTTTAATAGTCACTTAATTTATTGATAAAAATATCAAAATTAAAGTGTAAATTTTGATAATTTAAATATAAAAAAACTGATTTTCTTTTTAACAAAAAAAAAAAAGGTTTCCGGATAGGTTTCACGTGTAAGCTTGATTTTGTTTGATTGTTAGCTTTTCAAAGTTTACACTTTACTTTATCATTAAAGATGCTGCTAAAGTGGAGAAGTACAAAAATTGCTTTGTCCATAAATTGATGGTCCAGAATTTTTGCACTCTGATATGAATGAATGTCATCTCCCAAGCTCCTAAGCCCTTGAAAGTCCAATAAATTAATTGGATTTACCGACTACGTGGCACGAAATTTGTTGAAAAATATTATGTGGCTATTGTAATAGGGTGGTTCCGATCTCTTTTTGGCATTGATATCTGAAAATGCGGCTATTGGGTACATATTTATGTTTTTCACCGTACGCCTACTCCTAGGAGCTTCCTCAGAACCTGGAACTTTCTTTTTCAGCCGTCCATTTATATGAATTAATTATAGGCTGGTGATTCAGCCATACAGATTTAAGTCTGATTCGTACATTTTTTAAAAAAAAATAATATTTAATAAAATTAAAATTTGAATAGTATCCATTTAATTCATATTTAATATTGAATTTAAAAGTAGGCCTTAACAAAGGTTCTGAACAGGAAATGCTTTTTCTTACAGAGAATTGAACAATTAACCATTAATATTTGGAGCACCCAAAAACATGATTTAAATTCGTTGTAGTTTTTCAGCGTGTGATCTTTGCACTATCTTCACCAGCCAATCCTAATCCTTGAATTTGCTCATGGTTACGATGACTACTTACTTGATCAACCACTGAATATTTAAGAAAAGAATGCCCTTGTAGTTTGTTGTTGATGATGCCAATTACCTTGATCCATTTTCTTTCCCAAGGCCAAGGGGGCCATATCACTTGTTACTGCTAACATGGGTTAGCAGTTGCATTGCTTTTTGTTGATACCAAAATCTAGAAACTTTGCTGGAAGTGTTCGTGGCTTAAGGCCCATTATCTATTTACTTCATGATTTTGACCATTCCTAGGTGGAAGAGTTAGAAGCCAGATTTCTTCAGGAAAAGTTTAAGCCTTAATGATTAAGAAGTGATTAAGCAATATTTTGAAGGGTGTTAATGTAATAATTGTAATCGTAATCATACATTAACAAAGGGAATGTGCATAATACAATGATTTTGTTGTAAGTTGGAGTTGTTAGATAAGACCAAAGTTTCCTATTCAGTTATGCATCAGATATAAGCAGACAAAATAATTCAGTATGCATCAGATGTAAGCAGACAAAAATAGCACCATAGAATGTAATAAGCTGAAGATGATCATATGTTTAGCAATCAGTCAATATCTCCATGGACATATTAGCAAAATTTTAGACAGATATTGACTTTGCATTCCATCTTTCTCAATAAAAGTTTGTTGCAGTAATAACTTACATTACAAACAATATTAAGAAGATCATGGAAATTGTCTTACTCGAAAATTTTGATATTGCAGTTTTTTGAGGTCCAGAATACGTCTGTCAGTTAAGTAGACGAGTGTTTATCCTGATTGATTATTCAATGATATTTAACAGAAACACTCATTACCTCTTCCATTTTGGATGCTTGGTACCAATCTGAAGTAATGTGCGAACTAAGGAAATATCGCAAATTAATAATAATGCAGAAAGCCACAGGTTAAGGCTTCCTAATGGAAATTCTTGAAGTAAATAGTAAATACTCAAGAAAGTAGGCAAACCAGCCTTCCAACTTTTGACAACAAAAGGTGCGTGTTGTTACATGAACAAATCAAAGAGTAGAATTTCCTTGTCATGAAATCAACAGATTTTATTGGCAATATTGCAGCAGCCTTTAGTATGCACTAATAAAGAATTTGTTGACAGTAAGGCTTGATACAGGCCAACACAAATTCACTCATGTCTAAGTTGCTCATTGACATTTTCTTAAGCAGCCACAGCCAAGAACCTAAAGTACATTCTGATCAGAAAAGAAACAATATTCAACAGTATTTTTCCACATCTTCATGGCAAGCATAGCAGAAGAAGATATTTAGACTTTTAAAAAAGAGGTCTTATTCAAATTGAGGATTTCACCAATATTCTAGTGTTTAAACAAAATCCTGTCTGCCGCGAATTCTATCTTTAGGAAGAGGTGGGAGATTACATAACCTCACCACATTATCATCTCTAGCATCAGAAGAATTCTTGCATGAAAAAGTAATCTTCTTCTTCCTTACTAGTAATTTGGAGCCACCATTTTTCCTACCTTCACTTGACAACTTGCCATTTCCTTCACTTTTGGTGCACTCTTCGTAAGCCGCAAGAAAAGGGTCCTGCTGCCACCATCTCAAGCCTTTAACGGAAGTGCTCCTCTTTGGAGGCATCTGTATCGAGCATGGAGGCGGAGGAGGAACTTTCTTGTCATGAACCAAAATCTTGGTCGACGAGCCTCCGGCATCGGTAAGAGGAGGTGTTTGGTTAAGGACATACAAACCTACATCAATAGGGCAGTACTGATCATAATGGGCGACCTTGGATGACTTGGTGGAGACCCCTGGCTTGTCCTCCCAAGAAAAAGGTATATTTCCTTGTGAATGAACCTCTCCATGACTCATTTTTCTGTATTGAAATCAAGCATTTGCTGTCTTGCTTATATATATTCAGAAGATGGGTTGATTTTTTGAGAATAAATTTGTTTGTCACACAATCCACACTATCTAACGGCAGATGTATACAATTCTAAAACTTGAATGTTAAGCAGCTTTTTCGCTTTCAAATGAATTTAAATAAAAAGAACAAAACAATGGCCAGGTTCGTTGAAACGTGCAGCTTCAATTATCAAGCAGAAAGAGTTAACAAAGAGCGTGTTTGTTAATTTAACAGCCTTGGATTCAGTCGTTCAATCTTTGGGTAGGTAAGGTGGACATAATCCATTTTTAATCAACTAATAAAGAGAAATCAAGTTTTAGTTAAGAGCAGAATTTGGATGCTGACAAGCCAACAAGCAAATACAAGTTCATTTCCCTTGCATTTTATACATTTAATAATCATGAACCCAAACCTGGCCAGATATTTATGAATACGGTACTAAGAAAATTAATTAAGCACGAGCTTTTTTTCTTCATTGGTGGATCAGTTTTAATTAAATAGAGGAATTCCGATCAAAGTCTTTGAAATTCAAAGCTCATTTATTAAGTACAATGGAAGGGATCATCTTTCTATATTCAAAGCATAGTCTCGATCATAAGTTTGCCCAACTTCTTTTGTTTGCAAAATTGATCAGTAGAAAAAAAAATGATTACATGTTGGGGTTGATGGTTAAGATGACTCCAAATTTTTGGAGTCAAGGGTAGAGTAAATAAATGATTGGATAATAAGGTGAAAAGGGCAGTCAAGAAAATAGACATTTTATATCATAATTGTTTCTCTACTAGAGAGATTATAGAATCGAGAAGACTTTAAAACATAATTTTTTTTTAAATATAATGTTTGATATAATTTTTAAGATCATTATAATAATTTAAATATCATAGTGATAAATTCACAAGATAATTTGATCATCAATAATCTTAAATTATCATGTTTTTGGGTGTAATATTATAAATCACTTGTAATATTAAATTACTATATTTGATATTTTATGAAAAAATAAATTATAAAATACAAAATAATCTGACAAAAAGAAAAAAAATACTTATTGAATCAATTATGTATAAAATAGTTAAATGTTATTTTATAGAAAATTATAAAATATAAATTAATTTTGATAAAAATAAATTTTAAAAAATTATTAAATAAATTCATTATTTTTTAATCAATTAAAATTTATTCAATTGTGCCAAAAAACATTTTTTTAAATAATTTATTAGAAAATTGATTTTTGAAAATTTTTACTAACCAGCTTTTTGGATAATGTTACTACATTTTTCATCAAAATAAATTAGTCCAAAATAACATTAAAAATTATTTTTATAGGACGATAAAACTTCTTATAATTTAACTTAAAAATCAAATTACTTCTCAATGATACAGGAATTCTAACTTGATACAAATAATATGATATAATTACCGATTACAAATCAGTTGCAATTTTATTGATTATCTCATAACAAATACTTTCTAAGCAAATTAAAGAGATAAAGATGGATAGGTTACGAGTAGATTAAGAAATTAAAAAATAAAAAATAAAAGATCGAAAGAAATTTTCATACTGCTGTGAAACAATTTAGAAAAAAACCATGTTAATGAACTTGAATTTCGTTATCATTATACAGATTGGGCCTTTGGCCCAAAATTTCCAACCCTGAAGTGAAGGACATCATCGTCATTTGGAAAACCCAAAAAAACCTTGGAATTTACAGATTCGCAGTTATAAAACCGACGGCAACTCTTTTTCCCTGTTCAGTGCCCACCTCTCAGTCTTCTTGCCTGTTCTCTGTTTGGTTTCTTTGTAATTTTTTTGTTAGAAATTTGGTTCATAGATTAGTGGTTATGAAATTAGGGCAATGATTAAATATTTACGCTTATCGATTCTGATTTTTTTTTCTTTTAAAAATTCTTTTAATATAAGGACCAACCTGCTCTTTGATGACAGCGTTTGTGCTTGTCTGAGCCTAACATTTTCTCTTTCTTTTTCTTGGTTTTGTTTAAACGAATTTAAGGGGGAAACTATGGAGATAGCAATGACTAAAAATAATTCCTCGTTCTGATTGCTCAATTTAGGCATGAGAGACCCTTTATTCTTTTTTTTTTTAAGAAAAATTGAGGGTGAAGTAAGATATGTCCTAATCAATAATTTAGTGATTGAAATTCGTGTATTTCAAATAATTTTAATAAATAATTATTAATTAAATTTGAACTTAAAATCTTTAAGTGAAAAAAGATTATACTTGTCAATTAAACCAATTACTTTTTGGTGAGAGACCTCTTGTTACACCCGTAGAAACCGAGCTTCTCCACGACCATTTTTACTTTTATTTTTTCCTTTGGCCACGCTTTTCTGGCTGCCATTATTAAATATATGAAGATGAACTTGATGAGAAATTACTAAATTTCCTTTTTCTGTTCCTTGCATTTTGTTTTACTTACCAATATGGTTAAAGACTAGAGAATTTAAGCCCTTTGATAGCAAAATATTTGCGTGGTAGAGAATGGTCAAATACGGATCCAAAATAACCAGAATTGCTTCATTTTGACACAGCAGAATCCAAGCTCGAATTAAAATGGAACCCATTGTTTGTTTCTTGTTTTGTTTTTCTTCAATAAATTGGGGATAGGGACGTGCAAAACAGCGATAAAGACCATCAAATTGAAGTGCGAACAGTAAGCACACTAGCAATACAATTGAGACATGAGGAATTTCTTTGTGAAAGGAAAAAGAAATAAAAAAAAAAAAAAGAACCAACATTTTGATTCTGGCAGTTTCCTGTCATTGATTGGCTTGCATATGCAGATACAGGAAACCTAGGGTCAGTTCTTGGAGACATTCTTGCTTGCACTGAAGGAAGAAAAAAATGGTCTAACAGTTTCGAACTATGTAACCCGTGTTTCTGCCATTTACAGGGAGCCAGTATTCTCCAGCAGTCGCTTTCACGCCTGGCTGTCACTGCCTGCAAAGCTACAACATGCACTTCACAGAAAAAAAAGGGGTCCTCTCGGCTCTTTCTTTTCTCAGGCCTTGAATTTGGGACCATGGGATTTAGGTGTTTAGCCACGGTTTTGATGTAAAACATGTAGCATGTATATCACATAGCGATGGACTTATTTCTGTACCAACTCAGATCTAACTATCTACAACAGAAAACAAGAAAAGTTCAGTTTTTAACAGAAGTCAGGCCCTCCTTTATCAGAGGAAAAAAAAAGCTGTTGATCACAAAATCTTTCAGGGAATTTTACTAAGGTTTGCACACAAAAGGATATTTGTTCTATAGAATCTCGGATGTGTTGAGAGATTGAAATTTGAAAAAGCAGAAAATCAGTTTCAGTATTTCTCTTCCAGTTTTACGTTGGCAATTACAGTCTGCAGGCACAAAATCAAACACTCCCATAAAATCTTTCTCCGATGTGTCACATTCCTAAAAATCTGTTGTTGTCAACCAATGTAATTGGGTTTCACTAACCCACTTTACGTTTTCACTGTATCTAACAAGGCCACTCGCCATTAATAAAACAAACTTTCAGTCAAAATGACTATAAAACTCTGCTAAGATAGGCTAGGGTACAACATGTGATGGGACAAGTATTTTTCTTACTATTGTTGGATTCTTTCTTTGTTCAATCATGTTAAATTCTTTCAGATATTTTAGGCGTCCATCTTTCAACCCCCAATTATTTGACCCAGCTCTAAAATGTTTGTTTCAGACTTGGTCCCAAGTTTTAATTTTTCTTGACTCAAGGACAAGCCAGGGTAAGTAGCAGTCTGATCCGATGGGCCAATCAGCTGAATGGGGAGCAGTTGTCGGTATATGCCGGGTGGAAAGGCCACAAATGTGCCTCCTGCCTAGACTGCAGGAAACTCCATACTGATCTTCTATAGTGATCTCAATTATGTTAGCTGTCTACCAACTGGAAAGGATGGGAAGAGGTCTGTCACTTAGTAGCCCAACAGAGTCGATATATGTTTTTTGGAAGTTATCCATATATTATGATGCATTATTGATGAAAGTTTCAGCACTATCATTGACCAGCCTTTACCCCATTTTTCCTGCTAATGGGGTCCAGGCTAGATGCAAACCTCAATCTAGCCCACATTATTATCCTTGTTCAGGTCTGCAAAAATGTAAAATTCACTACCTATAATTGAAAAAAGATTGGCTGCACTTCGGAACAACATTTCAGTGGCAATCAGAATATGAGACAATTAATCAGATCATAAATCACTTCAACTCACAACCTATATATACACTCATACACCCACAAATACACATAAGCCAAAATGTCAAATATCTATTAAATTTGATATAGCAAAGTTCCTACATTTTAAAATTAAAGAACAATAAGTTAAAATTGATCAAAGATGAAAGGAAATTAATTAAACAGAAGTTCTTCAAGCTTCTCCTAATAAACCTGCTCCAGGCTCATTTTTCTTCCACACTCTCTTCTTTTCTCGCTTAAATTATTAGCTTCTGATTACAGAAGGAATCAAGGCAGAACTTACAAGAGTGGAGCTGAGCACATTATTGCAAAGGCTGGCACCATCATGGGGTTTCTTATTCTCAGCTATAGGACCGCTTCCTGAGCTGCTATTTGAAAGTGAAGCCCAAGGTGCCTTCTGCAAGACACCAGTTGGAGAAGATTCCATATGTTGGCTGCCATCCCACCCTTCAGATAAGAGGCTAAGAGCTGATGGGTTCTTCCAGCTGCCCACATTGCTTGTGGTGTAAGTTAGGACCTCTCCTAAAGGACCCCCCATTGAACTTCCCCAAGATATGGGTATCCAGTGAGCTTGATTTTTGTTCTGGTCACTAATCTCACTGTTCATTGCCAAACCCATTTGGATTGGATCAAACTCTCGAGATAACCTAAGAGGTGAAAGAACACGCTTGTCTTGTGCTGGTGAGGATGAGGATGATGAGAACTCTGAAGATGCCATAGGAATAGACATAGAGAGTTGGGTCCAGTCTGATTTTATCTCCTCTGGCCAAGTAATTACAGAACGACTAGATTGATCCTTGGGCCAGTCATCAATGAATTGGTGAAGTGGATTTTGGTCTTGGGTTTCTTGATCAGTGAAGTCTAGGAACAGACCATACTCTTTAGAATTCATGTAAGAGCCTCTATGTGACGGATTAACAAAAGAATCAGAGGCAACATGTCCAAAATCTGATTGAGAGGATTCTGCAATTGGAACACCTTGTTTCGTAATCGTAAATGTGGAGTTGTTGGATTTCAGGTTGCTGGCGAAAGACATCAAGGACAGCCCCCGTGTATCTTGTATTCTGCCACAACATCCTCTTTGTTTAGAAACAAACTAAAGAAATAGTAGAAATATAGGAAATGGAAACACAATGAACATAAATTAAAGATTCAAATAGTTATCCATGGAAGAGGAAAAAAAAAAAGTGGAACTCCAAGCCTATACTTAATTTTGAGTTAATCTATAAAATTTCCAATTAACCAAAGTACCTAACAACAGAACGCTGAAGAAATAATGGAATACTCCTAGAAAGAGAATCCTAAGTCCCAACTACAAGGTGTTGTCACTGTCACAAAAGTAAAGATGAAATAATGGGGTCTACCTTAAAGTAAAAAGAAAGGAACAGAAATGATATGTATACAAACTGTTCAAAGCAATATCATCCTAAATATTACTAAAGGAATAATAAGAATGTAAATAAATAAAGTAATCTCAAATGCCTAAAGTATGTTTTTACCTGTTGACAAGGGTGTTTGCAGAAGGATTGGCAACACCAGATTGCAAGTTCTTAAACTGGTGCTGTGCAATTGCGAGACAGTTTGACGCACCACCACTGGTTATCACCGATGCTGACATCGAAGCAGACATCGGCACCACCTTTGAATTAGTGGTTCCAGAGACGGCATGGCCAGTCTGGCCTTCCACAGGCTTTCTTGAACGATGGCGAACCCTGTTTATGTGCCTTTCACAATACTTTTGGTCGGCAACAGCATCCCGGGAGCATCTCCATTTCTTTCCATCCGTTCGACGACACCTCCCTGGCTCAGGGTCAGTGCTGCCAGAGTACCCCAGATGGAAAGGGCCCCATCCCACTACATATAAATTTCAAAATAGAAAAAAAAAAAAAACAACTCACGATCAATAAAATAACAAAGATGAGCAGGCAAAAAAGGAAAAAGAAAAAGGAAGGATTTAACATCAAACGCAGTGTGTCCTCAGCTCCTTGGTCTACTGGCTAAGGAGTTCTTAAGAGGACATAGAACCAAGACCTTCTCCCCTATGGGCTATGCCCATCCTATTTAAAAAAAATCAAACCCAGTGTTACTTTTTAGTTAAAATTGCCTTTAATTAGTGATATCCTGGTTATGGATAAAACTTTCTACCAAAGATAAACAGAAAACTTTAAGATCACTGCACAATCTGTAAGACAACTGCAGAATCCAAAATTCCCTGTTACCACCGCCAAAGTAGTACAGAATCCAGTATCTACATATGGAATTCTAAAAATTTACTCTAACATCTAACAGACACCACCTGCCAGCAACAAATGAACTTTTGTTCATTTTCAACACATTTATACACCAAACAAGAACACCAGCAGCCACCTCCAAATTAAGAACGAAATAAAACCCAAATAGAAGACTAAAAACATACTAATGACAAAGAAAGGATCTAAGTCGAGCATATCTTATGGGAGATATATTATTTTCAAGTATCTGTTTTAAAGAAAGAGAAGAAACTTGCATGATTTGTGAGGCAACGATCCAACAGATGAGCTGATCAAGCCATATGTGTAGAGGGACTTCTTAAGAGGGATGAGCAAATTGGAAGGTACAGGCACATTAGCTGTGATGTACTTGCAGATCAATGCCTGGTGTTCTAGCTCAATCCACTGAGATGGAGTAAAAGGTCCTCCAATCGCAGTAAGAGGACCATGCATGCTTGCATTCATGCTTCCTGAAACAAGACATCGTAGGGTTAACTTGCCTGGAAAATTTATTCAGGCTACATATGCCATGAAACTTTTTTTTGTCAACTATTATAACACAGTAAAAGTAAAAAACAATAACAGATAAGAAGAAGAAAGACCAAACAAAGTCTTATATCTGGTAGACTACTGATTCTTTCCAACTCTTTTATGCCCCTTTCCCCCTTCTGTTTCCAGTAGCAAGAAATTTTCCCCCAAAGACAATGGTAAAAATGCCATGTTTGTAAGAGGAAAAGACACCTACTTTCTACTTTACAAGACTCAAAAACTTAAAATTTCTAGTAAATGCCCATGTAAGGACCCTCACTATCAAATAAATCTCCTTGACAATTTATGCAGCCCCATTTTCTGCACAAAGAATGTGCCTATATCTTATAACTGAAGTCACCTGTCCCAAAACCCATCTTAGAAAAATCAGAAACCAAAACAAACCCAAAGAACACAATTTTTTGACTGAATAACAAAAGCGTTTGATAACAGAACACATAAAAAAAAAATTACCTGCATTTCTAGTGTACGTCGAGGGTGTATACTGATAGTAAGAAAAGCCACTGTTTTGTGTACTTCTCTCCAAAAAGACACCATCTTTGCTGATAAAAGGAACTTCAGATTTGAGTGAAGAGAAGCTTACCATATGCTCTTGTTGGCGAGTGGTAGCTGAGACCAAAGAATTAGATCTCAACAAAGAACTGCCTTGGTGCAATGGCATTGTCTTCGGGGTTGACAAATCATCAGTTCTTGGTAACTTTGAACTTTTCCTGAGATCTTCAGCTGAGTCAGAAGATCTTTCTTGTTTGGTAAACCCAGATCCAACAAGCTTAGGCTTGGCCTCGGCTGAGAGGAATGGTGGTGGAGGAGGTTGAGCTTGAGATGGAGCTCCACTACCAGGGCCCACAATACCCTCCAGACCCAGAACCCCAAAATCCATATTGGAGACAGAACCAATCCAAAACAGCCTCTAAAAAGCATGAGTTGATGACAAGGAAGAGTTGAAAGTTGAAGCTTTGAACAACAAGCGTTTGAAGACAGAGAAAGAGAGGCGCATCTTAAAGGTTGTTATGTATTTATTTGTGGGTTATGTTTCACCGTTTAGAAGTCACCTTTAAGTTGGAAAAACAAAAAATTATTGGAGAGAGAAAATAAAAAAGAGTTGAAACTGAAAGGGGAGGGAGCAAACAAGGTTACAGTACCAACAACCAAACACTCTCCTCATCTCAGACAAGATAGCCCATGTTTATCCTTTTTTTTTTTTT